>NW_027526203.1:254814052-254879052 GCF_048455015.1 Haemaphysalis longicornis
CGTGCACACATCAATTTTTTCAGCGGAAGCGTATGGAATTTTACTGATTGTACGACACATCCTTGAAAATCACATTCCCAATTCCATCATATATACAGATTCTTTGAGTGTTGTTCGCGCACTGTCATCGCACAAGCCCCCCAGAAACCACATAGTTAATCTTGTATTCTGCACTATCATGTCCGTGTATGCACAAAAGCATGAGGTGGTCCCTCTGCTGGGTCCCAGGACACGCAGGGATCTCTGGGAACGAGTTGGCAGACGAGAGGGCCGGTGCGGCTGCACTCAGGAACACTGTGGACATTACAACGGTACCCTACACAGACCTCAAGCCACACATAAGACAACACCTGCGCAGAACATGGCAAACACACTGGGACGAACAGACAGACAACAAACTACATGTAATAAAGCCACACTTGGGACGGTACACAACTGACTCACACAACAGACACACGGAAGTCGCCTTGGGTAGGCTGCGGATAGGGCACACCCATGCGACGCACTCGTATCTGCTGACGGGATCTTCTAGACCCCAGTGCGGCAGGTGCGGAGAGGCCCTATCCGTAGTGCACATACTAATCACATGCAAGGCACTTCACACAACACGACACAAACACTTCAGAGAACTCTACAGACAACATATTCCCCTACATCCATCGTTTTTCCTAGGTGATGATGCCATTGTTTCCGTGAAACGTGTGTTTGAGTATTTGTCCGACGTCAAGTTTTTAAACCTCATCTCCTATCACGCATAATCATATCTGGCCCTATACACCAGCCATCACCATTGCCGTTAATTGATTTTATTGTTATTTTGGCTTTAGTAGCCTATATTTTATTTTAGATACTTTTGTTTGGCGCTCTTTGCCCCAGTTGGCCTTGCGCCAAAAAACTCTAACGATCATCATCATCATGATTCATTAAACCTTTTATGGGAAGATGGACTGCTCGGGACTGTACCTATATACGTTAATGAAGTGGGGAAATGGTCACTACCATATGGGTCTGTGCCCACACCCCACTCAAGACATGGAAAGAGAACTGCGGAACCAATAGCCAAGTCAAGATGCGAGTATGTATTGTGTCCTAAGTTATGGTATGTAGGCTGTTTTTTGTTGAAAAGGCATGCTCCGGAGGATGTAAGAAACTTCTCTATCAGGCGACCTCGGGCATCCGTTCTGGAGGAGCCCCAAAGTGAGTTGTGCGCATTAAGGTCGCCTGTTAGTATGTATGGTTCGGGCAGCTGGTCAACCAGTGCCTCAAAATCATAGCTCAGAAGTGCAAAATCAGGACAGATGTAAATGGAGCGTACCGTTATCAACCTATTAAATATTATTGTACGGATCGCTACAGCCTCGAGGACAGTGTTTAAAGAGAGAGTGTGGCATGCTAATGATTTCCGGGCGATAATGGTTACACCTCCTGAAGAGTGGGTGCAGCCAACCCTGTCCTTTCTGAATACCATGTACCTATTTAAGAAATTGGTTTGTTTAGAATTGAGGTGGGTTTCCTGGAGACACATGATACTTGGCTGACTGGCATGCAGAATCTCATACACATCTTCAAGATTTTTAAGGAGGCCTCTGCAGTTCCATTGGATGATGTTTTCTGTTCCCATTATTTAAATTTAAGAATGACTGGAGTGTGTGTGTTCGTGTGTGTTCATGTGTCGTCTTTCAGGGCTGTGACTCTTGGATTAGGCTTTTTAGGCCTTTCTGCTGGCTTGGGCGTCGGAGGCCGCTCCTTGCGGTGCGTTGCAGGCAAGAACGGCGTGACGTCCATCTCGTCCTCAGATGTCCGGGGGGTGCCCGTCGAACTGGGCACCCCGGACTTGGCCCCCTTTCGGGAGCCCTTCGTTTGAGCCGCCACCATCGGGGGCGCCAGAGGTGGCCCGGGCGGTGCGGTTTGTTCTCAAATCTGTTCTCAAATTGTTGTCAAATCTGTTTGTTCTCAAATAACGTGCTTCACCTTCATAGGGGTAGCTAGCTTCCCGTCATAGCGGACGCGTTTAGACTGAGCTGAGCGAATTTTCACATTTTTGTCAGGAAATCTGCCATGCAAGTTCTAATCCTGCACACTTCTCTTTCATATAGTTATAGAGCACCATTGTACCAAATTTGAACCTCCTAGCACCAATATTTTTACAGATATAAACGTTTTCTTTCTTCTTTTTTTTCGGCGCGGGGGCGGCTGCGTTGAGTCACACCTAGTGTCAAGGCAAGTAAAACAAGCCTTGCTAACTTCCGTGACAGGGTGCGTTATTTCAAGGCTGTCCCAAAACTGTGACAAGTTAAATCAGCTCGCTGGGGGCATTTTGGGTAAAGTTACAGCCAAAAGCCAAAATGTAAACAATACAGTCACCGTAGCCCTATTTGGCGAAGCCGCCGGTGCAAAATCTCAGAATAAGCAAGTAATTCACTCGGCGGTGAAATAGGTTTAAAGAAACCCTTCCGATGCATCGCACAGGCACTTAGAAACAAGGAAAGACCGTATAATAACACGCTCGTCGAAACGCAAGCCTAACCGGCCAAGCCAGCGGGAATAAATTTGAAAAAAAAGGAAATGATTCGCTAGGCAGGGGTCAAAGATTGTTGGCAAAGCTAAAAAAGACCTTCCGCAGCATCGTACACTAAGTTACAAAGGGGAAAAGCTCTAAATAAATTCAGCGCCACGTCAGATACGCCGTGCCCACCAAAGTAAGAAACCCCAGATGCAGTCAGTCAGAGCCAGATCGCAGGAGTTTAACAGAACTCTTCAAAACAAATTCTCGCTTCTGGACGAGTAGAACTAGGTCAGAGTAGAACGAAGTCGGGCTAAATGACAACCTAACATCGGCACTCAGTGAATCAGGAGTAGCTGTTGGAGAGGCAACATAAAGGGAACAAACAGGAAAACTAACCAAGAAAACGAAGGAAGTAATTTCCAAACGTAAGAACGTGAAATGTTCAAGTATGGCGGATGGGATTCAATTAGCCCAGCTGTCGAAACTGATCAACAGAAGTAATACAAACGGCATTCGTGCATATAACATGGCAGTGATAGAGGAAACGCTGCAAATAGGGGGAAGCTTGAAAGCAACTACGAGAAAGCTAGCCATCGGCAAAGACAGTATGCAGGCACTCATAGATGAACAGGGTACCATTACGCACAACATGGACGAGATAATAAAGGTAATAGAACGAATATACACCAGGCTGTTTGCCAGCGACGTTAGACCAGGGGAAACTACTGAGAGTACAAACTCAAATTGCGATGCCCCACTACTAACTAAAGAGGAAGTTGGAAAGGCTCCCAAAGGAATGAAAATGGGAAAAGCTGCAGGTGACGAGGCATAACCGTGGATCTTTTGAAGGAGGAGGAGATATTGTACTGGAAAAGCTTGCTGTACTATTTTCGGAATGCTTGAAGACACCAAAAGTGCCCATAGCCTGGAAAAACGCCAACATTATTCTGATTCGTAAAAAGGGAGATCCCAGGGACCTCAAGAATTACAGACCCATCAGCCTACTCTCTGGTGTGTACAAGCTTTTTACCAAATTTATAGTTAGCCACATAGGTGATATCCGGGATTCCCAACAACCCAGAGAGCAGGTGGTAGAAAAGGGTACTGAACCATAGATCACATCCATGTCGTCAATCAAGTGATCGAAAAATCCTCAGGGTACACTAAGCCGCTTTACATACAATTTCTAGATTTTGAGAAAGCGTTTGATTCTGTATTGACCGCAGCCATGCTAGAAGCAATAAAATACCAGGAAGTAGAGGAAACCTACATAAGACTTCTAGAAGACATATATAAGGAATGCACGGGCAGGATAACTCTCCACAAGCAAAACGGTAAACTTCTGATCCGAAAGGAAGAAATATAGGAGATACCATCTCTCCAAAACTATTCACAGCTTGTCTGGAGGGGGTATTTAGAAAGCCTGACTTGGATAATATAGGATTAAGGATAAACGGGAGTACTTGAGCCCTTTGAGGCTTGCGGACGACATAACCTTGCTGAGTAAGAGTGCAAACACATGCAAGCAATGTTTGAGGAACTACAATAAGAAACCACGGCTGTATGGCTAAAAATTAAATATGAATAAATCTAAAGTAATGAGGAATAAGCATGCCAAAAACGTGCTCTTCAGCTGTGGAAACGAAACGCTAGAAGAAATAAAAGAATATAAGCACCTCGGACAGATGGTTAGTGCTGCCCCCAACCACGAGAGAAAAATCCGGCGTAGAATAGGTATGGGTTGGGTAGCACTCGGCAAGCACTCCCAAATAATGAAAAGCAAGCTATTTCTGTCGCTCAAAAGAAAAATCTACAACCAGTGCATACTGCTGGTGGTGATATACGGAGCTGAAACTTGACACCTTACTAAACAAAACAACTAGAAAGCAAACTTAGGTCGGCTAAACGGGCCATGGAACGGTGACATACGGAGCTGAAACTTGACACCTTACTAAACAAAACAACTAGAAAGCAAACTTAGGTCGGCTAAACGGGCCATGGAACGGTGACATACGCAGCTGAAACTTGACACCTTACTAAGCAAAACAACTAGAAAGCAAACTTAGGTCGGCTAAACGGGCCATGGAACGAATAATGTTAGGAATAACACTCAGGGACAGAAAACGAGCTACCTGGATCAGATGAACAAACTAGAGTAGAAGTTATCACAGTTCAAATAAAGAAAAAGAAATGGACTTGGGCTGGCCATGTAGGGAGACGAACCGACAACTGGTGGACAATTAGGGTGACCGAGTGGATACCGAGAGATGGGTCTAGAAGAAGGGGAAGGCCATTAACCCGGTGAAGGGATGAAATGAGGAAATTAGGTGGCCAAGAATGGGCTCGAGCGGCGCAGGACAGGAGCGGTTGGAGGTCAGTGGGAGAGACCTTCGTCCTGAAGTGAACCTAAGCAGGAGGATAATGATGATGATGATGATGACCTTCAAAAGGCAAAGAACTCCCCTTGAAATTATCGTAGATATTTCTTTTTTTCTGATGCCCCACTTCTCTGCCCTGATTTCGTCTCTGCACTCCGTCTGCGCTGCCTCTTTTATTGGTCATCGCGGCTGTTTCTGCTTCTCGACTGTAGTTCACATATTTTCGATTCCCGGCCGCGGCGGCCGCTTTTCTGATGGAGGCGAAAAGCAAAAACGCCCGTGTGTACCGCACGTTAAAGATCCCCAGGTGGTCAAAATTAATCCGGAGCCCTCCACTACGGCGCGCCTCATCGCCTGCGCTGCGTCGGCGCGTTAAACCCTACGATCAATCAATGTAGTTCACATATTGCCTAGTCAGTCTTCCAGACCTTATTAGCAACTGCGTATCCACGCTTTTCATGTAGGGCTGTAAAAATACCTTAGCTACCCGTTTACGGCGATTCAATTTTGACCTGTCCTCAAAACATGTTTTGTTCTGAGCTTCTCAAACTTCGAACGACGCCCACCCCACACCTCTTTATACAACCTGTTTGGTTGAGCTGTCATGCGCGCCTAAAACCAAACAGCTGTTCTTTGGTTTAATCCTCTTGGCCTAATAGGGTGGCTGATTTTAAGCAGGTACTGCGTTCGCTTATTCGAGTCTGTTTCCAAATTCCACGCACAACTTCGTATTTAGGATACCCCCATACCGGTCTGTGCTTAATCATAGCTGCATTTAGTTTTCATTTCAATTTAGGTTGTTATTCGTAAGATATTAGGTAGCAGTTCCCTTTGCTTTACTCTGGGTGTTTTCGGTATCTCAGCATTTCGAAATACCACTCTCTCGATTGGCAGTCCACGCTACTGTCGTAGAAAGCCATTCAGCACGATTTTTTTTTTCGTGTGCTAAAACGTATCCCGATGTCTGTGGCTTCGTGGCCACGTGTATTTGTGACTGTTGCACATTTTTTCTAGTTACCAGCCAAAAGAACGACGTCGTCTGCGCATAGCATTTCCAGGGTATACGATGTCCTACCACTTTGCCTCGTTGTCTAAGGCTTATGTTGAACCCTAGCTGACTTTCTTCCTGCTTCTGTTGTAGCCCGGCCATTTAAAGCAGGAATAGCAATTCGCTCAAAATGTATCCCTGTTTCAAGCCCCCATGGGTGTTGTTAACCTGCTGCATCCATTTATGTCATTCCCTAATAAATTTCACCCTATTATCTTGATATATCGCGCTAAGGAACAGCACTAGACTAAGCCACACTGTAAAACCATCCGTAATTTTACGGACAAATTACGGACCAGATGGCCGTAATAAAACAGAGCCGTGTTCCGTTTGATGCAGAACAAAGAAAACACCCGTGATTTAACGGAAGTGCGCTCCGTCCCTCAGTATACGGATGCTGTCTCCGTTACACGTCAAACGGAATCTTTTTCTGCTTTGCAAAATACGGGCGTTTCCTCTGTATGATGCAGAACAGAAACAGATCAGTTTATTAATAACTGCAAGAAACATATTGTCGTGTCGATCGTCGGGAATCGATCGAGAAGCTAAAACTGTGCCCCGACAACATTCGTGGCGTAATGAACGCGGCTCTGTTTCGTTAGTGTCTAAAGTGTAGTAAACTTAGTGAGGACCATGAGGCTCATACCGCTCAACACGAGCGCTGTATCTTGTCTTTATACGACGCTCCGGCGACGTCGCTGCCCCGGACCTGCAAACTGCACATGCGTGTGTGACCGGCACACTTGCAGAAAATATAAGGTCATTTGCGTGCAGAAGCAGAGTTGCGGAAGGTAATTTAGTTCTTAAAGAATCAATATCGGCCGAAGTATTTAGCCTAAAGCCTAAAACCAAAGCACAGCAAGCACTATTCATACAGTGCGAAATCGCAGTCGCAGCCAGTCACACACATTTTTGCGAGCGCTTTCTCGAAACAGCGGAGTTGATGGCGATCAACTATTGTGGGGGCTTCGCGGAACGTTACTGCGCAAGCGCTATTTAAGAAATCGCACTTTATCAGCCAGCAAATCTGTAAGCCAGCTCGTAAACACCGATGTATGGCACACGCAGGGTGGGCATCCATGTAGTATACAGGTTGTTCGGCACAAGTGCAGCGTTCGTGCGGTGGTGCAGTGGTCTCGAGCGTCGTGTCAATTCGATTCAACATCGCCGGTTCGATTCCTCGTCGAAGTATTTTCTTTTCTGAAGGTTCTATCAATTACGGAAAGACGTGCTTTTTGAAACGGAGTGCTTGTTTTGTTACGCCCTTTCCGTACTACGGAATGCCCGTTCTTAAAATTCTTTCCGTTGTCTAAATTACGGAAATGTGTCCGGCAACATTTTGCAGCAGCTTTCTCCGTAAAATTGGCCATTTTTTTACAGTGCATCTAAGCTTTCCATGTTCAGAATTATCCACAGGAACTCTACATTTACACAGGAACTCTACTTTGTCGCACGCCCCTTTAATGCCCTAAAAATGGTATTGATAATGGTCTATGCCTGAACCATAATGTCTTGAATGCCCTGTGTTAACGCAAACAGAATAGTCTCGAAGCGCCTGCCTTGTTTCAATCCTTTCTGCAGTTCTCAGAGGTTTTGCTCTAATTTCACGCTTGAAGTTTGAATTTGATTACCTGCGTTATGTACCTGCACAACTGTACGACTTTCTGCTGACTTTGTTTCTTGTACCTTTGTATATTAAGTATATTTTTAACTCTGGAGCCAATCCTCCGCCATTTGCTTAGCTTGTTTCGCATTATAAAGTGAACTCGTCAATGTTCTCTAATTTTATGTTTCAGGCATGATTATCAGCTGCATTGCTATTCCGCTTCTTTCAACTGCTGTTTTTTATGGTGCGGGTGGGGGGGGTTCTTTTCCTGCTCTCCTTTCCAGTCAAGCTTTCCCAAATTTTCTTGCCTTTCCGTAGCACCAGAGCATCAAAACAGCGACTCAAGTGGCCGCGCTAGGATCCGAGAACACGAGTGGTACGCCTCCACGGCTGCTGGCTATCGCTAAAAAGAAGCACTCGCGATGGCAATCGCTTCGCCGTAATTAAACGGCCTGGTTTTCGCCGTATACAGGGGGCAGAGCTTGTTAGGGACACGAGCGAAGGCGAGGGAACTAGACAGTGCAGGCCCTATGCATGGTTTTTTTTTTTTTTGCCTTTTATTTTCTGGGAGGTGCGCTGATGTCTATCATAAAGCTGTGCACCCGGTAACTAAACGTGAAGCGGAAGTTGCACACCGTTACTTTCGGGTCAGCAATCATCTGTAACCGCATGCATGATTGTAAGCTGTTAAACACTAGCGACCCTATCTACGAAAATGTCTTTATTTTTTAACGCGCGGCAACTATAGCTATCCGTGGGAATTGACCGGCGTATATAGCACTCGTGTCTCCCATGTGTTGGAAGAATTATTGGCGACTTCTGCATTTAATAAAAATACGGTGTGACTGGTTTACCCATAGATACTTAGTTTCTTAAAACAAGCTAGAGCGATTCGCGTCTACTTCCGTCGCAAGCGCGTGCCCACGTTTCCAGCGACAAATCGAGCGCGCGAAACTATTGGAGCACGCCTGCCACTTCGTAATGCGCCCGTTGATTGCAGTCACCGCGGCAGACAAAGCGGGCGACTTCACCCGCGTGGACAGATGACCTAATCAGCGCGTAAAGTTTTGCTGACATTGGGGAAGCATATGGAGGTACCTGCGCGGCCCGTGCAGCTCGATCCCTGAAGTGAAAGTGCTGCGCACTGAGCTGCCCTGGGTCCCCCGCCCCACCGAGGCCACAGAGCCGCGTAACATGGGCTGTGGGATCAGCCGCCAATCTGATATTATATATATATATATATATATATATATATATATATATATATATATATATATATATATATATATATATATATATATATATATATCCGACGAGACATTACACTGCAGGTAGCAAGAGTAACTATATAAACTTCACCTTTTTCTTTTTTTGGCCCGCACCGCAAACTACCGTGCGTTTCCACGTGCGACTGCGATGTGGTTCGAGACAACTTTTGATGGGCTAGGGCTGCTTGTCCGCGTGTAGTCGCGCGTCTCCACTGCTATCTATTTTTCGGTACCAGTTCGTGGGTGATTAGTTGTGGTGCCATAAAACAAAAAGGTCTGTCTTCCCAAGACAAGCTCACAATTTCAAATGCCGCCTACGCGGGCGATAACGAAGAACGTCGCCGCCCGGTGTACTTCCCCATCTCGCACCCTCTGAACAATTTTGAGTGTGGAAAAGAGCATCAAGCTCGCGAAAAGGCGCTCTTTTAGCACACAATCATTTCTTCAAACGCGTTAAAGGCCCAGACGACTGATTTTTGTGGAGTGCATGTCGTTTAGCTCATATTAAAGCCAGCGTTCTATATACTGGGGTAACTGCAAGGGATTTCTAAATAAACGGGCAGAAATAATTTTAATTTTGCACTAAAATTTCTGCAGTCTGAAAGTCGGCGACGCCTCTAAGCGTGACCTATACGTTAAGTGTCCAAACAACTCCGTCGATTTAAACGAGTAATTCAAAAACTTCTTGAAGGAATAAGAAAGGTTGCACATTTTTGTTGTTTTGGCTGGGAACAAGTTTCTAAACACCTCTTTATCTCACGTGCAGTTAAAAGTGTGTTGCCGCACGATTGCATGCTTTCCTTTTGGCGGGAAACGCATGGCTGGTAGATTTAAAAATTCCGATTTCAAAAGTTCAAGGGCGCTGTTTCGGGTTAAGGTGTTTTAAGTGATCCGCTTTCATTTGGGATAAAGAAAATATACTCGACAAAAATCGTTTTTTTTTCTGTCCCTTTAAGTAACCGAAAAGCGTCAAAAGGCATAAGTGATGCTTAAGCTACGTTCGTGAATACGGGGGTAAGTGATGTTTCTTTGGAGCACGGTGTATAGTGCCTGAGCTCTTGCGAAACCATGCTGCAGGAGCAACGCACGCAAATTTTCACTTGGAAATAAATCCTTTAACGGTCAGTTCACCTTCACTGATTTTGGCTTGGTTTCTGCTTTATTCCCGCGAGCCTTTGCTCAAAAGATGCATGTACCGAAAAACTGCATGTAACAAAAAATTGCGAACTTTTGCCAACTTCGCTACATTCAGGTTTTACTGTATACATACCATATGTGCGGGGAAGGGATGACGCAGCCAGCCACTTTTGGTCCTTCCTGCTATGAATGGACCCCTATGGAATTTTTCATACAACCAGCCGCACCCGCACCCGCCGCGGTGGCTCAGTGGCTAAGGCGTTGTGCTGCTGAGCACGAGGACGCGGGTTCGATTCCCGGTCGCGGCGGCCGCGTTTCTGATGGAGGCGCCCGTCGTGTGTTCGAGATTTCGGCGCACGATATATCCCCAGGTGGTCAAAATTAATCTGGAACCCTGCACTACGGCGCGCCTCATCGCCTGCGTTGCGTCGGCGCGTTAAACCCTACAATCAATCAAGTCGTACCCGCGTACAGTGAGCGAGGCGACAAACTGTACTCAAATATTTCTCTTCGCATAAACAGTACACACGAAGAAGGCTGGAAACAGCTGGATGAAATGTCAGCCTAATTGAGTCGTCTGTCTTTGAGACAGTCAGTGCGCTGAACGTGGTGTTCTACTGCTCTTGTCCATCTCGACACAGGCGCATTGAAAATTTCGGGGCTCTCGATGCGCGCTCGCAAAAACATCGTTACGCTTTTGGGGAGCTTCCTCCGTTGGTGGGCGCTATATATAGCTCGTTGTGCACGCAAAGTCTCTGCCGAAACTCGTCTTCCGTGTTTTCGAAGCAGCTCGGTGCGCGTAGCTGATTCGCCCAGACAAAGGAATAAGCAAGACGCGCGCCTGTAAAAATGCAGGAGTGGAGTGACGAACGCGCGCGCCCTTAACTGAATCGAGAAGCGCGCAGGCCCCATTGTTACCGTTTAAGGGCACAACGCTGGCGGCGGACTGTACAAGCGCGGCGGAGGATGCAGCGAATGAGCCAACCGCTTCCTTGCGTGGGCATAACAGAAAACATCCCCGCAGGAAGAAGCTGACGCGGTACACGCGAGATCAGGCGACGTCCGGTGGGAACATAAGCCTCTGGCCGAGCTATTTTGCATGTTGCGACCACCGCGTAAACACTTTACAGCCGACCGAGCGACGCTGCAGAGTGAACCTCGGCCTACGCGGTATTGGAGCAGGAAATGCCCAAGTGTGCATGCGCTGCGGCTCCTGTTCTTTCTGTTCTTCCGCGCGTGTCCTCGTTGCTTCGTCTCGGACACCTCCTGTTTATATTACACGACGCTCCGTCGGGATGGCACTCGGGAAGCGGTATTATGGGGCTTTTCCGTCCCTCGCGCCAAGCTGTCATAAAGCGCGGTCCTGTAGTTTCTGGCCAGTGAATATGCAACATTTACGCCCGCGCGAAAGAGATTTGGTGTGAATTCACCCGAAATCGCACCAAAACCAAATTGGCACGAATTAAACATGACCTTTCCACATCGGTGCGCTTCCTAGCCATTGCTCTCCAGCGCGCCTAAACCCCAAATTTGAACTTTTTTATGTGCAAAACAAAATTTGGCGTACTCCGGCAGGTTGTCTCGTTTTTTTTTTTTTTTTTTTTGTCTTTGAAGCCGTATTCAGCTCACAGTGACAACATGTTTACGATTACTCCCGGTCGATCCCAGTGCGTGAAACTGAAAAGAATGTAACAGCAATACCGAAGTCTTCTGTACGCAAACATTGGTTTATAGGAGAGTCAATGTGCTGGACATTGTATCGGGGTGCATAGGAGTACCTGATCAATGTACGTGGAAATGTATTCACACGCAATTGCTTATGGCAAAGGAATGCTTTGGCTTGCTTGAGGTAAGACGAAAGATTACAATACAGTCAACCAAGATCAGGTCAACAGGAATACCCGTTCTCATTCGTTTTCCAACGAAGACAAACCACCGCATCTTCTAGGTTCAGAAACTTCCCCAATGCAAGGTGCAGAAAGCCCGATCAATGGGCGTCCTTAAAGCACTATTTACGCCGTTATTGTGCTCTATATTGAGTCCCAGCCAGCACATGAGCTACAAAGCACGAATGAAAACTGGCAAAACTGTTGCCGGTGGTTAATTACAGCGACAATCGCGGCATCAGTTTCGGTTTCCAACGGTGAGATAAGTGCGGGGGGCACCACGGCCTACCGTATGTCACTTTCTTTCTGCCTGAGCAAGACGTCAGCCTTGACGCGGGTTGCAAAAGAGCCCATGAGCAACTTTCACAACACCGTACCCCGTTTTTACGCGGCTCAGTTAGCTCAGTGCTGAAGGGGTCGTGCTGCGGGACGAGGGTGTGATACCGGCAGCGGTGGCCACTTTTCAGATGGAGGCGAAAAGCGAGAACGCGCGTGTCCAGGTTTGATCCCCAGGTGTTCAAAATTAATCCGTAGCCCTCCACGCGCGCCTTATAGCCCAGGAGTAGTAGCTTCGGCGCGTTGAACCCTCAGAATAAGCTAGTGGGGCATGGAATTTAGCACGCTCGCCATCGCCATCGCGGGCGGGGCCAGCTCGGTTTCGAGGCTACCCGCGTGTCTCAGCACCCATCGGTAGATGAATACTCGGATGTCGTGTTCGTTATGCAGTGTTCCGCATTATGTTTTAATGAGGTGGCACACTTAACCCCCGATGCTCGGTCTTTGCAGCCGTTTGATGGCCCCTTTGTTTTCACACACATCTTTCGGCGCCCTGCCAAAAGGGAGCTCGCCTCCATGGTGCATATACCACGAGCGTCGCCTTCCACAAGGAGTATAGATCGCGGACAAGTGATATTTGGAGGCTTCGGACCCTCTGTACAACCCAAAGAGTGCGACTGCTGCCAGGG
The DNA here is from genome assembly GCF_048455015.1 of Haemaphysalis longicornis. Lineage (NCBI taxonomy): Eukaryota > Metazoa > Arthropoda > Arachnida > Ixodida > Ixodidae > Haemaphysalis > Haemaphysalis longicornis. The sequence continues at coordinate 254,826,847 of NW_027526203.1, forward strand.
TGACCTCCCGTGCCTCCCCGTTCTAAGCGGCGTGTGTGTAGACTGTCGTTGCCTTTACAGTGGGCTCGATGGTGCCGCGTGCACCTACCTAGCCCAAAATGAACCCACAAAACACGATTACCCGCAACGAACATCCGCTTGTGCAAGGCTTGCCCAGAAGAGCCCAGGTACTAACTAACGCATAACTACCGACCGAACAGGAGCCTCCCTGTACTGAGAACGTGCTGCACAAGTGGCGCGCTCCTATAGGTCAAAATGTTTTGGACAAACCAGCGAAAAAACACGAAGACACAAGACAAAGAAAGGACAACAGACTCGCAGTTTTTTTTTTTTTTGCCAAGTCCTTCCGAGACACATCGGTCTTTGTCCTGAACAATCACCTTGTCAGCGATCCTGCGCACATTAGCCAGCAACTCATGCTTCTTCATGGCTGGCTCAACACTGTGCTTTGGCCCCTTTTGCAAGGTGCATTCAATGTCTAGGTGAACAGATGTTCCGGCAAATTATTTGACTGCGCTGCCTGAGGACGTCACCTTGCCTTTTTTTTTTTTAAAGGGGGGAAGGGGAGGGTCTGCCTGACTACATGCCAAAACCACTCGGTTAGCTGTGCAGCGTGCCGCCGTTGTTCATGAAACCTGCGCTGCCCCGTCACAGGATTCTGTCCTACCATGCAAAATATTCTAAGCCAGTCATAAAGATGCCTCACCTGTCTCCCGCATTGCGATTTAAAAATCTTGCCCAATCTCTCCAGTGTCCTGCGGATGGTTCCAGCAGACCAAAAGCAGCTACGATGTCTGGAGGTGATGAACCCGACTTGACGCAACAGGAACGGTACCGACCATGGCACAAGATGTAGGCAATGGCACTGACACAAACATTTGCGCGGTTGTTCGTAGGTTAAACACGACGAAAAGGGCCCAGCAGTGAAGAAATACACGGTAAAAATGTAGCTGGCTGGTCACCAAAGAATAATGTCTTTTCTTTGACTTGTGTCTTCGAGCTTTTTTGTATGATTTTTCCAAAAGGTCAGAATGCCCACCACTGGCCCAGCAAGCTACCCTTCTACAGGTCACAGTGGGAGCGCGTCATGATCAGGACAGACACGAAAACTTCACCGCTCATGCCGACCCACCATACCCCTGCCGGTACTGCGAGGATTTCCTCCACAGTTTGGCAGGACATTCGGCACCTCCTGTGGGGCTCCGCCAACTACCGCCCGACAGGCCAAGCAAGTACTACAGTCCTAGGAGGAGTGGACGACACCAAGGAACCCCAGGAGCGCCTAAAAGACGTTACTCTCAATGTGGGCACTCGTAAAATAATCGGTCGTCGCCTGAAGAATTTAGGGCGCCAGGGAGCCCCAAACCCACTCTTTTCCAGTGCCTTTTTTCTTAAGCGACTGGCCACCCTTTGCGTAATAAATATTTATGCAAAACTTTCCTACAACTATGTAAATAAACACCCGTTCCCGTCCTTTTTGCTTTTATTCATGTGCTTTCCCACTCACAAACAGGTCACTAGAGCCAGGCAAATTACGACGCTAACGTGTGCTCTTCCCTTAATTCACCCGATGACACGTGACTACAGTGTCATTTTCCCCTCTAATATATTGTCCTGAGAAACTTTATGGAACCCATCGATGGGACATAAATACGCGGGATGGGCCAAGCATTATTAAAAAGCACCACGCACCTATAGAAGTGACGGCTTCCTTGCGCGCAATCGCTTGTTGGTTTGATCAGACTTGTATTACATTACTGTAAATTGTCGTTATAACGAAATTGCTTTATTCTAAATCTCGCTTTATTCGAAGTGTTTCATGCGGGAGTGCTCTGAGAGCAAATCATCTCGTTTGTAACGAAGTACTGCTTATAATGGAGCCAGTTTCTTGTCCTGAGGACTTCGCTATAGCAAGGGTTTACAGCATATTGACATTTTATGCGCTCAACGACCTTCCGGCGAAATGGTCAGCAGTCATTTTCTTTAACTAACCGGATGCTTGACACTTCTCCTTGAAACAAGCATTTGGTTCTAGCGCTGCTCAATGATTTCTATCACTAGTTTTGAGTTAGTGTCATGCTCATGGAACTCATTGGCCTCCGTTGCCTTTGCGCAGTACGACTTCACCACCACAACCACCGCCATAACGAACGTTTCATAGTTCAGTAACGTTGACCCCCCCCCCATCATCATCATCATCATCAACAACACTACGCATAGAACCTAACATGCAATTTCATGATGTTTTAGTACTAGTAGAGAGACCAACGATTATGTAATTCCGCTAGAAAGCCCGTTCCTTCCCGGAGACGTCGAAGACTTCGATGTGAAGCGCGGCGTATATGCTTGACACGCGGGCTATTACTGGCGGCATTACTGAGTCAATGCTGCCGCGGTTATTTTCAGTTACGGGTGTGGTATACGTGTGCAGTAAACGGAAAGGGAAATCGTCAATCGTAGCCCCCTAATGCGATTTAAATGGTTAAAACATTCCTCAAGCCCACAACACCAAGGTAGGCCTGTGGCGCAACGGATAACGCGTCTGACTACGGATCAGAAGATTCCAGGTTCGAATCCTGGCAGGCTCGACTTTTTTTCTATATTCTTCTGGCATTCTTTAACGTGTTAGCGAGGCACGTTTATAGTCCGAAAATTCAGATTGATCAAGCATAATGTTTTTCTTACAATTGCTATCCAGTATTTATTCTTGCTTCTTTATCGTTTACGAAGGTGTGAAGACGGGCTAGTTGGTTCGCAATCATGGCGGAAAAAAAACAAAAAAACAGCGCACGAAACGGAATGGAAGACAAGACAAACACGGGCGCTGACTAACAACTGAATAAATTTTATTGCGCGCAGGCAATATAAGAAAAGGCAAAAAGAACACAAAATGAAGAAATGTTAAGAACGCAGATATACTATCTCCTTGGGTAACAAGTCCACTGACGGCTTGCTGACACATGCGATCATGCGTGAATGATCGACTTCGCGCACGCGAATGCTATCAAATCCGCTACTGGCAGCAACAGTGCCGCACATGTTGCTTCGTGCGCGGACTAGCCTTCATGCGGGCCCCTGTTGAGCTGCAGTGCCACGTCTTTAATAAGCGCGGGTAACACAGAACACGTGAGATTTATGAAGACTTTTCAACGCACGAGCGAGTGGGTGCATGCGTCAGCAAGCCGTCAGTGGACTTGTTACCCAAGGAGATATATATAGTATATCTGCGTTCTTGGCATTTATTATTTTTGTGTTCTTTCTGCCTTTTCTCATATTGCCTGCGCGCAATAAAATTCATTCAGTTGTTAGTCAGCGCCCGTGTTTGTCTCTTTCTTGTCTTCCCTTCCGTTTTGTGCGCTGTTTTTTCGCCACGTTTATCGTTTTATTTGCATCTATACAGTGGTCATTAGATCATTTCGAAGAAATGTTATCTCAGAATCTGACGAATCGTCAGTTTTATTCATAGGCCTACATTAACTTTACCTCATAGTATATAGAAAACATAAAAAAGGAAGAAAGTGCGTATTATTTCACTTTTTCGTTGATAAATGTTTCTTTTTTAATTTTTTACGTATGTAAATAAACGCCTTTTCTAGTCATTTCTGCAACACTTCCCGTGTTTTCACAATCATAAAATGTAACAAGCCTAGCCAATCATGACGCCAAAAAGTAAAAACCTGTACTCTTCCTTTAAGTACCACGACGACACGTGTTTGCATTGTGAGTTTCCTCTCCACATTTTTTGTGAGAAACTCCGTGGTTCAAACCAGGCAGATGGTTATTGGAGCCTGTCCGAAAAAAATCAAGGCTATATACCTGAATTGAGGTGTGATACATTGTTTGCTCGCTATGTTTTCAGCGAACCGGGGGCATATCAAGCCCGCTGGCTAATTAATCTACTTGTACCAGCACCCTGCCTACTTCGCTGATCGGTTGTGCTTTTAGATGAAGCAATAAAAATTCCCGAAAAATACTGACCAGTTGGTTGTTGTTTTTTGTTGTTGTTGTTGTTGTTGTTGTTGTTGTTTTCGGCTCTTGTAAGTTTTCTGAAGTGGTAATACGAGTCGATACGCGTGGAGGAGAAGAAGGAACACCAGTGTAGCAGAGTACACAAGTTTGGCTCCATTCTAATTAAAACTAGCAACTACTCGCGTGCAATCCCTGTTTCTCTTCTGCCTTCGTTTATGTCAGGCAGGGTTATACACGTTTGAGGTGGCTCGACAGCTGCTATTGAGGGTAGTCTAGCGATGCAAGATATTCGTCCGTGGGAGTATTTTTGCTTTTTACATCCCGGCTCAAATACCAGTGTCGAGGGTGCGCTGGTGGGTTGCAATTGAAAGCGAAGCATAATTCAGGAATAATAACTCGGTGCGCACGTGTGGCGTTGGCTCCCGTTCCTGAAGCAGCGTCGTTCTAGCCTCTGCATGTCCCGAACTGGCGCATGCTTTCCCATTGCACAGTGGTTCTGTTAGCTTTTTTCCGAACTAAAAAAAAATGAAAAAAATCTACGGGTGCTTTACAGAACAATGCGCTTGAATGAACTGAGTCCAATGCAGGAAACGTGACGAACAACGAGGCTCGATGTGCTATTCGGCGTTATAAATGTGGTCTTCCCTGTGACATTTTGCATTGCATTGCGTGACGTCACAACGCATACCAAATGTTTGCGTCAAATCGTACGGGCGCGATTTATTATACATCAAAGCATGTTCCCTTTGCCGCAGAAAATGGCCGTTTAAGGGCGCCGTAGCGAAACAAACCCACGAATTTTTTTTTTCTTTTTTTTTTTTTTTTTTACAGAGAGCATCCACGCAGTCCGAACGTCGGTGGGGTCTTCTAGGTGATTTCTATCATTAAGCGAGTGCGCTGCCATTGCAGGCGCAGGCAGATTGATTGGTTGGCTTCATTCAACAAGGGGGATCGCTTTCGTTGCACAGCGGACAGCGCGCTCGCCTGACGATCAAGAGGGCCCCGATTGGAGAACACATAAACGATAAGCATGACGGCGCTACGCACGTGGAGGTTCACAACACGGACGGCGGAGGTCACCAGCTCGTGGAACGTTGACGAAAGAGTAACTTAGCCAAGCGTTGGAAACAAGCGGGCTCTTGGTGAGAGAGAAAAAGACGCCACTTTGCGAGGTCCTGCACAGGGACCCCGCATGTGCGCGCGCGTGTGTGGGCGTTTCTTCGAATACGAAATGACGAACGATTTTTGTTCTGGGGTAGTAGGTTGAAAGCGCTGAAGTAAGAAAGCAGTAGCATCGACAGCGGGCGCAGGGCGATGTTCTTGCGTGTGTGTGCGTGTCCTTACCACGATGCAGGATTGGATGGAGACATCACAGCATTGCGCTTTGTTGCATCCGTAAACCTCTAAGACTGACGGCGCTCTAATATACGGGTTCACAAACGATTTCTGTTTTTGGCTCGCTGCGAGTCCCTTTCCAACCCCTACCAGTCCCCCATCTCTGCTCCCCCCCCCCCTCTCTCTCTCTCTCTCTCTCTCTCTCTCTCTCTCTCTCTCTCTCTCTCTCTCTCTCTCTCTCTCTCTCTCTCTCTCTCTCTCTCTCTCTCTCTCTCTCTCTCTCTCTCTCTCTCTCTCTCTCTCCGAATGCAGGGTCACTCTTAAACAGAATCGTTCTAGTCGCGCGCTTATCCCAGGCAAAACTCTGCCTTTACACCCAGCCAGCGGTTACGACTGAAATCTTCGTCCACCCGCCACGGTGGCTCAGTGGCTAAGGCATTGCGCTGCTGAGCACGAGGTCGCAGGTTCGATTTTCGGCCGCGGCGGCCGCTTCTCTGATGGAGGCGAAAAGCAAAAACGCCCGTGTGTACGAGATTTCGGCGCACGTTAAAGATACCCAGGCGGTCAAAATTAACCCGGAGCACACCACTACGGCGCGCCTCATCACCTGCGCTGCGTCGGCGCGTTAAACCCCACAAATCAATCAAATGAAATCTTGTCCAACGAACGCGGCGCACAGCACGTGGGTGCGTGATCGCGCCCGAATGCACCCACGCACACACAGTTTTCTCATACCGGCACGCAGTGTATACAACATTGAGGTGAGTGATCGCACCAACTGCTTTTCCGAGGCGTGCAGGCGGCAACCACGCAACATGTCCGGTGCCCATCGGGCTCACTCCAGAAGGTATACGCCGCCTGTGGTCGGGTATTGCGCACATATTCACCGGTTATTGCGCCGAAATGCCTCGTAAAACGCGCGTATTTAACGAAACGCTTTTCAATTGGACGTTACGCTGCCGCCAACTACGGCGATATTTCATCGTCGTTCCTGGCGGAGCGAAAGGTGCACGCCCACCCTCCCTCCCTTGTAGCGGCCTGGTTAATTACTCTACCCCTGCGGCCACTCTTTGAGGGCGGAACACTTTAGGGGCCCGGCCTGTGGTCGTACACCTCCTCCGCGGTCACGCTATCATAGCCCCTGCAGCCACGCGCCGTCACGGACCCAAAGAGAAGCTTCGAAAAGACACCCGCTTGTCCCTCTATTCAGCCTTCCGGCCAAAAGCCTAGAGGACACTTGATCAAGAGGCTTATACAAGCAGACCCGTTCGAAACCCCTGGAACAGCCGGCACTTGTCATACATGGCCCATTATTTAGCGCCAAGAAAACTGCAGGTACATTAGAGGCAAAATACATGCAATTCCCCGCAGTGCCGCGTTTATTTAGTTAGGAATGCTCATTGGGTTGCTTTTAACGGTCGTAAGCGAAAAAAAGTGGCCGACGAAGAAGAAAAAAAAAAAAACGACGCGTTCCAAATGGCGCAGGAAGGCTTCTGCATGTGCGAGCTAGGTGAAAGCAAGCACAAGAAGGGCACAACTCCCGCTCGTACTGTTAATTACAGGCAGAACAAAATACAAAAGGTAAATAAAAGGATGCCAGCTGTCGCAGGAGGAGGCACGCCAGCACTGCGAAGGCGGGAAAATTGAATTGCATCGAACAATTCTTCTGTCCAATTCATCAAGAGAGAAGTGACACAGGGAGGGGACGAGCGTGAGGGGTGGTAGCAGAGCGGAGAACTGCGCCATGCACAGCCCGTCTGCCGAATCACTGCTCTGCACTTTTGACAGCTTCCACGTTGAGTGGAACTGCTTTAATTTTTTTTTTTGTCAATAGTGAATCCGGCAAAGGCAGAATGCATTTTTCTTAACCACTCTACACACTGCGTTCGCGGGTGGAGGAGATAGCACAAAGAACAAAAAAAGTGGGAGATACAGTCAGTCCCAAACTTAAATAGAACAAGCTAAACTTTCGGCTGGAGATGCAGGAGGGATTAGGAAAAGACTACTGGATAAATATGTTTGAAGCCTACGAAAAGTTACGCGTCCTGAAAACGATTTGTTGTCGGTGCCCGATTACACCGCGGTTTGTTTCGGTGCGTTGCTTCCCCAATACACTACGACGAAGCGAACAGCCAACCATGCCTTCGTTGGGTGGCATGCGGATTCGCGTTTAAAACCCGCCGACTAGCTAATGGGGCACGAGGCCGAGCGCCTGATATAATATAGTAACGCGTACGACTGCTTGCCGTTTACCGCCTGTATCATTTATTTCATGGTTGTAGAATTAAAGCTCCCAATTTTATTCGCCGCAGCAGATTGCAGAAAATTCCCCGACAGCTACTCGGCAAGCATTAATCGCCAGACTCGGAAATTAGAAGCGTAGGCGTCAGGTGGCGCATTCGTGTGCGAGCGCAGCACCGCTTCGCGAAGCCGCGAGCTCCGGTGAGAGCGTGTGGAGTTCACAGCTCGGTAGTTTAACGCTCACAATGCCCGAAGAAAACAAAAGCAGAGTCCGGTGAACGCGTGCGTCTCGTGGTTACTCGTCCGGCCGTTCGGCCGTGGTATGCTGGCTCGCATGAAAGCACGTCAAGACCCCTTTATTACCTCCCTGAATGCACTGCCCTTAAACAACAGTCTATGTTTACGTCGTTTCGAAAGTTCATGTGGCTTTTTTTTTATTGATCAATCCTGCTTCTATGTAGTTCTTCTGCCCTGTACGCCCGCTACTTTCTTTTTGCGCGCTTCTCTGTTTACTAGTGCGTGGTCCATCTAGGGTGTTTTGTGGCACATTACCTGATCTTTCCTCGAACTTCCTTAGTCCTAATGCACGTCTGGGATGTATAATAAATGTGTGCATGCAGTCACTCGAAGGTCGCATTTAAATGCACTGTGTAGTTTATTATCCGTCCGTTCGCTCATCCAAAGAAAACAGCAAGAAAAGGCTCATAACTAATCATACGAGGCCTCGTACCACGTTGTGCCTACAAGGCGTCTTGTGTGCTTGCTGCAGAAGCTGCAGCATTACAAATGTCCACGAATCTACGTTTAGGATTATCTCGTGCCTACTGATCAGTCAAATTTCGTGTACGCGAAAATAATTTCTGGGTGAACATGCCACCTATGAGGCAGTGGGCTGCGTCTCATCCAGTGTGGGCGCCGAAGCAACTGAGCTCGCCCAATCAATGCCAGTAATTATTGTTTCCGGCGTTCATATATCGCCCGACAGCGTCCAAACATTCGCTCTTATAATGACATGCTTAAATTATTCAACTACTGTTTCGTTGTCTTGGTAGTCTCTGCCGACGACCCGTGTCAGGGAAGCTAGGGAACCCAGCTTCAGAAAGACAAGCTATGTTTTCTACAAACGACTGCAGGTAGATGGCGCGTATCGCACATCTTTCAGCCAACCTCCGAAGCCAGCGCTGCATCTCCGAAGCACTGAAATAAAACCATCCCCGATGTGCGCAAGCAGCACAAAAACCTAGTGCGTGCCTACGGAAGTCGCGCATTTTTCGTCCGTCCGCAGAAGAAAACTGAACAGGTCGCCGCTTCGCGGTTCCGTTGCGCTGTAGCAAAAGCCGTTGGGCCCGACAGGGCAGTGAATCAAGTTGTCCCCGTTGCGAGGCAGCAAAAGCAATCCGGCGTAATGCAGCGCGCACCACCGCCACGGCTGCAATTGATGCCGCGGCGTCGGCCGGTAGCGCGCGCCAAGCTAGTCAGCTGGCCGACTGCCGATCGGGCAGCGCCTTGAGCCATCGACAGGAAGCGAGAGCGCGTACGAGCCGGCCGCGCTATGAGAGGCGGCATTTTCCCACGGGACCGCAACAAGCACGAGTGGCCGGCCCTTTGCTATGCGCGGAGCACACGCAGCGAGCGGGGCGGCCACCGTGAAACCACCACGCGCCGGAGGAAGCCGCCCCTCCCGCCTGGCCGTTCACTTCCGCGGCCTTTTCCTCGCCTTCGCTTTGCTCAGCGCCGAAGGCCAGCGCACGAGCGTGCTGCTTTCCGCTGTTACATTTGCCCGAGTGCCTGGTAATGGCTGTGTAAAGACGATCTTTCACGGCGTGTTCGAGGGTAGCTGCGGCTCGCTTGGGTGGGCCAGAAGGCCACTGAAGAGGCGTCGCCCGACCGCAGCTTCAGTCGGAAGACCGCGTGCGCGCTTACGCGTATTCACCCGATCATTGACTCCCCGGCATCGGTTTCAGCCACTCCTCTCCGCGTCTGTCAGCCCGTCGCGCGGGTGTGCGCAGGCCGCGTCACGCTCGATGATCCCTCACAGCTCACAAGGCCGAAGAACATGCAAGGGCGCCAGAACACCGGGCATTGCCAGCCCCGTCGGCACGCCTCATTTGCCCCCTTAGCACGAAACGACGCGCGCCGACCCCTTACCGTGCATGTTACACGCCGCGACAGGTAACCGACGGTGCGCTGGGTTTCGTCCAGCGCACGCCCAAGGTGTCAGCACTCTGCTCTCGACGGCCTCCAAAGGCGTTCGCAACTTTCGCTACGTGGTCTGATTTCGAACGTTGCCAAGAACCCATTTACTAGGGTAGATCTTAATCGGGCATCTATAACGAGCCACCTCACATCGGGCATCTATAACGAGCCACCTCACATTTTGTAAATCAGGGGACGCTGTGCAAGGGGCTTCCGTCACCTCCACACCTCCATCTGATGGGTACTGAGACCAGGAAAAAGTCGAGCGACTTTCGCACGCGCTTCCCGCGTATCCAGTGTGCGACACAACCCGCTTATCCGACGCAAATCTGGTAGGGAATTAGTGACATGGGACAACTGCGGCCGGTGACGGGCAGGAGCAGAGTGCAGTCAAAGTAGTACTTTCGGTTAACATATATGCGAAGCGTGCCTTTGCGAACCCTGCGTGCTAATCTGGTGTCAGTTCCTTGGCGTTGGTTTTTGAAGCAGCTTTCGGCTGTAAAAACACCTGCGTTGGCAGATGACGGAGATGGCACAACAAAGAAAATAAATGTGGGGCCCCAGTTGGCCCCAAGCTGCAATAGAACAAGTTAGCACTGTGCTTTCGGCTTCCCCACCAAACACAGAATGTATTAGGCAAAGGTACTTGCTACGAGGCGTGCGCGAGTGCGTGTGTGATCGTGCTAAACGTGTGCGTTGTAAACGTGAATTGTAGCTATACCCCTCCTGGCACACGAGAAGTGAAATTACGTCCGAAGCGAATGACAGTAGCTGTTACAGACATTCGGTTTGGCCAAGTGGGTACGTACGCATTGAAAGAAATGACAGACGACTGATAAACTCCAGAAATCAGAAGATGTTGAACAAAGCGCGTCCACATTGTTTGAATTCAGATGTTGCTAAGAACGACGTAATCAACTTTTTTCGCTATATTAAAGCAAGAGGTAATTCTCCGTTATAATATACAGGAATGTACATCGCAAGCCAAGACGTTTGCATAAGGTCCGGCCACACTTGACTAGAAGCAAGCACAGCGCGAAGACATACATTGTCGTATCGGCCGTTATTACGAGGCAAGCGCCAGTGCGAAGTAGGGGTCGCGAATCTTTTGCTTTAGAAAGGGCGATGGCAGTACATGCGACGCGGCCGCGACAGCGCGCTTTAAACATTGCGTACAAGGTTATACCATAGTCCTTCAATGCTTTTTTTAGTATCTGTAGGCGCCGTGTTAGCGCTGTAAAACATTACTCCTTAGGAATTTTATACATTTGCGAACAGTATGTACTTCGAGAGATCGTTGCACTACTATTAAACATTGCCATTCTTAAATGTGCTACTCCTTTGATTCGGAAACGAATGCGACCAGTGTCCCAGATCTTAATCAATTACCTAATGCCATTAGCATCGAATGCTATACTCGATTGCAACTTAAGAACGGCAACGGAAGTTGTCGCTGTGCCTCATCGCCGCAGCCGGATGTCACTCCGCGTGGCGTAAGTAGTGCGTTACTGGGAATATTTTGAACATGGCACAAGCTGTTTCACCGATTTTTCGGACGTAATATGCTTGTAAACTACTGCAGCGACGACAAACAACCTACGTGGGAAAAGGCAGACGATAGCACGCATTCATACCAATCTCCTTTCAAAACGCGCGCGCCCGTTGACATCCGGATCCGTCGCTTAGGCGGAGTGATACCGTACATGAGCTATTGCCGTTCTCAACTTGTTCCCGAGTATAGTCAGTATTCTAGTGTAGAGCAAAACTGATGAAGTTTAAAGCAAAGGTCCTTCGCTTTAACTGCCACTAGATTTGTCCCGTGCCGGTAGTGTTAGATGGCTCGCAATAATTATCTACGACAGTTTTATGAACTGTCCTTCACTACAACAATCTCCCAAGTAAATCGTTCTTCATCTTCTGCAGACGGCGGAAACAGTTACTTCGCTTCCGTGTATACAGACCAGTTCAGAAAAACTTGATCATGGTAACATTACCGCAGATAAAACTGTATGTTTTATGCGCAAATAGCTCTCACAAATATGAACATATAGAACATTCGGTAAGGCGCAAAGAAATGTTGCATACGCCTTTTAAAAACAACAACGACTTCAAATTGATTTGAAGTCGTTGCCACGTACAACGGATTTATGTACTTGTTGGAAGTTGAGATTAAGCCAAGAAAACAGATTTGAGATTAAAGTGAGGTCAAATCTCGTGACGTCACGTACCCATATCTCAGCAAGTCTCGGGAGGTAGTATGAAATTCTTTCGTGTGTGTGTGTGTGTGAGGGAGAGGGAGGGGGGGGGTAATGTGCCGAAGCTACACGAAATAATTTTGACCTTCTAGAGGTCTTTAACGTGAACCAAGATCTCAACACGCGGAGGTTTTCGTTTTTCCCCTTGATCAGGAAAACGTCCACCGCGGCCCGGATCGGACCCACGACCTTGGGCTAAACAGCACAACACCCTAGCCACTGAGCCATGGCTAAGGAAGTATGCAACTACCACATTAATTACCGTTTTAATTACAGGTCTCAAGGTTCAGGTTTGCATCTGAACTGAAGTAATTCCTTACTTAGGGCCAGTCTATCTCAGTGATAATGGAAAAAAGAAACGAGTCCAAGGCACTCGTACTCTGGAGTATCCATGGACAAAGTCAGCATGGAGTTCGCCCGACGCCGAAACCAATCACTCGAGGGGCGCCGCAAGGACGGCTTTCATTTCGCGCCACACGGTCTCGTGGCTATGACGAAATTCGCGTCGATATTTTCAAGGACAGAACGACGGAGCCGAGTGCAGTCCGCGTGCTGTTTCTGGCCAGATAAATCGAGCCCTCTCGGTGGCCGACGAGAAACACCGACTAGATAACAGGGGCGGATCCCGGAAGAATGTTCCCTTCGCGTTTACCGATACAGTGCGATGAATTTCATGAATGTTGCTCGGCCTCGTGTTCTCGGTAATCAGCTGCCATCTCCTCCCATTCATAAAATATTGACGCTTGTCCAGTTTAATCATCAATTTTGTCCTTCTGTGCTAAATGTAACTTGTCCGCGCGCGCTTGTGCCGTTAATTTCGGACTCGGATGAATTTCTTCAATGCTAAATTTGGTGATCGATATTCTATAGTGCGTTTACGTTACACCAGATGGGTTGACTTTAATTATTCTTTTTGACTGGTCCATTTATATGTGCCCTCTACAACTTTAAGTTAAATGTTGGTTAAGAACATTAGCCAGGTAATCGTCAGGCAGTCTGACATCGCTGGAGATTCCAACGTGGCTTGGAAAAACAGTAATTGCTTTATCAGCCATTTCTACAACACATATGCCACATTCAGGTTTTCCTTTTCAATATCTATAAAGAAGAACCGGTATGTAACGTCCCGTCGGCTTTTTCTGCGCGTATTTCTTATTGTATACATAGACGTACAGATGTGGTATATATATATATATATATATATATATATATATATATATATATATATATATATATATATATCACGCCAGTTACCCGCTTATGACAGGCTGTAGACGTTCGTGTCACGCCCCGGGGGTTAAAAAGGAGGTCCCCTTCTCCCCGTGTAGTCTGCGTGGCGCTGGCTACCACCCTCAAGCGTCAGATACAGTTGTAGTAAATATATATACCCCAGAAAGTGAAGGAGAACACAGTCGCCCAGATAGCCGAATTGGTAAGCCATTCAAGATCTAACCGAAAGGCGTGGGTTCGGTCCCCACTCTGGGCGCGTGTTTTTCTTTCTTTCTTTCTCACGTAATTTATAAAAAAATAATGTAACGTCACTAACGGTAAAAAAATAGTCTAACCACCATTCCCCTATGCCGTCTTTGGCGTTGTAGACTGCCGGCGTTTCTTCCTGTATATATATATATATATATATATATATATAGATTCAGAATGGGAAATGAGGGGCTCGTTGAATTAAAGACAGAATTAAGGGTTGTCAGTCAAGAAATCTTGGGAACGCAAAGGGTAGAATGTGGTAGGTCATTGAAACAGATGAAGAATTTTAAGAAAGTGGAGAAAAAATGCCCGTCGGGAGGGCATATATATATATATATATATATATATATATATATATATATATATATATATATATATATATATATATATATATATATATATATATATATATATATATATATATACATATATATATATATATATATATATATATATATATATATATATATATATATATATATATATATATAGGCTATATTATAGTCCTTCAATGCTTTTTTTAGTATTTGTATATATACATATACATATATACATACATATATATACACACATATATACATATAACACAGAAATAAGAGTTGGCAGTCAAGAAAACCTTGGAAAGCAAAGGGGAAGATGTGGTAGGTCATTGAAACAGATAAAGAATTTGGAAAGAAAGTGGAGAAAAAATGCCTGCCAGGTGGGATCCGAACCCACGACCTCCAGAATACCGGTCTGGTGCGATAACCACTACGCTACCGGCGGGGCAATTTTCCCCTCCACTTTCTGGGGTATTTATGTTAAGGTATTTTTGTTTCCTGTGCTTGGGGGTGGTAGCCAGCGCCACTCGGACTGGGTCGTGGATTCGGATTCCACCTGGCGGGCATTTTTTCTCCACTTTCTTTCTTTCTTTCCAAATTCTTTATCTGTTTAAATGACCTACCACATCCTCCCCTTTGCTTTTCAAGGTTTTCTTGACTGCCAACTCTTATTTCTGTGTTATTTTCAACGAGTCCCTCCTTTCCCATTCTGATTCGCTATATATATATATATATAAATTGGAGAATATTTGCAACGGCAGTCATCGGCTCTTCATAACAAGTAGTAATTTAGTAATTGTGAATTGTCAATGGTTAATTAAAACGACTTTTCCGCCCTCGCCTCTTCACCATTCTCTCCTCGTTATTTTCTTTTTGCGCGTTTCGTATTCTTAAAATGCAATTTCAAAGTTGTGTCGAATATAATGTAGGGTGTGCGCTGTAAATACTGAAACCTCTTTATGACGCCTTTCTCCTTTAAAAAATACGCAAAAAAAACAATCACCCTGCCTAATTTCAAGTTCCGTTTTTAATCGATACTGCCCTACCCGAGAGATTATAACGGTAATCAGGTGAAAATCACAAGATAAATGTTTCGCGAACATTTTTTTTTATTTATTCAAAGTTAAGCTTATCACAAGCCTTCAAAATACTGTGTTGCGCTTTTGGTGTCCGTGTGTATCAGAAGTGGAACCATTTTGCAGCGGATAGCATGCTGATAATTTTTGCTTGGGTCCCCACAGAGAGCAACCTCACAGATGTCTTCATACCGAGCTCTCTGAAGTTAACTATTGCCGCGTGCTGTGAATAACCAACAATGTTATCTTTAGCTATGAATGTCCCCCCCTCCCCCAAGTCCCCGGCATTTAACGGTGTCCCGAAAAGAGCAATCTATAGCCAACACAAGTCTACGCTTTGTCGGGGAAGCTTGAGACATTGTCCTTGTCCGATTGCTCCGTAACCAGCCTTGCGACAAATTTTCTGCGCGAGATGGCCGCTGCCACCGGTCAACTTTTCTACGCCTTGCTATTCGCCCTATGTCATTCCCATTCGCGGATTTGCTAGAATAGCGCCGCAAGGTAGCGCGCATAGCGCATCAGTGCGTTAACAGCACCAGGGTCACGACAACAGGATGCCTGTGCTTACTACACGTTAGGGAATGCCGTGGTTCAGCTTCACCACAGTGCACTTGAACCAAACAAAGCCACTCAGGTGATGACAGCAACGTGCGTGCCATCTGACTCACAAATGGGTCTGCGCTGTGTGAGCACTGCGCAATGCGGAAAGCCCCACTGGCATTGCGTGGTGCCACAGCGCGTAACAAATATTTAAATCGTAAACTCGACAACCTCATTCGCCGAAATTTTGTCGATGGCATGGATCGGTCAATCGAGTGCATTGCGGTAAAGCTTAACCAGAGCTGAATTGCCGTAATGATTTTGTGCGGCTTAGTTATAAACAACCGGACAAAAAAATAAAGTGATATTTCTCTCTCTCTTTCTCTTAGTTATGCGTTATACAATGCGGTTTTTTCTTCTTCTATTTTTTCGCAGAAAACAAAGGAATCCAATCAGCAGCGGACCTGGCATACGTAGGATTTACTGTATACGGAGTTACCACGACTAATTGAAAAGGGTACCGTCCACGAAAAGCGGGAATTCGATCGAGCGTATTATTCGAACTGATGACTAGAGGCCGGATTTTTAGGCATTAAAAAAGCGCGTTTCAGGCGCCTAAAACAGGCAGGCCGTAAAATGTTTTAGGACTCCAAAGTCGTAATTATAGGCACAATAAACATTTACATAAATACAAATGATTTCAAGCGGAGACGTGCCTGACCTGCATCTACGAGAGGAAAACCAAAATTGTTATTGATACTGATGGCACAAAGGCGCCAACAGTTGCACATAGCCGTTCGGCTGTCCCATAAAACTGCTAAAGTAATGGCCATCCATTGGCCTAATTCGACAATCGCAGTGCTCATATTCATGTGCAGGGCCACTGTCACTTGATCGGGCGTCGCATATAGTGAAACAGGCCTAAAAAGATAATACTTGAGAGCTGGTAATACAGACTAAAAAGCGCTACTTTATGTCTGCCTGACAGAATTTCAATTACGACGCAGCAGAAACAGGCACAAATAGTAAGCGCAAGAAAGACTACGATTTATCAAGAAAAATATTGCGTTCTTACATAATGACTGTTAGGTACAACTCTACCAATTTTCTCTTATTCAGTGATATCCGAATTGAACAATCAAGACGTCCCGACACTGGCAAATACACTGGCAAATCCACTTGAAGAGCGTTTTCCAAACGGCGTTTTGCAGCCTAACAGTTCTTTGATGGAAAAGCGCGCTTCAGAGCCCATCGGCAGTTTTAATTTTAAGGCTTGAGGAAATGCTGCTGTGCAGTGCTGTTTCGCCGTTGCCCCTTCAATATAGGAATGATCTGCCACCAAAGGCGTGTTCGATGCTCAACCGTTGCGTCGACTATAGAGTTGGATTTGAGTTTGATTCTAGATACGAAAATGTCACTGCTCATGTTTGAAGAAATTTGTTTGGAGAGCACGAGGAACGTAGTCTAATAATCACTGTGAAAATTGTGGAAGCAATAGCAAGCTACCACCACCTCCAAATTTTTAAATTCAAAATCATGCCTCTTGTCACTGAGAATGAGCGGACCATTCTACTGGTGCTAGTGGTTGTTTTTCGGGAGTTGGTTCGACTGGTGGATCACTATAGGTTTAACCCTATACAGAGTTCTGAGCAGCCATCCCGGTAACGTAAATAGCAATCTCAAACTGCGCCCGAAAGCGAAACTTGGGGCTAAATAGTGTTAATATAGTGGCCAGTATTGAAAATAGGCATTGAAAATACCCTTTTATAAAAAAATTCTTGGCATAATTAGGCAAAAAAAGCCAGAATAGGCATTTATAGGCACTGTAAACACCATAAAAGTCCTTCTTAACCTCTCATTCGTGCTCATGTATGAAAATGGCGCAACAGGAGCGCAAGGAACAGAACAGGCATTTGCCTAAAATCCGGTCTCTACTGATGACACCCGGCATGCCCCGTTCCACCTTTTCCAGCGATGCGCCTTGGCGTCCGTCAAGCTATGGCGGCTAGAATGGGGTTCTAGTCACTGTAGTCAAGCGGAACAGGGAGGCCCTGCTGGACGTCCGCTGCACCTGCACTCCGACGGCTTGACACGTCATTCGCGCAGCACGTCATAGCCTGAGCGCTAGCCGGCTTTCTTCCGCTCTGCACCGGAGACAATGCAGTCCACAGCTGGGGCCGATTGGAAAAAAAATACTCAAAATCTCCGCCCACCTTCTCGGAGCTGCCTGTCAATCGTTCTGTCTGCGAAGAAAGTCTTGCAGCAACCTATTGAGTGACGCGGAAGAGCGGGGTCAATTGGGGGGAAATTGAATTTAAAAATGGTCTGGCACTCAGACGATAAAATTGTCATATTTCTTGAAGTGAGGCTAAGTTTTCCATGTGTTATATATTTATGTTAGCCTTCTACCCTATCCCTATTCCTATGTATTCTTTCCTCCCTATCCCACCTCCCCTACACCAGCAGGCGTTCCGGTGTCCGCCCCTAGGCGCGACAATTTACGCCTGTTGGTGGACCTTCCTTTGTTTTGTACAATACATACATACATACATACATACATACATACATACATACATACATACATACATACATACATACATACATACATACATACATACATACATACATACGTTTTCGTGAGTGGAAAAGATCGACGTTTGGAACAACCTGGGAGGGGAGGGGTCTTTTTTTGTCAAAGCCAAATTTTTTTTGTCCTACTTTATTGGACAATCACAGTGAAAACTGGGCGGAATACTTAGTGAAGTGCCGTTACCGCAACTAGATGCGCATTACGGCTAACTCGCGCAGATATATTTACCGTATGCTATATTCGCGTGTACATAATAAGTACCTGCAATATATCTTGGGGTTGATTTAAAGCTCTTAGAACGTCGCTGCTCAATAAATAACGTGTGGAAAAGCACTTCCCATGGCAAAAAAAAAAAAAATGCCTGAGAAAAACTTGATCCAACCTCTTAACGGTTAAAAATAGTCTCCATTCAACACCTGCTCACCCCGAACACCCCGCCACCCCTCAGCAGTCGCTTGAATTTACGGGAAGTTCATTTACCTGATTATTCCCGATAATGGTGCAATATATATATATATATATATATATATATATATATATATATATATATATATATATATATATATATATATATATATATATATATATATACAGAAAGATAGGTCGGCAGTCTACAATGCCAAAGGAGGCATAGGGGTGTGGTTAGGCTCTTTTCTTTTTCACTACGGTTAATTAAGTAAACATTTTTTTTAATATACAGAAGAAAGAAAGAAAAACACGCGCCCAGAGTGGGGACCGAACCCTCGGAGCCTAACCACACCCCTATGCCTCCTTTGGCATTGTAGACTGCCGACCTATCTTTCTGTATGTCCTCAACGAGCCCCTCATTTCCTTACTATATATATATATATATATATATATATATATGTATATATATATATATATATATATATATATATATATATATATATATATATATATATATATATATATATATATATATATATATATATATATATATATATATATATATATATATATATATATATATATATATATATATATATAGAGAGAGAGAGAGAGAGAGAGAGAGAGAAAGAGAGATCGAATCAGGTCCGCGGCGAAGTAAGGTGAACACTATGTTTTTTTATCAAACAGTTCGATGCTTGTATGGCTTGAAAGCAAGCGTTTGCCCGTACTGCTAATCAGGAGAGAGGCAGCGGCGTCCCGCTGCGTATTGGAGACGCTTCCACGCACGCACTCGCGGAGGGACGCCTATCGTGGCTCCTTGACAAATACTCGTCCCCAGCGAAAGAACGAGCCATAGCATCCTATCCCGCCTTCCCCACCGTTCTTTTTAAAAGGGAGTATACTGTCTCGTGCACACGCGTGCGAAGAAGCATTGCAGGTCGGTTAATTATCCGAGTTCGGGGCATTTGCGCTCCGGCAACGATATCCGCGCCCACCTGCGGGCGGGAGTAGCCTAATTACGCGAACACGTTTTCCAACTCTCGGGTCACCCCGAGCGCACCTTTCCGCTTTCGCGCTACACGGGGGGCCAAGAGGGGTCGCTCGAAGGTGAGGCGAGAGCTGCTCGCCGCATCCATTCATGTGCCCCGCTCGCTCCACCTCCGGCGGGCAGCCGCCGCTGTCAACGGGTCCCGGCGGCCAGCACAAAAGCCGTGTCGCCGCCCTACCATGATGGATGGGCGCCATCGGCAATCTCATCACGCATGGCTGAAAAGCGTGCCTAATCGCTATCTCGCGCACAGGTCAATTCCCTTTGCCACGCGAAAAGTCGAAACAAAGCGCACTTTCTATGTGAGAAGCTTCAGACGCTCTCGCGTGTCCGTGGAAACGCGCTACTTTTTAAATAGCCAGAACGTGGAGTTGTTGCAAGAGCGATCGGTATCTCACAAAGACGCTGTGCTTTAGAGTTCAGTGGGAGTATGAAAGGTGGATATTGAAAAACTCGCCACTCCTGTCAATTGCCCGACAGTTCGGTTTTTGCACGAACCTCGCCTTACGAGACATTTCATTCGTGAGCACTGACTATGGGACTACGTCCGCAAAGCATTCGTCTGTGCAGGCACGCATTCACTGTGCAACCCGCCGTGCACGCGCACTGCTTCTTCGGGAAAAAAAAGTAACATTCTCGTTCATGAAATACTTGCGTAAGCGACGGATGCCTGCGATCGGAAAAATGCGCATACGCACTTTTCAGTGGTCTCAAAATAGGTATTCTTGTAGATTTTAATACGCGATGTTTTACCATCCCCAGAACAACAGCACTTTTGGTGATTCTGCACAGTATCGCTTGAACGCTGAACAAGGACACACCCCCCCCCCGTCGCACTTTCTTGTGTTTAGTATGTCAGGCAGTCTCCTTCGCGTGCATGCGCACATGCAGGATCATTGCCGGCGCTTAACACTCGGTAAAATCACACGCAGAGGTCAGTGATGCGGTCTTTCAGCCCCTTCGTTCTCTCGTTGCGTGCGCTTATTAGCCGCCGTGTCAAAAGGCCGCCGATGAGACGTGATACACACTCGGCATGCGAAAGTACATGGAATTAACTTTACGTGTCCGGCGAAAATGCAGAAAGTCCAGTTGTCGTGCCACCGCCACTGTCGGGTTTCGTCGAATTCGGCGGAAATGCGTGGCTGAAGGAAGCTACCGACGCGCCTAAGTTCTCGGCGAAGCCAACGGAAAGCATGCTGCCCGCGAGAGCGGAAGGAAGAAGTACGAGAGCGACGACATCTTCCAAGCGTGGCACACAAAAAAACGAAAGCTTGTACCACTATACCGACGCGCGTGCACGTGTAGCGTCGTCCCGAGCGCTCATGACAGCGCGTCGTGACGATAGCTCTGAGGCGCGCTGTCGCCGACGGCAGACCGGACCTGGAGCCATCTCCCGGAGAGCGTCTCGCCGCCGGAGCGCCGCCGACAGACCTGCCGTCGCGCGGCCATTACGTCCGCAATTCTCACGCCACAACAATCACGACCGTGGACGTGTTTTGCCATCGCATAGAGCACGACGCTTTGCAAACACCAGAGCACTTATCCGAACAGAGTAGTGCGCCAGGCAGCACCGTGTGTGCGTACTACAATGCACTTCCTGCGCGGCGAGGTTAAGCCCTTTGTGTGATCTTAGGGACCTGCCGTTTGCTTGCCCACCTCTTCGTTTTATCGCTGGAGCAGCAAGCAGACAAGTGAGTGCTTGCTACTCTTTCGTTGGTTTCTCTGCGATATATCGACTGACCTATGCTTTCACGTCTGAGGTGGGCAGAGGGCAACAAGCGCCTGACGTTAGGTCCAAGTACAGACGTGCTCTGTAGACGTTTATACCGAGCACACGCGCTTCGTAGCGACACCAGACTGCCGCGAGTCGCGCTCTGCGATATCACAATGAGCAGAGCAGCTCTGCTGGCAAGGCGTCTGTTAATAGAAGCCGACGAGCCTATTTCAACTTCCCGTATGCAGCTGTCTCGCCGGTGGACCCACGCTACTTTCTCCTAGACAAAACCAAACAGAGAGGTCGGTACCTAATGACGGGGAAAAGAGCATTAACATCATATCGCCGAGCTTGCTCTCTTTAATACGTAACATTTCATGGCAGCCTTATTTGCAGTGGTGTGGACGAACGTTTTGCTGTTCATTACGATCACATGTCTTTCTACGCGCACGCATTATAATGTCACCACTACACGCAATAAGCGCCGTGCAAAAGAACATGGGGTTCACTTCAACTCCAAATTTCTTGGAATTCCGAAGCAGCGACTCCAGAAATTTAGTCCAGGATTTAGTATAGCAGAAGACAAAAATAAGTTCAATCGGCACAGATTGGTTTGGATTGGAAAAACGTTTATTTGACCTGCAGTAAAGCGCGCGCGCTTTAGACGTGGCCTACGTCGTCGTTCTCTGCCAGAAAGGAGCTCCTGGAAATAGTTTTTGCTACACTTCTTATACCAGAACTTACGCCCTAAAAAACATTGATTTTGTAGCCACAGATTGCGAGGCTAACGCACATTTATAGCTTTTCCTCCAGTTTTCTTTCTACGGCATGCATACCTAACGCAAAAAAAAAGTCAAATTGCAAAACGGAAAGAGAAAACTCCTCGAAACACAAACTCGTTGAAATCCAACCTTCGTTTTCATGACGGCCGGCCAGCGGACGATCGCAGCGCGGCACTATAGCAAGCAACTCGCCGAATATGCAGGCGCCTCTCCAGGAATGCCCCGATGCAGAATTCTTAAAGGGGCCCTAAATAGGCTTCCGAAGGTCGCCATTTCAATCGCGCAGTCGCTAGAGTACCCCTTCATGACAACGTGTACCAAATATTACACCTCTGCGTAGAGCAGGGGCCGCACAAACACGAATAAAAGATTTCACTTTCTCTCCTGGCTCACCAACCATACCTTGCCGCCACACTTGCGCGCTCTGACGCAGTTCTTTCCTGCTCTGACGCGCCTCTATGACGCACGAGACACTGCCCAGTGCGGCGCCGCGAACGCGAACCACAGCGACAGCGCTCACCGTGCAACCGGAATCTGGTGGGCGGAGCATGCGCGTCGAGTGCTAAAAAAAAAGCGCGCGCAGGGCTTGGCGCAGCCAATGACTGCACGTCCATCAAGGAGGGTGATGGATTGCCCTGTTTCTCTCGGTGGTCTTGCGCCGGGTCGATGACGTCGCGGCTTCCACAGTGCTTCGGAGGAGCTACTAGAGGAGGAGAGCCCCAGGCCTTATGGGTGGCCCCTTTTAATGAGCGATAACTCGGCTAATACTTAACGCATTTAAACAATTTTTGCGGGATGACGTTCCTTGGATAGTACTCCAGTGACTGCGCACGCAAAATCGTAAGATTCGGCAGCCTATTTAGGGCCCCTTTAAATGCGTCGCGTATTTTTAAATGTTGTACGTCCTTCTGTAAGCAGAACTTGTAAAAATATTTTGAAGCCTCAATACTGCCCAAGGAAGGAAAGAAGTAAGGAAGGGTGTAGAAGGAAGGCAGGAAAGTTAACATGGCTAGAGCCTAGTTTGCTATCCTGCACGTGGGAAAGGGAAACTGGGCAAAAAAGAGAAAGAATAGAAAGGAGAAAAGTTGGAGCAGACAGGTATGCCCAGCGCTGAAGCACTAAACGTTCAGTGTTCAGTGATTGTCACTGGAGTCTTTCAGTCTATAGTCTAAGTCCGTCGCCCGCAGGAAGTGTATGAGTTGCTTAGTCGCATTTTGAGCTGATGTCAGTGACGTAGAATCTTCTCCGAAGATGGCCGCCGAGAGTCCAGGTTGCTCATTGCTGAGCGAATGGTGCCACTGAATACTACTGAATGAAGGCAGGTTGAGTGAACTCCACTCGTCTTTTTAGAGAAGAGGCTCCGAAGCACATTGGGGAGGTTTTAGCGAAGACATGCAGCGTGCATAGAACCTGCCGGGTATACAACAGCAGCGCTAATGGGCACCGGCGCCTTTTAAGTGCGGGACGTATCGCAAGGGACATTGGAGCACGTTAAAAATGCCCAGGAGGTCGAAATTAATCGGGAGCCCTCCAGACTACGGCGCTCCTTATTGGCCAAGTGTAGTTTCGCTGTTCAAATTTCCAATTTGGATTTTTTTTATTTTTAACTCCCCTGCCCCCCTCATCACACCAGGTCGGCGGCACGTGCAGGAAGAATGAATGGCGATCGCGAACATGCTTGAATCAATTGACTATCCGGGCCCCGTTCCGTGGCTGATCCCCGACCTGTCGCAACTGCCAACGCTGGCACCTATATCTAAACTCCTCCTCGTGCCTCACGGTCAGACCTTCTTCATTCCCGTACCTGCAGTAAAGCCAGCTTACGAGGCGCGATACTTATAGTTAGCGCAAGTTTTTTTTTTTTTTTTTTTTTTTTTTTTAATGGCATAGATATTACACCAACAAATTCCTTCATTCGCATATCATTCACAAAATATTACGGGGCAGCGAGGTGGCACTATGATACGCATCTACAACCACAAATGTTTTTGGCACGTTTCAGTGCCTTTTAAAGGCATACGTACATCACCACGCACGGCGTCCTGTGTCAGCATCATCGTACTAAATTGCGGAGCCTGTACTGCGTGCGCCATAGAACAAGTCTTATACCGCGGTACGCCACAGATATTTTTCGGCCTCGTGTAGGTTTTTTTTTTTTTTATCAAGACAGCTTCATGCGGACAGCCAAGCAAATCGCCTTTAGAGAACGCTTATTCTCACTGCATCAGAAATGAACAGCCACAGAAGTACAGGTGGCGAGCCTTGGAAACAAAAAAAAAAGAAAATTTTTGCTTGGGTTTATACATTCATTCGACAGGCATTCTCAGATAATGAATGGCGGAATATCATTGTCCCTGAAGAAGAAAGTGTATGAAAGCTGCATCTTACCGGCGCTTACCTACGGGGCAGAAACTTGGAGGCTCGCTGAAACGGTTCAAATTAAATTGAGGACGACTGAGCGAGCAATGGAACGGAAGATGATAGGTGTAACATTAAGGGACAAGAAGAGAGCAGAGTGGGTCAGGGAACAAACGCGTGTTTAGGACATATTAGTCGAAATTAAGAAGATGGAATGGGCGTGCGCAGGGCATGTAATGCGAAGGCACGATAACCGCTGGTCATTAAAGGTAACAGAATGGATCCCTAGAGAAGGCAGGCGTAGCAGGGGGCGGCAGAAAGTTAGATGGGCAGATGAGATAAAGAAGTTTGCAGGGATAAATTGGTCGCAGTTAGCACAGGACCGGGATAATTGGGCATCCATAGGAGAGGCCTTTGTCGTGCAGTGGGCGTAGATAGGCTGATGATGATTCGAGGCCCTGAAAAACTATCTAAATTCTAAGCCAACAAACAAAGCTATATAGCGTTGGGTATGCACTAACTGACTGAAATACAGGGCGCGCCAGTATGTCTCTGTGGCTCGGCTGCACCGCTGAGCTGGTAAACGCAGTGTGTCGCGGACTACGACTTGCCAGTGTAACTTGCGGCCTTGCAGCAAGCCTTGTCCCTAGCAGGGCTGACCTCACCAGTTCACATTAAAGAGCATTCTCTCTCTCTCTCTCTCTCTTGATCAGACTTAGGGTGAACACAGCCGCGCGTGTCATTCCGTTCGCGGGAGCCGCCTGTCGGCGTTACGGGTATCTTTGCACGCGCATAACATAGCCTCGTTTCAAACGAACTGCGCAAGCGTGCGAAGTTTCCCGGAACGCCGACAGGCGGCTCCTGCGCACGGAATGACCCGCTCTGCTGTGTTCACCCTAAGTGTGATCAAGATAGTACCTCATAGCAAAATCCGCGACTGAGAGCACGCTCGGCTGCTATACTTTAAAATCCTGCTCTAAACCGCCACACTCGGATCCATAGGAAGTCGGTGGCGTCGGGCCTTACTGTATTGGCTCTCCGGCAAACGGTTGCAACTATCACACTAATGCACGCAGCTCAAAGCCAATTACGCACCTTAAAGTCATGTGACACGGACAAGATGAACCGACTCCTTCCAGTAACATTCAGCACCGTCGAAAACACAGCCAACGTTTTCGCGTGAAAGCCATGGACAACATACATTTCCTTCAATTGTTGACCGTGAGACCAACGAGGGGTCTGCGCTACTCTAGCAACGCTCATTGAAAAAGCACGAACGCCGTGTTGGAAAGGGCGGCCTTGTTAGAAAACGCGTGTGCTCAGTGTTCCAGGACGGCGCCCGGCTAACTGGGGTATCGTTATACATACGTGATAGCACATACTGAAATGTCATAATAACCGAACGGGTGCGGGACACGAAATACCATTCACCGCTTTCAAACTTCGGTCTAGCAAATTCCAAGTTTGGTTAACCTAGTGTAACTCGGTGTAGTGTTAGTTATATCGCAGATGATGATGACGTAATTAGTTTTCGGCAATTCGCACTTAGACGCGTTTCGCAGCCCCTGCCCCGAGCCCGGTGCGGCGCGCAAGCGGCATTTGCGTGCGTGCGTGCGTGCGTGTGTGTGTGTGTGTGCGCGCGTGCGCGTGCGTTGTGTGTGCGTGTGCGTGTGTGTGCGTGTTGTGTGTGTGTGTGTGTGTGCATACAAATACATTAAATGTATATATAAATACGAGACATTTGTAATACGAATATAAATATATTCATAATGCGTGTATAAATACGAGACAAATACATTTAGCACTTATTTACGGCCAAAGATGCCAGACGTTTACGGGGGACATTTTCAGAGAATCCTCTGGCATGCTTTCAGAGTATTTACGACCCGACTAGACCCGTAGGGCCTTGAAATAGACGGAAGCTTAAACAACAGGGGCTCTTTTTTGATGCACTAACGATGCCGGCCATCTTTGCATCTATAGGCAGTATTTCAAGTACGCCGACGAGCTGCAGATGCCGTGTGCACGACTCGCCCACACGTGGATTTCGTGATTTCACCCTGTAGAGCAGTTTGGCAAGAGGCACAAGCGGGCAGTAACGGCCACTTCATCGTCTTTGTCTTTTCGGGTGTGCAGTAACTGTGATTTCTGTTATGCAGCGCTTACGAGCAATATCTTCTCCTTTTAGTCCGCATTCAACTGCATAATCAGTTAATCCGCTCCCACTCGTTCGGACGTGGACGACAATATCACTTATGGTTACGGGGTCA
This sequence comes from Haemaphysalis longicornis, assembly GCF_048455015.1. Lineage (NCBI taxonomy): Eukaryota > Metazoa > Arthropoda > Arachnida > Ixodida > Ixodidae > Haemaphysalis > Haemaphysalis longicornis. The sequence goes on from NW_027526203.1 coordinate 254,853,434, forward strand.
CAAATATCGAAGTATTCGCATTAGGCGAATACTTTCCCCAAGCTTATATAGTGACGCTACTTTCCCCGAGACCGGTCCGGCCGCCTTCATGCGTGTACCTGACAGCTGCCGGACCAGTTTCCGCAGAGGTAAAACGTCTTCTTTTCAACAACTGGATATAATTGCGCTATATTTACTCGGTTGAAAAGTTAGTTCAACATCTTGCCTATCTAGGTCCGCTGCAGGACGATTCAGGCCTCTCCCATTGACCTCCACGCGCCCGTGCCCTGCGCTGCCCGAAACCGCTCTTTGCCTCCGAATTATCCTGCATCGTATCTCAACTGATTTAGCTATTTGCATATTAAAACAGAGTGCAACCCGAAGCGCGCCACCATCAAAGCAGGTTATTATTTGCTCGATTTCTCAAAAATAATTTTATACTTTTCCGTTCTCTCTTTTTACTTCTTACTATCAGTCGCGCGAAACACCCGGCGCAGTTGCCGGTAAGCGAACACGCTGCTTATGTAATACGCATCGAGCAAACGGGCGTCCGATATCCGGAACGCGGAAGTGCGCGACCTGACCTCGATTTCGTTTATTGCCAAGCTGAGTTCCCTGTTCGGCTCTCCTCCCACGGAATAAGCACGGCGCAGGCAAGGCAATAGGAGAACACTGGCTCGAAGTGCGTTCCAGGTGGAAGCAGTCGCGTGGGAACTGCAGCGACACGATCGCTCGGCGAGCGAGATGCGTGTGTGGTGACCCGGCATCTTCGCACCACTGCGATGGTATACTGCGCCTTGTCTCACGAGCCCATTGTTGGAAGATAGTGGCCTAGACGCCGTATCGATTTCAGGGCTTGAAGAATGTTTCCGATCGAGGATGTTCTGTCAGTACCATGGGCTGCGATGTTTGCTTGATTGCCTTTTGAATATGGACGAGACTGGTTTATCTGTTCCTGCGATGCGGTGACGTTTCAACAGCCTCAATTGAAACTGTCCGTGCTTGACCTATCATAAGCCACACTGCTCTGGTGTCACGCGCACACACATACACATACACGCGCACAAACACGCACATACAAACACGGCTCGCCGCTATACTGCGGGTGTGCGGGACGCTTTCAGTTCAAGTTGACTGACTTCATGAAACACGCCCTCGTACGACGACGAGAACCCAAACCAATCTGAGACAAGTATCCAGTAACCCCATCGCCTTGCCGCCACTCCGAGCCCTGACAACGCCTTGGCTGGACGTATATCGCGCCATATACCAGTTTATGGCCCAACCCCGGGCACGAACCCACTGTCAAACCGAACAAAAGCCCTCCTCCTCAAACGTCGTATACATGTAACGACCGACACATGCTTCTCACCGCCCAACGAAAATTGTCAGTGTGCGGTCCTCGCCGGCGGCTTTCGTGTCTTGTGCAATCTTCGTCTGCGTCTAATAAAGGCGAAACATGATATCGTTCGGAACTAGTATTCACGGCAGTACACGTACAATGCGAGCTGCACTGGAATATTGCGCATTGCGAGCATCAGCTTTCGCATACCGAACTGCCGCACCGCTGATTATTCCCTTTATTCGAATATTGGGCATCGGCCTCTTGTTTTCTGAGTTTGCAGTGCACCGCTGGTCGCCGTGACAGACCAGTCGGGTGTTTTGTGACGAGGGAGCCAGATTCTTGAGTGTTTTAAATCTACCAGAGCATAAGAAGTGCAAAGGCCGAAGAAAAAAAAAGCAAATGCAATTCGTAGCCGCGTTCTAAATGTTTAATTCGTACCAAGACGCGATCACAGGGGGGTGACGATAACGGGAGCACAAATGAGTTACAGTAAAATTCTACGAAATGCAGTACGCAGCACACTGAACGCTCCATAAAACTCAACATTTTTCAGAACCTCTCCCTTGCTTCCCCCAAAATATTGTGCAGATATCACGTCACTATGTCGAGAGTGTCTGAGATATCTCATTTAACAATAGCGATTGGTTTGACTAGCGGCGCGCGCGCACACGCCCGACCCACGCGCCCGCGCGCACAGGGAGACAGAGAGATATCAAAACAAAGAAAAAAAGAAAGAAAACACTATAGTGTTTCGCCGAGTAAAAGCGCGCTGAGTGGCTCACTGAGGGTCCAGTTGCTCAAAAGGTGTCTCCCTGCAGCCTCTAGCCCCGTGGCGTAGCCAGAGTTATGTAACTTCGTCAGTGTCCAGCGCACGAGCTGACGAGAAGCGTTCGAAGTCGTTTTCACACACTCAATGAATCCTCGCACCGGCGGCTGCCACTTCCGACATGCACTTCCTGCTGTCAGTTGGTGGAGCCGCAGTGCCCCCAGTGCGCAAATGTGATCCGGTCCAGCGGCCACCTGTGTAATTGGGTCGTGGCATCTGCAGCTCGATACACAGCACACATCGGCGACGCCATTGTGTTCGGCGGAGCCGGGTCATTGTTGCGCAACGCCGCCGCCGCCGACACCTTGAACCCACTCGGAGGCGGGGGAACCCTTCTTGCGTCGTTCGGTGCCGCTTCCAGCCTGGACGAGGAGGAGGCAATTTCGACGCGTAATTGGCCACGCAGCTACACGCGACGCGCGGAGTCAGCGGGAAGCGACAGGAGCAACAGCTGGCGGCCAAATAGTACGCCCTACTTGGCCACGGCAGTGGGCGACGGTGAAGTAAGCCTCGGGCCCCCAGCATCCCAAGAAATTCTGGAAAGCGCGCACAGCGCTGTCTCAATCTCGAACCAGCGTCGGACCGCCGTTGGTCGAGGGTATTTAAAAGGCTCCGGGAACACCTTTGCCATTTTTTTTTTCATTCAACTTCTTTTCCAACCCCTGAAGGGCTTTAAGAAAGTGGGCAATCAACTAATCCGTCCAGCCGTGCGCGCGCGCGCACGCACACACACACATATATATATATATATATATATATATATATATATATATATATATATATATATATATATATATATATATATATATATATATATATATATATATATATATATATATATATATATATATATATATATATATATATATATATATATATATATATATCAGGATGTTGAACCGAAAACCGGAACTGAACCGAAAAAAGAAATAGCGGTTGCCGGTTCATGCCGAAATGGTTCGACCCTCCGTGGTTGATATTGCACAGTCAATTCATTCAGGCCTTTTTTTTCTTTCACGTACCATCAACTTCGCACCCGCTCGCGTACTTTCCCCTACAGACAATTGAACACTGTCAGTTCGTGCGTGCGGCAGACCTGACCAGACGACTCTGACGGCCACCCCACTCCCTTTCCCTTCTTCCCTCTTCCCCAACTAGGCTACCAAGCCCCCCGTATCGTTAATAAAGTTTCATTAATTCATCACGCTCTATGTAACAACAGGGGAAATGAATGAGCACCAAAGTAGCAATGGTCTGTTGCTGCTCGAAGCGCGAGCGTAGTGGAAGCTGACCAAACGAAATGTCATTCTGGGCAGTTTGCAAGGGATATAAAACGACTTTGCCCTTCCCTAGCTGCGACTTTATTGGAGCAATCAGGCTGCAGGAGTGCTCCACTGCGCAACAGCGAAAGCCCACACCCGATGTGTGCAAACTTTTTGCATTTCACAATTTGTTTAAAAGGTCCGACACCTGAAAATTGTTAATACTTGACAAGTGTGACCGCAGGAGCGGCTCAGTGGCTAAGCCGTTGCTGCTGACCACAAGTGGCCTCGATCTCCCTTCCCCAGGACCGTTTTTCTGAGGTAGATGGAAATCGAGAACGTCCGTGTATTGAGATTTTGATCCACGTTTAATATCACCAGCTGGTTAAAATAAGTCTGCCGGCCTGTAACATAAGCTGCGCCTCGGAGCAGAGATATAGCACGGGGTATCAAATGCCTTGCCCTCCTGAATAAAGAATACCCGGAACAAGTTATCGACGACGCTACTGTGCGAGCCAACCAATTAGACCATAACGAAATCTGTAAAAAAAAAAAAAAGCCCGAACGTTAACCCGCAAACAAACTTAGTTCTAACTCACTCAGCCTCCGCTCCAAGAGTGTCAACCGTACTAAGAAAACATCACAATATCCTTATTCAAAGTTAACGCTTAAGCATATTCCCCGAACCACCACGCGTTGTCTACCGGCGTAATAAAAATTTAGGCGACTTTCTTACTAACTCTCGTATCAGCCGACCGGAAACTACTGGTTGCATGTCCTGTAATAAACCTCGATGTAAAGTATGCCCACACATGACCACCACACAGCGTGCCACCAGCACGGCTTCAGACTACTACGTAAATATAAAGGGTAACTTCAACTGTGACTCTGCTAATGTCGTATACCTTCTAGAGTGCACTGTTTGTAGGCAGCACTATATCGGCCAAACTGAAACGCCCTTCCGAATACGATTCAATAATCACCGCTCTGATGCAAAAAGTTGCCCTTATTTGCCCCTGTCAAGACATGTGAACGGTCCCGGTCATGCATTTGAACATCTTAAAGCAACAATTTTAGAATCCGCTTTCAAAACCCACCACGACCGCGAGGTTCGGGAATCTTATCTCATTTATAAGTTTGGGTCAGCGACGCTTGGTATTAATGAAAGTTACGGAAAACTAACGTGCTTATCCCTCGATTAACATTAGCGACTTCATAATTTTTATCACATTCTTCATTAGCCCTACCCTTGAGTTTCCCATCAGAATTCGCAGAACTCCCCAAATACAGCAGCTTTATTAGCCTAATGCTGCTTAACAATGCGATTTGTCCTTGGGAAGGAGGCCGCGTTTCCCCCACCACTTAAAAATGTTTAACCCTTTGTTATCTATGGACCCTACCTATTTCCTGTTCCGTTGCTAGCTCTTGTGCAATGCTCTTTTGTGTACTGTGTCGGCCAGCCGGTCCATCCGCGGTCACAACCAAGCCGGCCGGTCCATCCGCGGGGGACACACCCAAAACACATTCTTCGTTCATGCCTGTCTGGATCCCTCCAAACCAGTCTCCCCAACCACTGAATACCTTATTGTATACTTCTGCCTTCCTTTTGAAACCGTGATTGTCTAGTCTTCCGCACTTGCAGCCCATGCCAGGTACGATGCCCCGTCCTGGAGCAACCTTGACCTCGGCCTTGTAAATACGACTCCTCTCTCTCTCTCTCTCTCTCTCTCTCTCTCTCTCTCTCTCTCTCTCTCTCTCTCTCTCTCTCTCTCTCTCTCTCTCTCTCTCTCTCTCTCTCTCTCTCTCTCTCTCTCTCTCTCTCTCTCTCTCTCTCTCTCTCTCTCTCTCTCTCTCTCTCTCTCTCTCTTTTGTTGTTGTTGTAATACAGGCTTAGCCCGACTGCATGCATCCTCTCCGTTTTCGAAACATCTTCCGATCCTTCTCACAGTTTTCTGCAAATCTATGTAAGAAATGTGTTCCAAATGTCTGTAACAGCAAAATCATGTAACTGTACTCTAATGAAGGCAAGTCCCGTTGCCGCTACGTAAGTAAACATTCTTTGTTATTGCTCTCTTGCTGTGTATCCGTCTCTTTACTTATACTATTTCTGCGGGCTTTGTGAGTTTTATCTTTCTCTAGATTTTATATATATATATATATATATATATATATATATATATATATAGCGAATCAGAATAGGAAATGAGGGGCTCGTTGAAAATAAGACAGAAATAAAGTTTGGCAGTCAAGAAAACCTCGGAAAGCAAAGGGGAGGGTCCCCTTTGCTTTCCGAGGTATTCTTGACTGCCAAACTTTATTTCTGTCTTATACATATATATATATATATATATATATATATATATATATATATATATATATATATATATATATATATATCCCACCCTGCAAGCATGTTTTGCTCCACTCGTTTTCTTTTCAAAAACTGCATCGGTTTTAAGCCGGTATATACGATGATGGTGGGTATCTACAAAGATGACGAAGCGCTGGCGAGTCAGCTGATGCTGATGATAATGCACAGATGAAGAGGAAGCACTGCAAATAGCCCAGAAACCCACACCAAGGGCGGTTACGCCAACCGGCCTACCTGGGTGATGACCGAGGGTGCTCGGAGAGAGAGAGAGAGAGAGAGAGAGAGAGAGAGAGAGAGAGAGAGAGAGAGAGAGAGAGAGAGAGAGAGAGAGAGAGAGAGGAGAGAGGGGGGGGTGGGGGGGGGGGGGGGGGGGGGGGGGGGGTGGATGGGTGTGTGCGTGCGGGAGTGTGTGCTGCACCAGCACTTCAAGTGGTTCCATTTCAATCCTTTCGCATCAACTTTTGTGCGTGCGACTTATAGACCGAGAAATACAGGAAGTTTGACAGGCTTCGCCAGATTGTAAAACCGCGAATTCACCTGCGAATTCACCGCGGTGGCACCGCTCGTGCGACAAAACGATCTATTTTAGTTGCTGCCGAAGCTACGAAAATAGGTCGTTTTGCTGCAAGAGCCGCGCCGCAGCTGCCAATTCGCAGGCGAATTCGCACCGTCTACAATGGGCTATATACTGCTTTCGCCCAAGAAAACTGTGGCTGATCACATGTTTCAGGTTATTGGCGGCTCTCAGCGCGCACTCCGGTGCCACCACCGCCGACGGGCGACGTCTCAAGACTTGCCCATGGCGGTCACGTCGCGCGCACGCGACTTGTTGGACGAGAAGAGGAAATGTCCGCGCCGAACAAGGAGCGAAGGGTTTTCCGAACTCGCCCCTGCCCACGTCACGGTCAGCCGCAGCTGTCGCCGCGAAGTGCTCGCCAAGCATGGCGCGACCGAGCAAAGTGATGAGGACACGGCGGCAGCGAGGGCCAAGAGCTAATCAAAGCGAGCCAACCGCGGCCCGGTCTCCTCGGCCAGTCGATAAGTCAGCGTCGGAATGCGAGGCGACGTCCAGCTTCCCCGGCCGCCGATATACGGGCCGCGCACTGCAGCCCCACTTACTCGTCCGGGCGCGGGAAAAAAACGAGCAGCGGCAGAGAGCGAACGGTGCGCGCTTGCTGATACAGAGATACACCAAGCCGGCCCCCGAGACGCCAAGTGGAAACCGCTGCGCTGGTGCGGAGCGCACCGATGACGCTGGGGCGGTAATTGCGTAACGCTAAACGGATCTCGGGTCTTCCCCACTTACGGCGGCCGAGAGAACCCTTGTTAGACGGAGCCATTTTTGGCACCCCTTTCATTTGTGCTTGCCCCCACGTTTGTTTCAGTTTTCTTTCCCTGGATTTCCTCGTCTCGTTTCGTGCAGAAGTTCGTTTTCGCTATACTCGTGCTTTCACCGCGGTATTAGAAACGGTGAGATAACACAGGCAAAGCCCCAGCCCTTTCTCTTCCAATCTTCTATTTTTCTACTTTTCCCACGAAAGGGTCCGCCTGTGTTCCCCCCTTTCGCTTCGCTTATCCTTCTGTCTCTCCCATCTTTCCGCCTCCCCGACCACGGTGGCGTCCGCGCGCCTCCGCGCAAGTAGCTTTGTCTCCATCATTACTCTATCCTCCGGCCCCCCACCGGCCGTGCCCTTCGACTTGGCCGTGAGTGCAGATAGCGCCAGCAACAACGTTTTCCCCCGGCGCCCGAAGCGGCGCAAGGCTGATTAGCCCCGCCCCAAGTAGTTACGCGCAGTGCAGCCGTAGCCGCACGTCCCTGCTCGATTCACCTGCGATGGTTCGACTAGTTCGCTTTCTGCGCACCCTTCGGCTCCTTCTCAATTCACCGGCACGCGGGGTTCTTGCGCAGCGGCTATTCGAATGGAGCAGAAATATAGCCACTGCTGCCCAGGAATACTGTGCCTCTCTCTGGCTTGCATCCTCCCCAACAGTGGTGACGCGGGCGACGATAAGACCACGCAGTGTTGTACAAGACCACGGGGCTTTCAGGCTCTGCTCCGGAGAACGGGAATGTTCCGCGCGCTGTTGTTGTCTTAGCGCACAGCCGCGTCGATGCCTCCACCTTACTGGTCCTCCCTTTCTCCGGCTACATGAATATACTTGACTGCGCATGGTTTGGTTGCCCTTTTATTGCCGTTACCCTAGCGCAATAAGCTGCTGCTTGCAACCTCTCGAACCGAGCGCGCAAGGAGTAATGGGAGGTGGAGCAGGCGAAAGGGGAAAACAAGAGCGAGGTGGTGGGGAGGCTCGGCAGCACTTTTTCAATGTTTCCATGTTCAATGTAAAGAGCCCATAAAGTGTGTGCGCTTTATCACTAAATGAACTTTGGACGATTTAATAGCCACCCTGGTTGGCGGCGGTCACCTTTGCGCTTAGAAGTGGGGGATTCATGCCAGCGGCGCAACGGTGGCCGTGAGAGACGCTGGTGGGCCTAAATTATTCAACTCGCCTATAAATAGACAGCCCGTGTTGCTGCCCCGACACGCCGACGCACGACGTTTTCACGTATGCCGACGTCGTGTAAGTACGGTCAACATGCGGCAGTCAACTCGGTGGTTTCGAGCGCTAAGCAGCAGACTTCACTGCCGCTGTGACGCACGGCTGTCATGACACACAGTGCAACCTAAGTGTACAGAAGTAAACGATTGTGCATGTGGAATCAGCTTTTTATCAATTGCTCTCACGCGTTTTCTCTCAAGCGCTTAGAACTTGTTTCAAGCGCTTCTTTCAGATGCTTAGCTCGTTGCTTTCTGCTATGACGCCCGCACCACCTATCCTGTCAAGAACAGACTTTGCCGAGCCAACACGTGCTTTCCGTCCGACTATATACTGCAATGGACAAAAAAAAACGGCAGAACTCAAGGCACGTACACAGTATTGAAATAGTTGTCCGATAACAATGCCACGTTTCCCGGCGACATTGAATCAGCGAGCGTGACTTTCTTGAGCGCCGAACCTCTGCACGTCCGCATGGAATTAATTAGCGAGGCTTGGGGCAGCAGGGCAAACCGGGACGAGTCCAGACGCAGTGGCGCGGCTGCGTACACTGTGAGCGAAACGACGGGAGCTTTTCCTATGGCCTTCTTAACTCCAGCGGCGGCGCGGAGAGCGATCTTTATGCTGTCGCTTCTCCTCCGCAACTCTATCCTCCTCTCCGGAAAAATAGCTCCGCTATGGCTGACCTACATTAGTACCCGATACACACGTGAAAGCGGACCCCGGTCCTAATTGCAGCCGCCGACAGGGCGCATGCATGAGGCCCCAGGGAGTGCTTAGTCCGCTGCGCGGTGATGCCGCCTCCGGTGCTCCGTCCTTCTCGTTCCACTCCCGCCGCGCTTCCTCTCGTTCTTGACGCCGTTTGACGCACACTCGAGCCGTCGTTTACTTTTGGGCCTTTTCCCTTCTCCCTCGTTTGCGTTTCTATCTGTGGCCACGCTTTTTATTGCAACTCCTCCACAGTTTAGCAAGACTGTTGGCCATTGCGCACGCGCCGCGAGGATTTTATTCACTGATCCGTGCGTTGAAGATGACCCTAAGTTATTTACGACACTAATCACGCCGCTATTTTTTAGACTTAATCAGATGGGGGCGGTGGTTTTTGTGCTACTTCGGATCTGTAGCTTGGCCGCCAAGGAACCCAGGTTTTTTTCCTCTCTATATCTGATACATTCAAGCTCGCTACACTGCAACTCACGAACATGATTAATCCCTGCGGCAGAAGGAGCAAATTCGATGAGCCACGGGCCGGATCCAACGTAAAATTCGTTTTGAAAGGTTTTTCCAATCACCGCTGTCAAGATGGAAGGAAATTGCCGACTCCGCTTCCGCGGCTAACAACAGCAGAAGCTGCCACGCTTCGAAGACTGCAGACGAGTACGTGCTCCCATAACACCCTACTCCACGTCATTTGCCCCTCAACCTCCAATTTGACCCCTACTCCCGGCACACTGTACCACTAAGTATAAGAGCACCTGCAGACTGCAGACTTTGCCTTAATACCCTCTCCCTCCTACGAGCAGTAGGCAAACCGCCCGCTGAGCACGGGCCTTGGTGTCCAGCGGGAACCGGTGACCAGGGCCTGCTGCTAGCCGAGCCCTCGGCATCCCGTACTAGAGACACCACCCACCGGCGACTGCCCTGACATCTGCACGTAAACTCAATCAATCAATATTTATTCGTTTGTTCATTAACGCTGGGCATAACACAATGCGAATAAACATACTCGCACTGTGCAATGCTTAGTGGAACAGTACGCTTGTCTTCGTTGTTCGCGAATTCGCTGTTTTAGTCGTAGTGGTTGGAAATTCATCTGCGTTGCGGAGAAGATAAGAAACACGAATGTTTCAGAGCGTACTGTAAGCGGCCAGTGAGATTCTCAGTGGATGTGAGCGCGTCCGGGAAGTGCTACATGGGTGACGGTCAACACACTCCCGTTTTACGACGAACTTCTGCGAGGAGGCGCGCCTGCCACGCACCCTCGAAAGGGCCAGGATCTGGACACCGAACACCTAGGCTCTGCTGAAAATGACCCCCATGGGTGCACTCGCGAAAACTGGACAAATAAGCCGAAATTATACCGTGCCTACCGACCTCGTCCGAGTAGAGTTACGGATGGAAACAAAAGCACGTACGAACTTCGAAAATCACGACAGCGCATGCGTGTCAAATAATTCACCGAAAACTTGCCTTGACTTCTCGTTTTACGTTCATCGCGGAAAAAAGCCCAAGGTTGGGCACAACTAAGCAATCGCTGCTGAACGCACGACGTGAACTCAGCTGGGCGACAGCTGCAGCTCACTTACAAGCAATTTGACGCCCCCTGAACGTACTTTTAGACTTCAGTCTTGTTATAGAACTTGGTATCGGTACGCACACAGCTTTTTTTCTTTCTCGCCAATTACCTGCGAGGGCATGTGCTGCCGCAGTTTTCTGTTTATCGGCGCGTGGACACGGGTTTTTGCGCCAGCATAATTATAGCGCATATCCAGCCCCCGTACCGTCCGGGATTACGCAGTGGCCGAGGCGTTGTGCTGCGGAGCACGAGGGCGCGGGTTTGATCCCGGCGGCCGTTTTTCTGATGGGGGCGAAAAACGAAGAAATCGCCCGAGTGTCGAGGTGTCGACACACGTCAAAGATCCTGCGGTAGTCGAAATTAAGCTGTTCTCATTACACCACACGTGTACCTCCTGCCAATAACCCAAAACAAATTTGATTTATCTCCAGACGGAGAATGCCCCCGCAAGAGAGGAACGGATCAACCATTCCCGTTTCAGATGAAACAAAACGTTTAATACCACCGTCACCCCAACCACCATCACCGTGAAGATGACTGTTTAATTCCTTCCAAGCTTGTGGTGAAACATCCTCAGCAGGAAATTTTCCTGATGAGACGGCGAATGGCCTGAAATAATACACACGTATTGGGTACACATTGCCCTATTTTTGATGATGATTTTGGTGTTTAACGCGCCGACGCTACACAGGCGAGGAGGCGCGCCGTAGTGGAGGGCTCCGGATTAATTTTGACCACCTGGGGATCTTTAGCGTGCGCCGAATTGTCCTGTTTTTGGTGCATTTCAATATTTTTGTGTTGCAGGCGATGAGCTGGTAATAAATTCTGACTCGAAGAAAGACACTTATTTTTGCAGCGGCGTGACTGAATTGTGCGGCCAAATTACAAGCTCGTGCGTTTCTATACCGGGTTGTTTCCTGTGCGACCCTCATAGCTGATCCGGCCCGTCCGCATGCCGTAGCCAAGCTTAGCGCTGCACTCGACCGCCCAACGAATATAGATCTCCCCCTGGGTGAAATCGGATTCCAGCTGCAAGCAGGCGGCTTAGACTAGAGATGTCATTAGCTATAACGAGAATGACGCAACAGTCGGTAGAACGTGACAGTACATCGTGTCTGCCCACCACTCCCACCCTCCCCTCGAATGCTTAGCTGAATGAGATAAAATATGCTTCGGAGTTCACTGCTTCACGGCATGCTTGGGTAGACGTGTAGGAAAATCTCATTGCTCAGAGCCAAATGTTTCGACGTTGTTATTCATCAGCTCCTTGCATGTATGCAGACCAGATTACCTGGACACTAAAGCAGCGAATTTCTGTGCTTTGGTCGGCCTTGTTACGGGGATGACCGTTGAAAACATGAAGTTGCCCTCAACCTGCAAAGACAACGAGGATGCTCGTGTCTGTCCTCGCCGTTTCGCTCTTTCTTTTTACCGAGCTCTCTGCCCTGCGCCCATAGCCGCCTCATCTTCCCGACGGCCGGTTTCCGCGAACCGTTTCTGCACGCTAGCAACGGAACATTTATTGCGTGTTTTTTTTTTTTTTTTTTTCCTGCCGTGCCACTCGCCTTCTTTCCTTTTGGACCTCCGTCCGCTCCGAACACTTCCCCCTCCGCTCTGCAAAGGGCTCGGCTTACCGCTTCCTGCAGCAGCTGAGCTAATCATTACCCGATACATTAGAGCGGCAGCACGAGATTCCCAACGTTACTTTCGTGCTCTTCCTCCCCCCCCCCCCTTTTTTTTTTTGTTTAATCCCTTTTTTTTCTTTCTGATTACACGGGTGCCCGCGTCCTGCTTCGACAGTGCATGAAATTCGCGACGCTGGACACTTTATCAGGTTACACTTGATGACACCACAGTGGCGCTTGAAAACGTATGAAGCATGTATACGAAAAACCGAACCACTGGAGAATAATATATATCTCGTGTTATTTGAGAATGATGAAGAAAAAAATGTGGGACGAAACACGCGTAAAGCTCGAACGAACGGCGGGAAGGGTCCATTCGCACCCTCGCGCTTGCTCCGATGACTGATGATGCAGCCACGATTTGATCAGATCACCGCTGGCGCGTAGTATGACTTCACGCGCGATAATGACGACTTATCGATTGACTCTCACTAATTGTGAATGCTCTTCCCAAGACGCCTGTTCGTTCCGCTGAATAAAAATGAAGCAACCCAAAAAGGGTTTTAAAACACTAATATAGGCGACGGCGGCGGCGGCGCGTATCTCAACCTAAAATGTATGACGTCTATTTGTCTTTGGGCGGGCCAAGAGGAATGGACCAAATGAAATCAGACACAGAAAAGGGAAGCGACTTTTCAACAAAAGACGAGCTTCAGGCGAGCACGGAGATTCTCCCCGGGCTCATTTCGGCGTCACACGGTCCGATGAATTTTGGAGAGCCATCGCTCAAACTGGTTATCCACTTCGCGATATTCATCCGGCTATTGTTGGTGCCATGCAAGACCTTGGATGTGAACTCATAAAGCACAGCGCAAGGGATCAGAGACCGTTAAAACTGAGTTGATTCGTTACAGAGCTCGTTAAATTCGATGAGAAGTCTTGCGATTGAACCTCATCGGCTCGTCTTCTGCCATATATACAACCAGTTGTTCTAATTAGTTCGCGTCGTCTATTTCTATCTAAGCAGGCTAACAAAAGGCTACGCCGGCTGCAGTATAGATCCTCGCCAGTAGCGACTTTAGGGACAGGCGTAAGTAGGAGGTGTAGACGGAAAGAAGGGAAGGGGAGTATTTTTAGATGCGAAGCATCTCATGCTCGGGGCTGTGTCCCTCCCTCCCTTGTCGTTGTTGTCCGCCGTCCGCACCCCCACTGCGCACGCCTCGCCAGGCACCACTGATGATGATTGTGGCAGGATGCCCCTAGATTGGCCAACCAAAGAATCCATTACGAGATAGCTTCGCGTTCAACCATCTTCGTCATCTTCCTGTAGGGGAACCCTCAGTACCACACCCCCACTGCGCATGCCTGGCCAGGCCCCGCTGATGATGATTGTGGCAGGATGCCCCTAGGGATTGGCCAACCAAAGAATCCATCACGAGATAGCTCCGCGTTCAACCACCGTCGTCATCTTCCCGTAGGGGAACCCTGAGTAGTATGCGAGGCATTCCTCCTCTCCCCTCAGTACCACACCCCCACTGCGCATGCCTGGCCAGGCCCCGCTGATGATGATTGTGGCAGGATGCCCCTAGGGATTGGCCAACCAAAGAATCCATCACGAGATAGCTCCGCGTTCAACCACCGTCGTCATCTTCCCGTAGGGGAACCCTGAGTAGTATGCGAGGCATTCCTCCTCTCCCCTCAGTACCACACCCCCACTGCGCATGCCTGGCCAGGCCCCGCTGATGATGATTGTGGCAGGATGCCCCTAGGGATTGGCCAACCAAAGAATCCATCACGAGATAGCTCCGCGTTCAACCACCGTCGTCATCTTCCCGTAGGGGAACCCTGAGTAGTATGCGAGGCATTCCTCCTCTCCCCTCCGACACTCCTCTCCTCTTCGGCATTCCTCCTCAACTCTCGGAAGCTCCTCTCCGGGATTGCGCAACGAATGGCAACACCTGCGGCTCAGCGCGCGATAATGCGACCCCATGGCTGCTTCGCATACTACTCAGGGTTCCCCTACGGGAAGATGGTGATTTTTTTTTTTAGAACAAGTTGAAGACGTATTTCTGGTGGGTATGGGTTGGCAATTAGAAATTTTGATGGATCAATATATGTACAGAGGCTACCGCCAAGAACTATGAAATTTTATCAGCTTTGTTGTACTAATATTTACTACAGAGTCAAACATCCCTTGCTCCATTGATTACTCCGTGCGCTGAAAATTACTCGGCACTTTACAAGGCTCGAGGCAAGAATCATTGACCTTTAGTCGCCGAAGCTGCATTTGGTTAGTTAACGCGACTTCTCTAGCAAAAGACGAATCACGGCCGTAACTCGCCACACGTATATCTGAGGGGGTCATTGTTTCCTTGCAGCGTTTTTTTTTTTTTTTTTACATGACGATTACATTTACCTCGGAAGAAACTGACGGTGCCAGCACTTGTTCCGGACCGTAATATAGCTCTTTGGAGCGTACAGTTAGCGACGTTTAGCGGTTCGCCGCAAAACACACACACACACACACACACACACACAAATAAACAAATGAGGGGAACACTTTCACTGCTTTAGCTATATAGATATGGGCAACAATACCGCGTTAGGCTTCATGTTGTACTGACAGTCGAGAGATCGCCTATTGGTTCATAACTTACACTGCGCCACGGGACGGGGACGGCGAAGTGGGACGCACGCAGACACACACGTGCAAACGTCGAATATTTATTCACACCACGGAACAGGTGAAAGAGCGCACCGACTGACACCAAATTTCACCACAGGGAAGCTTCTGTAAACAAAGTTAAGAAATTAAGTTGAAACGAAAATTCGTTAAATTGGATTGGATTCGAACCCAGGATCTCCGGAATTCAGGGACGACAACGCATCCTCAAGGACACCACAGCTCGTTACCTCGGTGGACCTATTGAATGCGTTGTGGTCTTCGACTTAGGAACGCGTGTTAGAGATATGTAATCAGGCCTACACGAGTAATTTGAGCATGCAACAGAAGTCGCTATTAGGCGAACAGCAAAATGCGTTCCCGCTAGATCTTCTCTTTGCTTCGCGATGCAAATGCGGGTACGCGCCGAGTCATATCGAAGGAGAAAACAGACGCGAAGGAAACATGGTCGGTGATAATAATGAGAGTTGCACGCTTGGAAAGTGGAAGCTAATGCTTTCGCAATCCCTACATCATAAGGAGTGCTTGGGTGTCCTCGTAATCTTTTCTCTTTCATCTCCGTATACAACAAGACGGACTCAGCTTAAGGTTGTCGCTTGATTCGGTTCGGGCGGGAAGTTAGTGGCCAAGTCAGCCAAGTTAAGAAAAAGCCCTCTGCGTGCCGCGGCCGTATATATAGCAGGGCGCGACCACTCGGCCCCTTAGCGGGGAAAATCCGGTGGGCGTCAGTTATGCCGTGTACACATTACGCGACCCACTCGCTGCATTTAGCCACGCGGAACATGTCGCTTCGCCAATGCTTTGTGGGCTTTTCGCTGCCCAGGAGCCATTCGCTTCAAGGTCCCGCTTGACTAAAGCTCGCTACGTAATCCTGCATGCAATGAGCTATGTACCAGTGCGCCTCTCCGCGATGAGGAAATGGCGTACGGGGCTTTGCGCTGAAGCGACACCGGCGGCCTTTCAGAATGTAGGACGCTCCGGCCAGGCCATGACCATGAAGACGCGAGAGATCTATTGCAACCACGGGTCGCATGCGGGGCCCAATGCTAACCTCGCGGCGGCGCAGCTGTGCTCCACATTCGCCCGGTTTCTTCGGGCACGACAGAGGCTCCGTTACGCAACGCACAAGTGCGTCAGGGGGGGGGGGGGGGGGGGGGGGGGGGGCGACTACGCTCGCCAAAGAGAGCGCGAGAGACGCGAGAGAGAGAGCGACGCTTGGAGGTCGGCTTTCGCCTCCGAAGGTTGCGCACGCGGTCGCTTTCGATTGAAGGGGAAGGGCGCGCAATGGAGGTGCCGATTCCGAACGCCAACAAGGAAAAGACGCGAACTATAACGCGTCAGGTGGGCGCACACCATGGGACGAGTTTTGCGCATCTGTGGTGCCGCTGCGTGTGGCGCTGGTTTAGGACTCGGTGGCCGCTCGAGGACGAGATCGTGCGTGTCGAACCTTGCGTGTGAATTGCGCTGCTTGTGCGACTCAAACTGCGACTTCAGGCTAGAAAAGCGAAGCCTGCCTTGCGGAATTGCACAATTCAAAATGCCACACTCCCTTCATAGGGGAACATTTCATTTCTCAGTTGGATCGCACGTTGGGCCGCGTCACTATTGCGAATAGGTTACACACGTAAATATTTTACGCAAGTACGTGAAAGTAGCGTTAAGGAGTGAAATAAAAGTAGCGTTGAGCTTTTCACTGCTCACTTCTTTTATACGGGCATAAATACAAGAAATGGGGCACCAGTGAACTGGACGTTTTTCAGCCCAACGTTGAACCGCTGAGAAGTTGCCGAGAGCCCGTCGGAGTTCCTACAGTATACGCCTTGTTAACGTTGTTGCAATCGCACCCACACTGCGGAAGCAAAAAAAAAAACATGTTCTATTTGGTTGGTCCAGGTGAGCACGATAGCATATGGCTGCAGCGTACTCATGGCGGCCGACCAGATCACACCCGTTTCCATTGCCTAGAAAGATCCACTTATCATTAATAAGCCTACCAGTTTATCAATACATTAATCGATAGGTTGTAGGGCGGGGAATAGCGAAAATAACTAAAACCGGGAAAAATGATGCCGAAGTAAGCGCAGTTCACCATGAATAGTACACGTAAACGAATAACAGACGTAGATGCTTCGAAGCCCCGTTTTTCTTTGGTCCCTCAATTAGCCGCACCTAAACGGGCATCACGATTGACGCCAATTGTCGTTACAGGAAGTGAGCAAGGGCCGTCCATATAAAGAGTCTGCTGCTTAAATTAGCGCAGTGTGAATGCCGCAAGTGCAATCTGGCGCTTCTTGGGAAAGTTCCCACCGCCATTTCGGCGCCCATCGATGTCGTCGCTACCAATACCTGTATGTATGTATGTATGTATGTATGTATGTATGTATGTATGTATGTATGTACGTATGTATGTATGTATGTATGTACGTATGTATGTATGTATGTATGTACGTATGTACGTACGTACGTATGTATGTATGTATGTATGTACGTATGTATGTATGTATGTACGTATGTACGTATGTACGTATGTATGTATGTATGTATGTATGTATGTATGTATGTATGTATGTATGTATGTATGTATCACACTAAGGAAGGCCGGCAGTCTACAACGCCAAGGGAGGCATAGGGGAATTGTTGGGCTATTTGTTTTACTACGATTAGAGAAGCTGACGTATTAAACACATATTGGCCTCGAGGACATACCGTGGCGCCACCTACGAGTGACGTCACTTGTAGGACGCCGAATCTTGCTGTCGTCTGCTACAACACATTTCCCGTGCGTATGCGGAGCGTGTTTTCTTGTTGTGGCCACCGTCTCGCCCGCTCCTTGTGGATTTGATGCAAATTACCAAAAAAGTTATCTGTAAACCAAATAATTCGGGCAAGCAATGAGCGACTCGCTTGTTCCCGGCGACACCGCCGCGTTTAGGTAGTTGCTACCATCGCGACCCACAGCTTTTACATACGCAGCCAGCTAGCTAACGCCAAGGACGATGCAATTGATGCCGAGAAAAGTACGCTGTAAATTCATTATGAAACACTTGTGACGGGACATGTGTGTGCAAGCAAACACCTTGTAACAGCGACGGAAACGCGTCGCTCACTTATTATCTCACCGCGCGAACTGCTCGTATTGCCTGGTAAATGAATTCGACGCGATAACGGTGATCAGATTGCTTCGCCGCACATGCTTAAAAGTATTGTTATGGTCTGCAATTTGGCTTAATCAGTGCCTTTTTCCCCTACGATGTTTTTATAGTCATGCCCGGATTTGATAAACGATCACTGCCGTAGCCTGTACTCTGCACGGCTGATGTATACTTTTCGCGACTTGTCCGCAATGTATGAACGGTATGAACGCGAGTTTTTAACGTCTTCGAGCGGGTTCGGACAAGGCTATATTTAGTTTTCATTAGGTGCTCGGCGTGGTAATTTATAATTGCAGCGTGTTTTGTATGTTTACAGTAAGCCGGCATTTCTCAAGCATCAATTTCAACTCACGACTTTTCACAGAAGGCGAGGCTGCGTACGAGGCGAAACACGTCGTTAATGATTTCGGGTAATGGGGATATTTAGAATAGGAGAACCGAGCGTTGGGGGCCCCCAAGAAGTTCGAGGAACACAAACGCAACACGCGCGTGCGCGACGGGAGGGCCTTCGCCAACAGCTCGCAGCCGTTCGGATGCACGTAATCGGATCTTGGGAACTTTAGGCTTGGCGTCGCAGCAGATATTTCATCGCCGTTAGAGTTGCGAGTGACAGTCCCTAACAGAATGTTTCACCGCGCTGGGAACTCTGTAAGCGCGGTGATTTCCGTTGAAGCTATCGACGATCAAGATGCCTGCACGGCCTCGGTCGATTCTTGCGCGCAAGCATAACCATCCTTCGGCCGCTCGCCGCACCGTGCGTGAACAGGCCGGCGCTGCCGGGACCGACCTCCGCGGCCGGTCGGCGTAAATCGCGGCAGATATTTGAGCATCGCTTTGAAAACCACAGCTGATGACACTACCTATCAGAATTTTAAGTGCGAATGCACTTTATAAGCGACCCCAAAACTTCCACCGCCGGCGGCGGCGGCGGCGGCGGCGGCGGCGTCCGCAGTCCTCCTCTCCCTAGCAATGGCGTGGAGCGGAGAGGAGCGTCGGTAGCAACGGCGCGGTGACGTCACTTCACCACGTGACCGCGCTCGCTCCGCCTCCTCGCCGTGGCTGCGCGGGTGCACGCCGCTCCCCGCACCGCTCCTCGCGCCGTGACGTCATGGTATGACGTCACAGCGCGCCTCCTCTCCCCAGCAGCTGCCGCGCGCCTCTCTCTCCACCGTGACGTCACACTCTCTCCTCTCCCCCTCGCTCGGCTGCAGCTGCCGTGCGCCGCTGTCCCTCTCCCCTTGCGCTCGCCTCCTCTCTCAGCCACCTGGCTCGGCGCGCTCGGCGCGGCGTACCCCCCTATATATGCAGCGATAAACTGCCAGACCTCCGTGGGTCGGCTCGCACGCGCTCACGGGCGAATGCCAACGGATTTTAGCTTTACTCCCCCTCATAGCATCACCCCGTGCATTCGCACTTAACCATGTTCACCCTCAGGGAAATGCTTGGGAGTTTTTTTCATCACGCAAACATCCACTTTCACCAATCTGGAACTCCTTTTCCACGACTTGTGTGATTTTAAAAAGCGACGACAAGTTGTTGCTGCCGCAACCTGCGTCGGCTCGAGCCGCACCGTCGGCCGTGCGGGCAGGCACGGCGGGTGCGTGTGCTTCAGCGAGCAGTTAACGCTTCACGATTTCCTGCTTTATACATTTCTTTCAAACAAGGGAAATCTAGAAACTTCACTCGGCGATCGTCGTAGTCCACATTGTTGATCGGGGAAACAAGCCGCTGCTTACGCTTCGGTCGCATGCGTAATACACCACCACGCTCATGGTGTTTGCGGATAATCTACCACAGTTGATACGGTTATACAGTCACCATTAGGTCGAACTGCGCTTGACGCACTGAGAATTAACTTCAAACGAAGGAAATTAACACGAAAATACTTCTAGAACGCGCTTCCTGAGCGAAGCGTCACGCGCTGCAAGCCAACTACGCAGAAGATAGGAACGGTGATCCTACAAGTGACGTCAAAACGATCGCAGCGCCGGCCTCTCCAGTGGTGGGCCTCGCGGCCAATAGGAAAGGAAGTAAAGAAAAACACGCGTCCAGAGTGGGGAACAAACCCACGCCTTCCGATTAGATCTTGGATGCCTTACCAGCGGCTAAGGCATTACTCGTTATGATTGGTACATTCACATGTTCCCTCTGAAACCTAGAACTAAATGTCAATTAAGAGCATTAGCCAGGCTATCACCAGGTAGTTCGACATCGCTGGAAATTAATGCCCGCGTGGCTTGGGAAAACAGCATTTGCGTCGTTTACAACACATGTGCATAAAATATTGAAAAGAAAAACGTGTATCCAACATGTAAGGACGCCAGCTTTTCTGTGCGGATTTCTTGCTGTTGTATGGATGGACGTACTATCTTGATCACAGTTAGGGTGAACACGGGAGCGCGTGTCATTCCGTGCGCGAGAGTCGCCTGTCGGCGTTCCGGGCAACTTCGCACGCATGCGCAGTTCGTTTGCAACGAGGCTATGTGATGCGCGTGCGAAGTTACCCGGAACACCGACAGAGGGCTCCCGCGCACGAAATGACACGCGCTCCCGTGTTCACCCTAACTGTGATCGAGATAGTACATGTGTGTGTGTGTGTGTGTGTGTGTGTGTGTGTGTGTGTGTGTGTGTGTGTGTGTGTGTGTGTGTGTGTGTGTGTGTGTGTGTGTGTGTGTGTGTGTGTGTGCGTGAGTGCGTGTGCGTGTGCGTCTGTGGCGCCGTTGCGTTCGGGTGATGATGCCGACGGGGCGGTGTCGTTGCGCGGTCCGTCGGGTGGTGAATGTTAACGCGCTTTTCTTGGTCGCCCTTCGACGATTACCGATGGAGTAATGACGCCGTGGCTGTTCTTCCTTGATGTTCCTTTTCCTGGAAGCCCCTGGTGCGCTTGGCGATAATTTAACCGGCCGTTCGTTGAGTAACGGTCGCGCCACATTTTCCTTCATGGCGCGGCTTTTCCTTGTCTTTGTGGGAAGCCTTTCAGCGCTTACAGCATCGTCACCACGCCTTCAGACAGCTTCCACCTGGTCTCTTACAATGGCATCAAAGTCGGCGAGTATTTGCCGGAGCCTATCTTTCTATTCCGCACATCGATTGAAATTGACTATACGTATAACTAACTTCGTGATTTCGGCATTTCTTTCTCGTTGCAGCCGGAGCGCGAGCGTTTTAGAATGCTTAAATCTAATAAACTGCGAGGAACTTAGTAACAACGATGCTTAACTGTACCGACAAATATGGAGACATGAAGTGGCTTTTTTTTTTTTCTCTCCAGTATTTGCTTATGCTCCACCCGACGGGTGTGTCGATTGATTAGTCAGTGCGCCCAACCAGTTGGGGGCGTTGAGAACGGCGGTGGAGAGAGCAACGCCAGGCCTCGTACATCAGGAGAAACGCAGCATTCACTGCGCAAGATTATAAGCCAACGCCGCAGTGAGACAAATCGGGGTTGCGTGCGCCGGTGTGGTTGGCTCCGGAACAGCCATGGATGACGGAGAGGAGTCCGACCAGTGATTTCCCTACACCCCCCCTAGGGGGTGTGTAGACCCCCCCTAGTTTTTCTGGACACCCCCCTTGAATCCCCAAATTTCACTCTTGTCAGTCCTTGTATGGACCTTTTTCAGTATCGATCTGCGCATGCGCGGGCTGCCCGTCTGCTTTTCTTGGCAGTAGCCTCGGGCAAAATAAACAAAAGTGCGCCCCCCGAGCTTGCTGTTCCCCAGCCTGCGAGACGTCTTCTGCCATCTCCTGCTGCTGCCGATCACAACAGCTACCGTTGAGCGCTCGTTTTCGGCCCTCAACAGGGTTTTGTCATCAGAAAGAAGCCGTCTTCTTCCCAACCATGTGAATGAGCTGATGAGCTTAACTATCGAAGGTCCGGAGGTACCCGATGCGCGAGATGCTATTGACGTTGGCCGACATGTTTTTAATCATTTCATCGCAAAAGCGGTGCAGTGTTACAGCAAGAAGCCTAGACGGTTGTAAATAAGGTGCGGCGTTATGAAGTTCTAGTCTTCAAAAATGCGTACTTCTCCAATTTTTATTTTGGAATTTATTGCTTGGTTCTTTCATTCGCAATAAAAACGCTTTGTGTTTCTGTAAATGTATAAATAAAATTTCACGCTTTCGATATTCGAAGATTTTTTTCAGCGTCTTTATTTGGCCTAGTACCATGTGCCCGGTCTTCAATTGCTTTTGTTTTTATGGACCCTGGATGATTTAGCGCTGCTTTCACGCTGCGTCAAGTAAGACGTGTGCAAGTTTAATTATAAGAACTGCAAATAAATAACATATCGATTCGTCACGGGGATGAGCGTTTGGTTAACAGACGTCTATTATTTAACTAGTGGGATAAAAAACAGCTTTTCTAGTTTATGAACCCCCCCCCCCTCCAGAGCCATTGAGACACCCCCCCTTGATTCGATGCCTGGGGAAACCCCTGAGTCCGACCAATCTCTTCACAGAGTCCCTGCTCATATTCTCACGCCGGTGGCGTCTCCGCCTGGTGTGCCATTGTGGGAGCAAACCCTTCCAGCAAGCAGTCGCTGGTTCACGTTTCAAAATCGATGCTATGAGAAGGTCAATGCACGGTGAAAATTCATAATGCGTGGCAAGACCGCGGCCAGTATATTTGCAGCCCGCTGGTATGGGCATGTGATTTTTTGTTCCTCCATCGGTCGCTCGGTCATCTGTAACTGCAGAAGGTAGTAAGGGGCAAACTACAAGCTCGCTGCTGAGCTGAGTTTTCTTCATCATTAAAGTCTCCCTTTCTCTCTCTCTCTCTCTCTCTCTCTCTCTCTCTCTCTCTCTCTCTCTCTCTCTCTCTCTCTCTCTCTCTCTCTCTCTCTCTCTCTCTCTCTCTCTCTCTCTCTCTCTAACCCCTATCATTGTAGATATGAACGAACCTATCTAAGTGAACTAAGAAATGAAATGTTTTATAGGTACGAGAGCTTAACACAATTAACGGCCACATCAAATCAAATAAAATCAAATATCTATGTTTTTTCCGTCTAAATTCAGGGAGTGTGGCCAGAAAGCCGCACAGACGCCAACGTCGCGTGAAGAATCATGTGATAGTAATCACCACTTACAGTACTAGAAGTGAGTTCAGGGTGACGCCACATAGCCGTATTAATGTTCCGGGGACGGCAGTAGTCGGTGGTATCCAGTGTAAATGCATAGTACTCTATAGTACTAGTTACGAGTTCTAAACGTAAAGTCGCAAAAGCCCAGCGGCTTACGTGGTGCTGAAATATGTTTTGTGTAGAGCCACTAAATAAGCAAGCCTTTATTTCGTCACACTAGTTTTGTCTTCAGAGAAGATTGCTTTTCTCTTTCGTGATGGAGGAGCCCCGTCGCCAAGCTCTCTTCTAATCAGCGTCCCGGGAGACAAACAGCCGTTTCGAGAAGGTTTAGACCAGGTTTCCGGCCAATGTTCGACGAGATATGCGTCACGGGAGAACGCCAGAAAGGTAATACGTGATTAAAACATTTCCGGAGCGCGGCGCTGCACACACACAATTTCCCAGCAGGTTATGTGCCGCAATGGCCTGATCGGGCATTTTTTTCCAGGCCGGATTGGCGTGCGCCATACATATAACTCAATTACCCTAAGTCCATTCACCAGTTCTATGCAAATAAAGAGGAAGAGATTATTTTCCGACCAAATGTGTTAGCGTCGTGCACTTGTAGCTTTCAGCAAGCCGATTCATGTCTACTGCGTACTGTGCATGCGTGTGCCAATGCGCCTGTATTTTCTGGTGGCGTCGAATCAGTGGCGCAGAACGAGCGACCAGTGCGGAGAATTCGTTTACACGTGCAGCGCACGCGAAAAGCAGTTCGCACCGGAGGAGGAGTTCGGCCTACTTCGGCCGCGGACAGACATGGTCGCTCACAACCCCGGAGCAGCGCCGTGGTCGGCGGTAAAAGAAGCAGCGTGGCCCGCTCCCGTGGGAAAGCGTTAAAGGAGCCATGAAGAGAACATGCAAGTTGGTTTTATTCGAAAAATTTCGTGTTTTATAGTGCCCCCAGCGCTTGTCCGGATACAAACGGTGCTTTATTCACTGAGAAATTAAACAATTTAGGTTAACATTTTGATTTTCCCGCTCAATCGTGCGTTTTCGTGGTCCCAAGTGACATCACGGGAACCGACCGCTCTGCAGCCTAGAATACCTTCATTCACGCATCCGCCGTACAGGGTAGAGACACGTAACGCTGGCGCCGCCATGTTCGGTTGCTCGCTCGCCGCCGAAGCAAGTCATTGTGTCAAAACCGCGCTAAAATTATCGCCGCAACGCGGTTTACTGGAAGTTTTAATCATATTGTCTGTTTCGCGTTGCTAGGTCTCGTGGGAAACGAAAAGAATAACGCGTTGAGCCCGTTGGCCCAATTGCGGCGGCACGGGACCGTTCAAAGGTTGTCTCCACCCTGTACAGCGGTGTTGGTTTGTTCCCGCGTTTCTTTACGTTCCGTAACCGATGGCGCCACCATACCGTGGCAAGCGTTTGGTTTGCTTTTGCCTGCATTTAAACCTGGCTTGTTTTTGTTCTGGGAGAAAATATTCGTTCCCTGAAACAGTGCTCGCTCGACAAATGGGGTCACGTAAGACACCGTTGCTTGCGTCAATCGGCCAGTGTCGTCTGAGACGACCCCAAGCCCCGTAGTGCTGTGCAGCTGGCTAAACCAAGCATGCTGTGCGCAGTACGAACAGCAGAACGCATCAGTACTTCTATGTTTACATGTGCTTTCGTAACTTCCACTGTTTGTCCCATCATTCTTATTGCTTTGTAAAGAATGTGCCCTAAATTTAAGCGCAAATCGCTCGTTCGTCTAGTTTGTAAGCTCTACCTAATTTTCGTCTGCTTCTGCCAGCCTCCGCCAATCGCAGAGCTTAGCTCATGTGACATCATAGGTTCAGTTGCGGGAAATGAGCTGGTGGGTCGCATGACCATTCCCGTTCTTCCTAATTATGTAGCTTATTTGAGCGAAGTTTACGTTAAAAGTGGTGTCAGTATGATTCTAACGAGACAATCTTTTGAATGAACCAAACTTGTGTTTTCTCTTCATGGCTCCTTTAAGCGCGCTCTTCACATGTGGTGAACGGAACACAGCGAAACGTCTTCTATGGAAACATCGCCACGCGCTAGAAGACGGAGCACGTCGTGCATCGGGGTGCTGTTTACGGCAGCGTCCCCGCGAGAAAACCCGGAGCGCGACGTGGCGAGAAAAGGACGCCAACGGGTTCCGAGAAAATGTGCCGGGCGCCGCGGACTAGGCGTGTGGAACGTTCGCCGCTTGCCAACACTCGCCGCTCGGTTCCTGGCCGCGGAGGACGCCTCGCGTGGTGTGTGCTCAGCATACCTCGGCAAAGTTGGCGCGGCTCACTCAAACTCACTCACAATTTTTTTTTCCGAATCACCACTCACTCAAACTCAGACTCAATGCTGAGCAGCACATCTGCGCTCACTCAGACTCAAACTCACATTGAGCTCAAAACTCAGAACTCACTCGGACTCAAAACTCAAAATG
>NW_027526203.1:254881552-255121691 GCF_048455015.1 Haemaphysalis longicornis
CCCTGAATGATTCCCCACATCGAGACCTTGAATTTGATTCCCCACATGCCCTCGCAGCGTCATTTTGAATTTTAACCCAATCTATGACTCATTATGACTGCCTGATGACTACAATCAAGAAGCATTTTTTTATTTACCCCGCGTGATTCCGTTAATCCGGACCTTTCATTTGATACCTTACACGCCTTAGCCTCATCAGTTTCACTTTTCACCCAATCTAATGTGGTCATTATTCTGTCTTAAGGGGCGCTGCCCAGTCAATTCAGCTAATTCATTTGAAACAGTAGAAAGGACAGCCCCCGCCCCCATTTCCCCCCGGCTCTCACCTCTTCCTTTGTGACCCCTAGTATATCAAGCCGTTAACAGTAGCAGGCGAACAACCAGCACGCCAGCGCCGCCGTGAGCGTTCCCACCACCCTTTCCCACGCTTTTAGTGGATCCGTCAGGAGGCAAAGTTAAGACAACCCTTTTTTATGACCTCACCAGTCAATTATCACTCACGCGCCCAGCCGCGAAAATTAGGTATACAGCAAGTGCTTATGGCCATAAAAATTCAACAAGAAACTAAAAAAAATCAGACACCACGTCCCTCCCAACCGATCATGCAGATCGCGATTGGTGCCATACCCGCAGGTAACTTGAATTCCGAGCCCACAGTGACGCATAAAACTTAACAGCCAACCATAGCTGCCTGCTAGGCTACTCATATGTACTCAAACTCCAAATGGACTTAAAACTCCTATTTACTCAGGACTCAAAATGTACTCAAAACTCAATATGTAATCAAACTCAAAATGTGCTCAAACTCAAAATGTACTCAGAACTCAAAATGGACTCAAACTCAAAATGTACTCAGAACTCAAAATGGACTCAAACTCAAAATGGACTCAAACTCAAAATGTACTCAGAACTCAAAATGAGCTCAAACTCAAATTGTACTCAGAACTCAAAATGAACTCAAACTCAAAATGGACTCAAACTCAAAATGTACTCAGAACTCAAAATGTACTCAGAACTCAAAATGGACTCAAACTCAAAATGTACTCAGAACTCAAAATGGACTCAAACTCAAAATGTACTCAGAACTCAAAATGGACTCAAACTCAAAATGTACTCAGAACTCAAAATGGACTCAAACTCAATCGGACTCAAACTCAGTCGTGATCACTCGGCTCAAACTCACTCAAGCTCAAACTCACCATGCCACACTAGCCTCGCGCTCACTCAAACTCAAACTCACGCGTGAGTTTGAGTCCAAATGAGTCTGAGTGAGTGGACTCATGAGTGAGTTTGCCGACCTTTGGTGCTCAGTGCATGCCGTCCAGTGACTACAAGACGGCAGTCCCATTACCCTACGATCTTCCGGTGATGCGTGGAAGGGGAACAGCGGAGAACAGCGGAGACACAATATGAGAACACGAAATGAGAACAGCGGAAACACGATAACAGCGCTGGTATACTCGGGTACAACTTATGAACGGCAACAATGATGATGATGATTGGTATTGGTTCCCCCTTTGTAGCGGGGTGATGACGTGTCATCTTACCAAAAAGGAATAATACATCTATGTTTCATACGCTTGGTTTAATACTAGCGCTGCTTAGGGCAGGCACCAAAAACTTATTAGGCCCAAAAATACTTTTTTTTTTTTCTGTTACAGGGGGTAACTGTCCTAGGCAATGTTCCCCTCTCTGCTTTTCGTCCACCAGCATTCTAATCTCCTTTTCGTCGCCTCGACAGCCTTGAAGTTAACTTCCTCTGCGATACCCTTAAATCCTAGGGCTTCTGGAAGCCGGATGAGGCACAGCGGAAGTTGCCGCTGTGCCTCATCACCGCAGCCGGATGTTACTGCGCGCGGCGCAAGTAGTGCCTTACTGGGAGTATTTTGAACATGACACGAGCCGTTCTCGTGATTTTTTGGACTTAATATGCTTATAAACTACTGCAACGACGACGAAAAACAAACTACGTGAAAAAAGGCAGACGATATCATGCATTCATAACATCTCCTTTCAAAACGCGCGCGCCCGTTGACATCCGGGACCGCCGCTTAGACGGAGAGGTACCGTACATGAGCTATTGCCGTTCTTAACTTGTCCCCGAGCGTAATTTTGTGCCCCACTGTGAGCGAGAGTGCCTTGATCGCGGATAGTAACCATCCAGTGATACTGAAATACGTGTGCATACCGCGATTGGTTCGAACTATCATGTCATCGCTCGTGTCAAAAGAATGTGCGTTTTATGAAATGGTAATAGAAGGAAAACCAGACTTCGCATTACGCCTGCATGCCCCGCGCAAAGGAGCCGCTCATAATAAATGTGGTCCGCAGTCTGTCTCAAAGACCTCGCGTCCTGAACCCCGGAGATCGGCATGCAGCTCTCAACACCGACGCCGAGAAGAAGCGAGTGAGACGGGAAGCTGACCACGTGTGTTGCGTGTCGTTTCATTGTCGATTACGTGTCGATGATGGATCATCGGTGGCACATGTAAGCGATTTCGTTTTCTAAACACACGCCCCGGACAAATGGTGGCCGGAATCAATTCGCTAACCAACAGGGGAAATTTTGTTTTAAACGAAGGCAAATGAAAAATCATCGTCTAATGACCGCCCAAGTTCGCCTAAAGCATAGCTTGCATCTTGGCATTCTTACAGGGTTCGTCTCTTTCTACGCAGACATAAATGTATGCCTTCTTATTCAGCCCATTTACCATTAACGTTGATCGCATGGTCGTAACGAAGCTGACGTGGCATGCCGCGCATGTCGACACGGTTTAGCCGAGAGGTGGCGTATATGCCACCACTCAGTTAAACAATGTCCACACTCACGTTCGCGACCCGCCAACCCTTAACAATGCCCACCTGCAGACTCCGCTGTAGGGCAACCGTCTCACTCGCGCAAATGTAAGAGAAACCATGGCCTCTTTTATCGCGCATGCGGGCTGGCAGGCCTCCCGAACAGTGGCCAGAAGGCACGGCACTTTGCCCTACACCAACAACGCACTGCTGGTCGACAGAGGAATGAATCAAGATATCCTCGGGCAACGCGTCACTGAGCACGGCCGCCAGCCCTTTCTAACGTCACTGGGAGACCACATCCGATACAGAGTAGTGCGCCTCTCCGAAGAGCTGTTGTCAGACTCGCTGCCAGCAAGCCACTTTTCTTGTTGCGCCCGACGAGGTTCTTTTCTTTTTTTTTCCCCGATCTGAGAGCTCGGAGCAGCAAGCACCGGCCTGTGCGCTGACTCTGCCACGATATCCATTGGCCGTTTCAGCAGGACGCAGTCACATTCTGGCCGTTGTCATTTGCGATGAGCGGTCGCAATAAAACGACGGTTTCAAAAAGTAGCTGCAAACTTTCTGCCCGGGCACAGGCGGGACGGTTCGGCGAAACAAAAATGAAACAGGTACATGCGCTGTCATTGGTTCCCTTAGAAGGTGCACGCTGACCAAAAGGAGAGATCGCCATGCACATTTTTTTAGGCCACGATGTCGTTATTTCTGCAATCGAAATGGCGTTGCAGATAATCACACAGATTTGTCATTCAAAGCGAAAACGCCTGTTTGTCGAGCATACGGTGCACGTTTTAAGATTCCCAAAAGGACAAAATTGATTCGTAGCCGTCCACAGCGGCGCGCGCTGGTGTAGCTTGGGCGCGTAGAAGCACAATTTCAAATCTTAATGCGTAAGCATTTCTTAATAAGTGCCCTGGTGCGCCAAACGTGTAAAGCCCTGCAACTGCACGAAAATTCATAATTGACGAAGTTAACACACTTAATCGTTACAATAATGTAAATGGAGATAATGGGTCGGAGGAAATACTAAAAAAATCCCAAAATAAAAAAACTAAAAATAATAAAAATTAGCGACCGAAATCAACCTTATATATATACTACCGTAACAGGGCGAAGACAAAAATAAAAAAAAGCCCCGAAAAAAACAACAACAAAAAATCGCGAAAAAGAAGCAACATGGAACGTAACGTTCTGCCCTTGCGCAAAAAAACGAATACTTGGCGATGTTAAATACATTTAATCGTTATAATCGGGCAAATGCGCATTATCTGTCGAAGGAAAATCACTTATAATGAAGAAAAGCGGCGCATGCAGGAATCATATCCGTATTAGTGGGCAATTCTTGGAATCTGTACATTCTTCGAAAATCCAGTCAGCCCAGGGTCTCAGAGCACCTCCTGATCTCTTTCAGAGTACGTCACGCCTTTTTCCTTTACTGCTTTTCTCCGTTCCTTTTATTCTTCGTTCTATCTCCCACTTCAGTACTAGTGGGGCAAAGCTATCGATAGTACAGTTGATGCCATCGGTACTCGCTTCCGTTAGAGGCTATGAGTTTTTTTACGGTACGCTTAACTCAGATGTTAGGCACAGATTCAGCGACAATTTAGATAACAGACTTCCACTGGCCGCACAGCTGCAGCACCTCGTGAAAACGTTTGCTTCCAGTTTGTTTATCCCGCGTTTCTTTTAAGGCGGCGGGTTGCGTAACAAGGAGCGTGCGTCGCGGATGTACTCGTGAATCTCAACGCCGGCGACCTCCTCGACAGAGAGAGAGAGGGGGGGGAGAGAGAGACCTCCTAGATCAAGTGCACGTATACACCGGCGCCAGATGTAGGTCGGCCACAGCGGCGAGTAATCCTCTCACGGACGCGCTTACGATATACAGCTGATTGCAGCTGACCCTCACCGTTCTCCAGGCGGGCTTACGCAGCGCCCGGTGGCAACT
Organism: Haemaphysalis longicornis; assembly: GCF_048455015.1. Classification (NCBI taxonomy): domain Eukaryota; kingdom Metazoa; phylum Arthropoda; class Arachnida; order Ixodida; family Ixodidae; genus Haemaphysalis; species Haemaphysalis longicornis. The sequence continues at coordinate 254,886,294 of NW_027526203.1, forward strand.
TTTGCTCTGTGCGACACGCTCAGCCAGACGAAGCGCGCACGCTGGTCCCCTTTCCCGATTCTTCAAAATTTTCACGTATTCGCTGCAAGGTACTGTTCCAACATTGTTACCAGTACAGGGAACGTGTGAAATGGCCACTGGACCGAACCGATGAGGTTTACAAACGTAGGAACTGTGTCTCAAGGACTGCCGCTTCCGGAAGTCTTCCAGTGCCCTAGCATCGCCTCCTTACTCAGCTGCAGCCCCCTTCCCCTCCCCCGTGTAATTTCAGTACGAGCCGAGTTATTTGAACGTGACACCGATCTCACGAGCCCTCGGCTGCCACAAAATACCGGTAATTGCAATACTTCGTTAATTCACATTTTGACACTTACTTCCGTTGGGTTTTAGTACTACATTAGGCGCATCGCTACAGTGAGCATTTTGCGCCGATTGGATCATTAGAATTATCGCAAACGACCCGATATTCGCAAGGAGGTTGTTTCTGCCGCTTTCTGGAATGATCCTCTGAGCCTCAGTCCCGTGGACGGTTCGGGCAAAATATCAGCAGTCTGAAAACGGCGATCTTTGTATGCGCACAATCCGCCGCTTTCACGTGCACCGGCGCGAATGCGATGAAGCGTGACAGGATTTTTTAACGCGGTCAACGTGTACCAATACTGAATGATTGATTGATTGTAGTGTTTAACGCGCCGACGCAACGCAGGCGATAAGGCGCGCTGTAGTGGAAGGCTCCGGACTATTTTTGACCACCTGGGGATCTTTAACGTGCGCCCAAATCTCGTACACACGGGCGTTTTTGCTTTTCGCCTCCATCAGAAAAGCGGCCGCCGCGGCCGGGAATCGAACCCGCGCCCTCGCGCTCAGCAGCACAACGCCTTAGCCACTGAGCCACCCTTTTCTTGTTTTCTGTGAAACTCGAAAAGGTCATACGCAGAACACGTGCCCTTCAAAACTACTTCCTTTGGCGGTTTCATGACACACTGTCGTTTTTTCGCCATCCCCTTTACACATACAACTTTATATAGCGCTGAGTTAAGCAGCTCCTCGTGGCGATAATCTGACCGGGAAAAGAAGTACGCAGAGGAACATCACGAGTGCATCACGGACGAGACATCGGGGGTTCTCGAATATTGACTCAGCCAATCCCACCATTATCTGATATTTAGCACCCGCAGGATATTTGAAAACTTCAAATTTGGGTGGAAGTCGAGAAGTATATAGGGAGCTTGCGAGGAGCGGTATTAGTACAGTATAGTAGCAGTACAGTATTAGCTTTCTAACCCTAATAACGCCTTCGTCTTGCCGGGTTTTTACAAACGTTTGGCGACAGCTTGAACTGCAGGTGTCGACTCGATCGGAGTCCCTTCCCTCGGAAGCTGAGGGCTGAACTGAGCCACGCATCCCGTGCTATCTTTTCTGCTGTCTTCTCCCTTCCTCGCAAGGTATACCATCAGCTACAAACAGACCCGTAATTACAGGATCTTAGAACTCCTAACTCAACTACGTCTCGAAAATTGACTCAAATCTTTTGGTCACTTCATCAAGAGATCCTCAATCAATTTGAACTGCAGAGTTGACTTAATTTTTTCCTCTTAAAATATTTGCCTTGGGCCTCTTGATCAAGCCGATGATCTGAATAATTCTACTAGAATTCCCAGCTCGGAAGACAAGGATAAGAGATGGCACGGGACAGGCGCTGACTTCAATTAAGGTTTCTTGAAGAAATCGGGAGAAATATACACAATGGACATAAACACGAAAGAAAAAGAGAAACAATTGGCGTAACGTCTCATTTTTTCCACTTGTGAACCCCTATCGCGACATATCCAGATATTGAAGTTCGTTATTGGTGAGGGCGATTGACAGAATGCTGATACAAGGGTCACCCAGCCACGGCATCTTGCCTGCTTCTTTGATTCCACGGCTGAGCTGTTAACAGTGTTTGGAGATGACCGCACATTTATCAGTTCACAGTCGAGATTGTAGCCGTGTATCCGGATTTGATAAATGTGCGGTCATCTGCGGCGGTCATGCACGGTCATGATGTCCTTGTCTTCGATTCAGAGCTGTGCATTCTTCTCGAGCATGAATCACCAACAAGCCCAAGCTTCCCCTCTGTCACGGGCCGACGAAATCATGTTTGCAGTGCAACGCTTATATGAGGAGCTGTGTTGGAAACTGCATGGTGTGAGGGTGGCGCACGCCGTGACACTTAAAAAAGCGCGGACCTAAAGGAACGCGAAAAAATGTCCGCTGAGGCAAAATGATGATGTAACCTACTCGTCCCTATCTGCGCGTTCGCAAGCAAAATGGGCATTTTAATCCCGTGACCCCCATAAGTTGCGCCAGAAGCCGTACCAATGCCGCGGCAAGGTCAATGGCTCAATTTTTCGTCACGTGGAAGAGACAAGGGAAAGCTGAAAACACAACTGAAAACACAGCCAGAAGTGTGACGTCAATTCCGGAAGTGTTATCATGACGACTTCATCACCAGTGATGAAAGCAACACTGGGTGAGGAACTGCAGTCTAAGCTTCACCACAATGCACCGGAGCGACCTATGCATGCCGCCAAACTGGGCAAACGATGGCAACGCGACCCATTTTACTCAAACATGTGATCGGCGCTGCGGCACTGAGCAGTACAGAAGGTCATGCTTGCACTGCGTGGTGCCAGACGGCATACCAAACTTTCGAGCCAAATGGTAGGCACGGAATTGTCTTGGGGTGCAGTGGATCGTGGGACGGACCAGAGGCCAATAAGTGGAGGCAGACACGTAAATAAGCACGGGCAAGCTCCTTAGAGTGATTATTGCGTTTGAAAGAACAATGGCTGTTCGTTCCGTCATACGAGATGCCGCGCTGAAAGTCAGTTCCAAACTGCGTCATCGCCACGCAGCCACGCCAACAAAGCGTACGATACAGAGTGTATACATAATTCAACACAACATAGTATACATAGTACAACAGAGACTATAAAATTGCGTAAACGCTTATAAAAGGGTGTTTCTGGACAGTTTTTGTTGAACTAATCATGGGCTTGGCACCGTCAGTCGACCATCTGTTGACGTAGCGTTTCAACATAATATTGGTTTACCCGCTGTAGAGTGATGAGAAAAATCGCACGAACGAAACTAGCTCTTCGGATAGTACGACTGTCATGCATAGTCAGCTTTTTCGGATTGGTGCTACTCTCAGTAAGGTAGTGGCACCGTTTTGTGAAGGTAGTAATTTGCATGCGTGGAGCTTTTACGTTTACCACTAATTTGTTGAGAGAACTCCGCAGACGTCTTTAGGCATTTCGTGTAATTAGTCGGTGCAGTTGACTCCCTTAAAGTCACGCCTGGGGGAGTCTATGTTGAACTTGGTAGAACAATCCGTTATATGTAATATAGTGAACACAAAGTAAGGCTGAACGCCCATGTGTTCGAGCTCTCGGCGCACGTTACAGATCCCCAGGTGGTCAAACTTAATCCGGAATCCCCCATTACTCCGCGCCTCATCGCCCGTGTAGCGTCGGCGCGTTGAACCTCATTATCAATCAACAAAGCAAGGTCTTGCCTTCAATATTGACAGCGCGAGAGGACCTTCCGAACACGCAAGACGTTCGAGCAATTCATTAGTGATGGTGCGATGGGCCCAAATGCTCGACATGACCGTAAGTTTGCTCATTATATAGTACCGTGTTTGATGGATGATGGTATAAACGGTCTCTCGCGTCACCATGCGGGTGGATTTCCCCATGTAATAATCAATCAATCAATCAAACAATCAATCAATCAATCAACCTTTATTTTCGGTGCCCAGGAACAACCCTAGGGTCTTGGTACTGGTACACCATATACAAAACATACATAAAAACAAACTAAAATCAAGACAACACAACACCCAAATCCGTATGCATGAAAGAAACAATAAAGTAAAGATAGTTACAGTAATCTCAGAAAGCAAAACAGCAAAAAAAAAAAAGAAAAGAAACAGGAGACCTAGCGTTGCAAGCCATGACACTCGGACAGCGAAATGTTCAAGGCACGTGAAAAACAGGAAATACTCACTGAACATGACAGAGATAAGTTATACGCATAAAACGAAGGTTTCATAACAAAATGTTCGGAAGTTTCAACTTTGAAAGAAGCTCAGCATTACAAGCACTGGCACTCAAACCTACAGAAATTCAAGCAACGCAAAACCAGGAAATGTGAAAACCAAACCAACAAGAACATGATTTGCCTAAAATAAATACGGCACATAAATTTGCAATGACATAAATGCATTTAAGCTACAACAGTTTTCAAGTCGTTTGAGAACAAAGAAAAAGAGCTCTGGAAAATATCAAGACGATCAGAATATTCATTATATGCACATTGTATTCTGCAGATGGACGAGCGTCTTCTACTTAAAGCATCTGTTCTAAAAGTTCGAAATGTTCGGAAAAGTTTGTTCGGCAAGTTGACATTGATAAGTGTAACCAAGTCGTCACACAAAATATCCCCATGAAGAAGTCTATAAAGAAAGATAATATCAGCTCGCATTCGTCGACACCGAAGGGAAGGAAGACTTTTCAGAAAAGGCACGCTGCCGTTAGCGTCGTCTTGTACATGACGGAAACGGTGCCTAAAGATAGAAAGGAACTTATTTTGAACTCTTTCGATACGGTCACTATTGGACCTGCAAGTTCCATTCCAAACAACAGAGCCGTATTCGAGAAGAGGTAAGCAGAGAGCCGAATACAACTTGAACAAAGGAAGATGACCTTTAAACTCGCTAGAATATATGCAAACAGCACCCAGACATCAAAGAGAGCGACGGGTAATTTGTGTAACGTGGGAAGAGAAAGTCAGAGAAGAATCGAATAGTACTCCCAAGTCTCGAATTTCAGTCACCCTCGGCAATGCAGTGCTTGCAATTTTATAAGAGTATTGCAGCTGTTGAGTTTTTCTACTATAGGAGACAACTTTCGTTTTTGAGGGGTTCAAAATTAGGTCGTTTTTGGTGCACCAACGATGGAATGACGCAATATCATCCTGAAGATAATTACAGTCATGAATATTACGCACTTCTCTAAAGATTTTCATATCATCAGCATACAACAAAAAAGAAGAATTGTGAATTACAGAAGCAACATCGTTAATGAAAATGGAGAAAAGAAGAGGACCCAGAACAGATCCCTGGGGTACACCACTGGTTGCTTTGTACCTAAATGAAGTTTGACCGTTAACACTTACATAGCAATATCGCTGCTGGAGATACCAACGTATAAGACCCACCAAAGAAGCGTGGACATCTAACAGAATGAGCTTGGCAAGCAATAACGAGTGGTTGACTACATCAAAGGCCTTGCTCATGTCACAGTAGACCACATCAAGCTGGCTTCTACCAACGATTGCTGGGACGGCCTGCTCCATGAAGCACGCGAGGTTTGTGGAAGTTGAACGACCACGCATAAAGCCATGTTGATTAGGAATGAGGACGTGTTTAAGTGAGAAAGACAAGACCATATGAAGAGATAACTCGAATATTTTAGAGGCAGAACAAAGGAGCGAGACTGGCCTATAGTTTATGGCGTCAGTTTTTGGGCCTGACTTGAATACAGGGAATACGCGAGAGATTTTCCATGAGCGAGGGAACGTGCCAGACCGGACACAGTTATTAAACATTGAAGTCAACACAGGAATGAATATGTTTGCATATGTTTTTAGAATGGCGGCAGGAATACCATCTGGTCCACAAGAAAGCGAGGGCTTTAGCCGCTTGACACTGGTCCGCACGATGTTCTCATCCAGTTGGAAACAACCAGAGTTACCACCCTGGTGACAAGGGGCGCTACTGTTATCCCTGCCACTGCTAATTCCAAAAAAAAGAAGAAAACTGACGAGCAAAGCAGTCGGCCACCTCCACAACCTCATTGCCGTTGGAGTCTAGTAAACGAATAGATTCTTTAGTTTTACTAGATCTTGAATGAATGTACTTCCAGAAGGCTCCCCGTTGATGGGTTGCTTTAGCTTCTACTGACGCCAGGTACGAAGCATGATCACGCTTGTGCAATATTTTGCATAAGGCACGTAGGCGCCGAAACTCCTGAGCGAACGGGTTCGCACCAGAGCGCTTCATCTTTCTGTGCGCACGTTCTTTGAGTTTAAGGGCATCCCGCAATTCAGAAGAAAACCAGTGTGGGAATTTGAACTTCTTTGGTAAATATTGCGGGATGTATTTCTTCATACCCAAAAGTATAATCTCAGTAAAACGGTCAACTTGTTCATTGACATAAGTTTCGTCAATGACTGTCGACCAAGGGGCAGCAGAAAAGTAATCATACAGCCCAACGTAATCTCCCCGGGCGAAAGCGTAGCGAGGTTGCGTGTTGCAGGAACTTACGGAATGGTGGAGCGTTGTGGGAAGGGAACAGGAAATAGAAAGAGGAGGATGAAATCTGTCAGGTCTAACTAAAGGACAAGCAGAGTGTGACACACTAACATCATCAAAATTCGAAAAACACAGGTCCAAAATGTTTCCACTGCAGTTTTCTATGTGATTATGCTGTGCCACGGAAGTGAAAGACGAAAAATCTAGTAATCTATTACCCTTCTGTTCAATGTAGTGGTTATGGTGGGAACAGGATAGATGGCTCCACTGAACGCCAGGAGCGTTAAAGTCTCCAAGAAGGAGGACCTTGCGATTGCAATGAGTAATAAGCTCCTGTTCAATGGAGGAGACTAACTGATTGAATGCGTCAGGGGCTACATCAGGGGGAATGTAAAAAACCCCAAAAAGAAGTTTTTCAGTTTTAGAGATAAGAATTTCAACCCATACAGACTCATCTGCATTCTGAATATCACTACAAAGCACACTCGGGAGAGATTTGTCGACGGCAAGAAGGACCCCACCCCCTTTTTGTTTGCTTCCCGTCAAGGCACGATCACTACGATATACATGGTAATTTTGAGGGAAATAATCACTGGACAGGATATCAGGGCACAACCAAGTTTCAGAGATAGCTATTAACGGAAAACAAGAAGACAGAACATTACCAAAGAAGTCAGTTGCCTTGGTACGAAGACCGCGCACATTCTGATACAACACATCCAAAGTACTAGTCATCATTGCTTTTCTTATGTGATGCGCTCAGAGCTGTGAAGCATGCCTTCGCGAAACATGCCTCGAAACTCCTTAAAGAGGCAGTCTTTCGGCCAAACAGCGGGGTCATTCAAGCGCTCGAAAAACTCTTCACTGACGGATATATAATAATAATAATAATAATAATAATAATAATAATAATAATAATAATAATAATAATAATAATCAATCAATCAATCAATCATGTTTATTTACGTGCCCAGGAACAGCCAGAGGCCTGGGTGCTGGCGCACGGATAGTTACATGAAAGCAAAATACAAGAAACATATTGAAAGAAACAAACAAGCGACAACACACACACAAATTGAAGTAGCGAAAATTACAGAAATAAAGCACAGGCGGAGCCTGGGTACAGGTAAAAAAGAAAAAGAAGATGCCTTTGTGGCTCAGCTTATTGTAATGAATACACAACGAGCAGAGAACAAAGTTTAACAGTAAGACGACAAGAACAATGACAAAGTATAGAGACAAATGATAAGACAACCATGATAAGTAAACAGTTTCAGAAACAGGCAACTATATTGGTTAAACAGAACCACAGAGAAACCAAATTTCAGCAATAAAAAAAAGAAAAACGAACGACAGAGATATCATAGATGTTTAACATACTGTGTTCAACAAAGCAGTACGGTAAATTGTAAAGGAGCTTTGAAAGATGTCAAGGCGTTCAGAGAAGCGGTTGTAGCAATTCTGTATTCTGCGCACAGGAGAATGATTGGAGTTGCGCGCAGCGGTCAAGAAAGGGCGATGCGACCTGGTGGGCCTCTGTGGAACACTAAACTCTAAACAGTTAAGCAGGTCTGCGCAAGAAAGGTCACCATGAACAATTTTGTGAAGAAATGTAAGGTCTGCACGCATACGTCTGCAGGTCAACGAAGGGATGGAAGGAACTATGGGTAAGTCAGAATCAGGACCCGAACTGTGATTGTGATGACGGTGCTTAAATATGGATAAAAACTTCTTCTGCACACGTTCTATTAATTCACTACTAGATTTGGAGATGCCGTTCCAGGCAACAGAAGCATATTCTAACTGGGGGATACATATTGCATTGTATAGCATTAGAAATGGATCTGGAGAAGAGAATTCCTTTGTAATCCGACACACATATCCAAGACTTCGGAGCGCTCGCCGGGTGATGAGCCTAATATGAGAAGAAAAAGAGAGGGTACTGTCGAAAAGAACCCCGAGGTCCCTAATCTCCTCAACCCTTTGCAACGGAGCTCCCGCTATACTGTAGGAAAACAGTAGACGATGGGTTTTCCGGCTGTACGTGACAACCTTTGTTTTAGCTGGATTTAAAATTAGACAGTTTTTGCTGCACCAGACCGATAATTCCGACACATCCCTCTGCAAGGCACAGCAGTCCTGAAAACTGCTAATGTGCCTAAATAGTTTGACATCATCAGCATAGAGAAGAAATGAAGATTTTGTTAACACTGTTGACACATCATTGATAAAGATAGAAAACAATAGTGGACCCAGCACAGAACCCTGAGGTACACCACTCGTTGCAGTGTAAACACTAGACCTTTTGAAGTTTACATCTACGTAAAAGGACCGGTCAAGGAGATAGTTGGACAACAAGGCAACAAGACTTGCATCAACACCGGACATAGTAAGCTTGTTAATTAATAATTTATGGTTCACTACATCAAACGCCTTACTGAGGTCAAAATAAATTACATCCAACTGGCCGTTTTCACAAACTGCAGCCGAAGCCTGAGTCATGAAGCTTGCAAGATTTGTAACCGTCGATCGACCCGAGAAAAAGCCGTGCTGATTTGGTATCAGAACGTTCTTGACGCAGGCAGCAAGAACGTTGTGCAGAGCTGACTCAAAGAGTTTTGAGGCGACACAAAGGAGTGAGATTGGGCGATAGTTGGTAACGGCTGACTTATCACCAGACTTAAATATTGGAAAAATTCGAGCAATCTTCCATGCACGAGGAAATTTGCCGAAAAGCAAACAGTTATTATAAATGGAAGTTAAGACAGGCACAAAAATGTTGCCGTAAGCCTTCATGAGGGCTGCTGGAATTCCGTCTGCACCACAGGAAAATGACGGTTTCATCCGTTTAAGGCTATCATTGACAAGTTTTTCATCGAACATAAGTGTACTAAAATTAGACATATTATTAAACGATAGGCGTTCGTCGGGACCATCTGGCAGTTGAAAGACAGAATGAAAGTACTGAGCAAAGCTCGTGGCGACAACATCAACCTGTTCCCCATCGGAATTAATCAGACTAATGTGTTCTTTAGACGCCTTAGAACGGCCGCGTACATACCTCCAGAAGTCAGCCGGTTTCTGAGACGCAGAAGCCTCTAACGACTCTATATAGAGCTGGTGGTCACGCCGGTAGAGGCTTTTACAAAGTGAGCGATACCGACTAAAATCCGCTTTCCACTTGTCAAGCCCAGACCGCTTGGCCTTTTTGTGGGCACTGTCCTTAAGTTTAAGCGAACTTCGAAGTTCTTTAGAGAACCAGTGGGGAAATTTGGAATGAACAGGCTTATAAAAAGGGATGTACTTTTCCATGCCACTCCTGACAATTTAATAATAATAATAATAATAATAATAATAATAATAATAATAATAATAATAATAATAATAATAATAATAATAATAATAATAATCAATCAATCATGTTATTTACGTGCCCAGGAACAGCCAGAGGCCTGAGTGCTGGCGCACGGGTAGTTACATGAAAACAAAATACAAGAAACATATAGCAAGAAACAAACAAGCGACAAGACACACACAAATTGAAGTAGTGAAAATGACAGAAATAAAGCACAGGCGGAGCCTGGGTACAGGTAAAAAATAAAAAAAGAAGATGCCTATGTTGCTCTGCCATTCGTAAAGGCCACACGACAGGCAGAGCAACAAAGTTTGACAGTAATACAACAAAAACAACGGCAAGAGTGTAGAGACAAATAAAAAAAACGAACAAATGACAGTAAACAGTTTCAAAAATAGGCAACTATCAGTTGGATAGACACAACCGCAGACAAATCAAATTCCAGAAAAAAAAGAACGACAGACATATCATAGGTGTTTAACATACTGTATTCAACTGCGTTGTACGGTAAACTGTAAAGGATTTCTGAAAGATGTCAAGGCGTTCAAAGAAGCGGTTGTAACAATTCTGTATTCTGCGCACAGGAGAATGATTGGAGTTGCGCGCAGCGGTCAAGAAAGGGCGATGCGACCTGGTGGGCCTTTGTGGAACACTAAACTCTAAACAGTTAAGCAGATCCGCGCAAGAAAGGTCACCATGAACAATTTTGTGAAGAAATGTAAGGTCTGCACGCATACGTCTGCAGGTCAACGAAGGGATGGAAGGAACTATGGGTAAGTCAGAATCAGGATGAAAACTGTGATTGTGATGACGGTGCTCAAATATGGATAAAAACTTCTTCTGCACACGTTCTATTAATTCACTACTAGACTTGGAGATGCCGTTCCAGGCAACAGAAGCATATTCTAACTGGGGGATACATATTGCATTGTATAGCATTAGAAATGGATCTGGAGAAGAGAATTCCTTTGTAATCCGACACACATTTCCAAGACTTCGGAGCGCTCGCCGGGTGATGAGCCTAATATGAGAAGAAAAAGAGAGGGTACTGTCGAAAAGAACCCCGAGGTCCCTAATCTCCTCAACCCTTTGCAAAGGAGCTCCCTCTATACTGTAGGAAAACAGTAGACGATGGGTTTTCCGGCTGTACGTGACAACCTTTGTTTTAGCTGGATTTAAAATTCGACAGTTTTTGCTGCACCAGACCGATAATTGCGACACATCCCTCTGCAAGGCACAGCAGTCCTGAAAACTGCTAATGTGCCTAAATAGTTTGACATCATCAGCATAGAGAAGAAATGAAGATTTTGTTAACACTGTTGACACATCATTGATAAAGATAGAAAACAATAGTGGACCCAGCACAGAACCCTGAGGTACACCACTCATTGCAGTGTAAACACTAGACCTTTTGAAGTTTACATCTACGTAAAAGGACCGGTCAAGGAGATAGTTGGACAACAAGGCTTGCATCAACACCGGACATAGTAAGCTTGTTAATTAATAATTTATGGTTCACTACATCAAACGCCTTACTGAGGTCAAAATAAATAACATCCAACTGGCCATTTTCACAAACTGCAGCCGAAGCCTGTGTCATGAAGCTTGCAAGATTTGTAACCGTCGATCGATCCGAGAAAAAGCCGTGCTGATTTGGTATTAGAACGTTCTTGACGCAGGCAGCAAGAACGTTGTGCAGAGCTGACTCAAAGAGTTTTGAGGCGACACAAAGGAGTGAGATTGGGCGATAGTTAGTAACGGCTGACTTATCACCAGACTTAAATATTGGAAAAATTCGAGCAATCTTCCATGCACGAGGAAATTTGCCGAAAAGTAAACAGTTATTATAAATGGAAGTTAAGACAGGCACAAAAATGTTGCCGTAAGCCTTCATGAGGGCTGCTGGAATTCCGTCTGCACCACAGGAAAATGACGGTTTCATCCGTTTAAGGCTATCATTGACAAGTTTTTCATCGAACATAAGTGTACTAAAATTAGACATATTATTAAACGATAGGCGTTCGTCGTGACCATCTGGCAGTTTAAAGACAGAATGAAAGTACTGAGCAAAGCTCGTGGCAACATCCTCAACCTGTTCCCCATCGGAATTAAGCAGGCTAATGTGGTCTTTAGACGCCTTAGAACGGCCGCGTACATACCTCCAGAAGTCAGCCGGTTTCTGCGACGCAGAAGCCTCTAACGACTCTATATAGAGCTGGTGGTCACGCCGGTAGAGGCTTTTACAAAGTGAGCGATACAGACTAAACTCCGCTTTCGACTTGTCAAGCCCAGAACGCTTGGCCTTTTTGTGGGCGCTGTCCTTAAGTTTAAGCGAACTTCGAAGTTCTTTAGAGAACCAGTGGGGAAATTTGGAATGAACAGGCTTATAACAAGGGATGTGCTTTTCCATGCCACTCCTGACAATTTCGGTAAAACGTCGAACCTGTTCGTCAACATCATTGACATCAAAAACACTAGACCATTCAGCAGATAAATAAAAGTGATAGAGCCCAACATAATCTCCACGCTTGAAAGCATATCGCGGGACTGCACAATCGTCAACACCACCATAGCAATGCTGGGCAGCGACAGAGACAATAATGATAATAATCAATCAATCAATCAATCATTTATTTGCGTGCCCAGGAACAGCCGGGGGGGCCTTTGTGCTGGCGCACGGAAACAGAAACACACGAAACATAATGTACACATCTTTCAAATACAAAATAAAATACAAAATACAAAAAAAACGAAAGGATAGCTTATGTTGAAGTTACGGAATGAAAGTCATTTAAGTGCATGAACTCAAGGATAAAAGACAAATGCAGAATAAGAAAAGTTGGCAGTTACGCCAATACAAACTCACAGACATGTTTGCGAAACAGAGTAGGGCAATCATTAAATATATCGAAGTAATCCGAGTACCGATTGTACGTGCGTTGCAGTCGGAACACAGGGCACAAGACACGCAGACAATTGGGGTTGCAAAAGGTATCATGTTTCCTGGTCCACTTTTGCGGCACATAAAGACGAACATGCTGTAGCAGCTCACCACAAGACACTATGCCGTGCATAATTTTAAAGAGGAAGAGAATATCAGCCTTGTTCCGCCTGGAAGTTAAGCATGATAGCGTCAATGAAGAGGGCGATCCAGGGTTATAATTACTACTATCGCCAAAGCGATGGTTGAAGATAGATATGAACTTATTTTGGACCCTTTCTACAAGCTTACGGTTTGTTTTGCTCGTGCTGTTCCAGACAACAGATGCATATTCAAGCTGAGGACGACATATAGTTGTGTAGAGCTTCAGAAGAGAATTCGGCTCCTTGAACTCTTTCGACAAGCTACACACAACGCCAAGCGGTCGAAGGGCTTTACAAGCAATTACTTGGATATGTGGAGAGAAGCTCAGTTTACTATCGAAATTGACGCCTAGGTCATTAACCTTATCACACGTGGTAGTAATTCACCGTTGATGTTATACGAGAACAAGGTGTTGTCAGCCTTTCTTGTGTGGCGTTACCTAAGTTCTAGATGTGTTAATGAGGAGTTCGTTGCATGAGCACCAATGCGAAGAGGACGAGACTGCTCTCTGGAGAGCGGAACAGCTGGCAGAGTTCGAAACAGACTTAAATATTTTTACATCATTGGCGTATAAAAGAAACTTACAATCATTAAATACTGTTGAGACATCATTTATAAAGATTGAGAAGAGAAGGGGCCCGTGAACTTTCCATTTACACTTGCGAAACATGACCTATCACATAAATAATTACATATAAGAGATATGAGGGATGGTTGTATATCAAGCTCAGACAGTTTTTTTGAATAAGAGCTCGTGGCAGACGACATCAAAAGCCTTGTTCAAATCAAAGTAGCCTACATCAAGTTGGCCTCTCCCTTGCACAGCTTCCGATGCATGCAGCATAAAGTTGACGACATTGGTAGTGGTCGATCGCCCCGCGAAAAAACCATGCTGTTCGGGTATTAATATGGTTTTTATACTGAACGTGAGTAGTTTATGCAGCATGGACTCAAACAGTTTAGAAGCAGCCCATAGAATAGATATCGGTCGGTAGTTCGTAGGGTCCAATTTTGAACCTGACTTAAATACAGGAACAACCCTTGCATTCTTCCAACGAGCGGGGAACTTGCCAGTCTTGAGAGAAGTTTGAAATATAAGCGTCAGGACTGGAACAAGGATATCACCAAACGCTTGCAGTACAGCAGAAGTAATGCCGTCAGGGCCGCGCGAAAATGACGATTTTGATTGTTTTAGAGCTTTCGAAACGAGACTTCCGGCAACCAACACTTCTGAGCATATATAGTAACCTAGAGACTGTTGAGGGTGGCAAGCTGCACTTTTTTTGCCGTAAGCGGAACGGAATTGTCGCGCAAAGGCATTGGCAACGTCCGGTATGCTCTCACCTCGTTCATCTAGGAGGTTAATGTTCCCAGGTGAGTTTTTAGGGGTTTGAGAACGGACGTGGCCCCAGAAAGCTTTGGCATTGCGTGTTGCATCAGCCTCAACCACGGCAATGTAACTCGACGTATCGCGCCTAACCAGACATCTACAAAGAGATCTGAGTTGGCGAAAGTCATTCTTCTACCTTTCTTGCCCCGTTTTCTTAGCTTGCTTGTGCGCTCGATTTTTCCTCCCCAAAGCTGGTTAATATTAACAATAATAATCAATCAATCAATTTATTTTCAGTGCCCAGGAACGACTGTGACGTCTTAGTGCTGTTACACTAACGAAAATAAGAAAAAAAAACATACAATGACATGACACATACAACACGGATCTCTAGAAATACGCTACACTAATACAAGCACACAGAAAGGTAGTAACAATTATATGACACATAATGGGTGGAATAGTTAGACACAAATAATATACTGGGTAAGTGAACACGCAAAAAAATAAAAGATCGTGAATTAAGCATAAAAACTTATACAAACAAGAAGTTGAAGAATATGGAGTAGTGTGTAATGGAACGAGCAGATAAAGGTACGTGGCATAACGAGAATATGTGGACGGAGTAAGGACATATACCGTTAGCTGCAAACAGCACGGCTCAGCCTTACAGGAAACTGTCTCATGGAATCATTGAACACATCCAATTTCTCACCATATAAATGGCACAGGCTTTGCAGTCGGTAGACAGGCGAGTGATGACTGCCAGTTGCGCTAGTATGGAATGAATAGCGCGACCGCATGCACTTCTGGGGAACTCGGAGCATAAGATGGGACAGAAGTTCCAGGAAGGAAATGATTCCGTGAGTAGTTTGTGAAGAAAGAGAAGATCAGCTCGATCACGCCGACAACTCAAAAAAATTCCCCCGCATTTCCCCGAGGGGGAGAATGTGAAAGTGCGAATGCACGGTTGTCGGCCCGCTTGCGGCGCTTGCGCTCGGCCCCCGCAGCCCACCGCCTCGCCGCCTTCTCTTCCATCTCTTCCATCGGGTTTGTAGTATCACGTGTACACCACGCAGTTATCAAGCCGCTATAACGCCGCTGAGTCACCAACGCACGCCGCTGACGACGTAGTTTGAATGCGTTAAAGATATAAGGCGCGTCACTAACACTGATATCAGCGTCGCGTCCGTGGCTTGGTCGGTAGAGCGTCGCGCTGCGGCCGCAAAATCCTCGGATCGAAACCTGGCGCCGGATGCTGTTTCTTTTTTAAATATAGAGGAGCACTGCGGACGCCGCCGCCGCCGCCGCCGGCGGTGGATGGTTTGGGGTCGCTTATAAAGTGCATTCGCACTTAAAAGGAAGCTGAGGTAGCTGATGTGGACTAGAGGGTAGAACCAGAACAGCGTCCTAGCCGGTGTTTATATATTGATAGGAATTTTTTCTGCACCCTTTCAATATACCGATGGTTGGACTTACAGGTTCCATTCCAAACGACGGATGAGTATTCTAACTGGGGCAGGCGAATTGATGAATAAAGCTTAAAAAAAATGAACTGGACAGGCGAAATTTTCGGTAAACCTGCCCACTGCACCCAAAGAGCGGAGTGCCCGACCGACCATCTGTCTGATGTGGGGAGTAAAAGTAAAGGAACTGTCTAAAAGTACTCCAAGGTCTCTAACCTCGGAAACTTTTGAAAGACGGGTTTTATTAAGAGCGTAAGAAAATTCGACGGGGTGTGTTTTCCGGCTGTATGTGATAACATTGGTCTTTGATGGGTTCAGAATTAGGCCCTGCTCAGCACACCAGCGTGCGAAAGATGAGATGTCATGTTGAAGTGCGAGGCAGTCCTCAGGGCAATTAACCATTTTTAAAACCTTTTAAACCTTTTTTAAAGCATAGAAGAAGAAAAATAGGCTCTTAAAAGCAGTGGATACATTTTTAATAAAAAGAGAGAACAGAAGAGGGCCCAACACGGATCCCTGAGGTACGCCGCTGGTAGGACTCTATTGGGTAGATGTTTGGCCATTTACACTAACATAACAGCAACACGCCAACTAAAGGAGCGTCAACACCACAGACCAACAGCTAACAACAACAACAACAACAACAACAACAACAACAACAGCAACAACAACAACAACAATAATAACAATAATAATAATAATAATTCACGAATTTCTCAAGTAGCCTGTCAGTAAGATTTTTCATGTTATGTCACTGACAGTTATGTCAGTGACAGTCAGTGAACAATACATAGACGATGATTTTTGTTTTACCAATTTAACGAGAAAGTCCTGCATGCGTCTATCTTTTGGACGCAGACTATATAGGTCGACTCTCACTGTGTTTCTGGTTGTAGTGGTGTGCATTTTAGCTGGCCATCGTCATGACTTTCGTCCTGTCATGCGGCAGCATTTCAACCATGAAAGCCATTTTTTGTTCCTTCCCGGCTCGTCACAGCAGCAACTTTGTGTAACCAATGCACCGCAAATAGCCAAGGCGTTTCATCCAAAATCCCCGCAGATATTCTCGGACACCTCAATACAGCGCAAATACAGCCCGCGCAAAAGACCCTCGTTTGCCCTTTTCCGCTGAAACTGCGAGCTTGATTTATTGCTAGATATGGACCACAGCGAATACAGCCGCTTCGCCGAACGTGATGAAAGACGGCTTAGAAGGCCGCTGCCTGCGCGCGTGCTTTTCCTTTTTTTTCCATTTCACAGCAGCCCCCCAGGGGCAATTTAAGTGAAATAAAGACGTGAAACAACACCAACAACCCCACCCTGACGACGAGGCGCGTGATCGTGCGCGCCGGGACAGACGGGGACGCGCCGTGCGTGTACGCGCCGTGCGAACTGGCCGCCGGGCCTCAACGACTTAGCGTCGTACGCCCCCGTATTCATTTTCCGGTGCGCGATTGTGTCGCTGAGCACGCGAGCGGTGTAAGGCAGCCGATCAAGCAGGCAAATGCTTCAAAAAATTTAAAAAAGAGCGCAATGGACGAGGACACAGTAGACTGGACGAGCGCTCGTACAGTCTACTGTGTTTCTCTGTCCTCGTCCATTGCGCGATTTAATTTTTTGAAGCCATGAACCAACTCGTCCAACAAATAATTCTATTAAGGCAAATACTTTCGCCCATTACAGGTGGCGTAACATCTGGTGATGGCATCGAAAGAAAAAGCGCGTTATGGTATGCAACAGTTTTCACCGCAAACGAAACAATGACACTATAATGTATTTAAAACCTAAAGAAGAGAGTGTCCAGCATTAGCTGACGGCATTTTGCAAAACAGCGCAATCCATCCCGGCCCACAACAGCGCAGATTCTGGCTGGCCGCAGAATACGGATGGCGAGAAAAGTGTGTGATGGCGGCTGGGAGGTGCAGTAAAACATAGACAAAATGCGCGAAATTTCGCCGATAAGTTGTCATATAGGGGAGACGGAATCTCGCGCGTGTGGGCGACCTCGGCTCGGGCTTTCATGAGTTTCCAACTTTGCGCAGTTTGGTCAGCCGCTCATTTTGGAGTGTAATTACAAAACGCTTATTTATTTATTTATTTATTTATTTATTTATTTATTTATTTATTTATTTATTTATTTATTTATTTATTTATTTATTTATTTATTTATTTATTTATTTATTTATTTATTTATTTATTTATTTATTTATTTATTTATTTATTTATTTATTTATTTATTTATTTATTTATTTATTTATTTATTTATTTATTTATTTATTTATTTATTTATTTATTTATTTATTTATTTATTTATTTATTTATTTATTTATTTATTTATTTATTTATTTATTTATTTATTTATTTATTTATTTATTTATTTATTTATTTATTTATTTATTTATTTATTTATTTATTTCCGATACTGTCAATCTCAGGAGGAATTTTAACAGGAGCGGCTGCTAAATACATCATAAAAATAATAGTAACAAAAATCATTCATAATCCTATTTTCAACCAACACGTCTAAAATATACACACTTTACTCCTAGTCCTTGGCCATTGGTCCCAAGCGTTCAGACATATCCGCTGTCTGTGGGCCAGTCAAACGTGCCAGCGCGTACGCGTGCACTTATCGAAATACATATCCCGCAGCAAGCGCCGCAAAGATGACGCGCAGGGGTGTTGACTGCACACATCGTCTTTGCGCGTGTTGATTACTGTGCCTCTCAGCATGCGATACACATTGAAACGAATCACTCAATTAATAAATCCGGGCCTCCGCGATTACGTATTTCGGCAGCGCTGCACTCAACTCCGGCAGTTCAGGTTGTGCTCGGCGGCCGCTCGAAACGTCTTCCTTTCCGCGAAGGCCTTTTATTTGCGTTAACTGGGGGAAAAAACAGTAGGAGGGTTACAAGGAAGGGCGGCCATCACTCGCCTCAGCGGTACTAGATACGCGGAAAAGGGCCATCCCGCCAGAGGGGAGAAGCCGCACGGGAGGGATGACGCACGCCGATAAAAATCGCCGCCGATCTGCTTTGAAATGCCTCGGGATAAACGACGCTTCTCGCCGTCGCTGGACGTTTCTCCGCCTTGGTGATCTACCACAGTGCAAATCAGTTCGAAGCCTCTGGGTCAATGCCTTCGCTTTCTCGACAGCCGGCGAACTCTCGTCAGTACCTCGGTCGATGCGCGAAAGGAACCCGCGCATGAGACGGACAACTGGAGGCGATAAATTGCGCTCCCTTCGGCCGCGCCGGCAGGACTCTGTGCGTCGTCTCGCGGGATCGTATATAGGGCTCGTTACAGCCGCTGCGCTCTCGGTCTGAATAAGCCCCTCGGAGAGCTTCTCGATGATACGACAACGCGTCAGGCGCACTGTCACGGAGCGAGCTGGCCGGAGCTCGCCGCCGCGGCCGCCTTTGTGTGTCGACCGCGCTGCATACATCTACGCGCTCCTCTTCGCTGGCCGCCTCTGATTAGACGGTGCCGCGGGCCGTCACCGCGTGCTCACTCGTGTGTAAGTGCTCGTTAACAACCGTCCCAACAATACGCATTCGTGGTACGGGCCCATATATGCATGCTGCAGGCTTCGCCTAATCGTGCTCGTTGGGGCGCGCGGCCGGCGATTCTTACCTCCCCCGTCGTGTGTGAATGCAGTGTGTCCCCGGTGAACCAGGAGGCAGCATCAGAGTTCCGCTGGGCTTCGGTCTGTCTACCGCACAGAGCTACCGAAACCCCTTTGGAAAACACATATCGCTTGGCGGACTTCTCCAAAAACTGGTTCGCGCGAAATCTCCCCGCCGGAATTTCATTTCATTTCTGTGCAACTCTGGACGTAAGCGCTGCAAGAACTGCAAAATTGGAGCCACTAGATCAAGCGTAGCTTATTTAGTGGTTCTATGCAAAATTCTCGACGACGAGTAGCAGGACCTGTACGTTTTACATTTAAATTTATAGATGAAGTGTGTAAAAAGCACGGGCAGAAATAAATGACTAAAGGAGGGGGGGGGGGTGCGCCACTTATAAAATTTTGGGGGGTGCTCTGACACCAAACCCCCCCTCCCCCCACCCCTTGTTCCTACAGTAAAACAAAAAATTACGCCCATCTTCCCGCGAGGGAACCCTGATGTGATGCGACGCATCGGGGGGTTCAATTGGCGTTTCCATTGGGTTGATTCTCTAAATCGGGTGAAACGTGTTGTGAACGCGTAGGATGCATTCCATCACATGCAGGTGTTCTCATACGTGGGAAGATGGGCGTAATTTTCATTCTTTTACTGAGAGAGAGACTGGTTGCCGGTTTTCCAGCGAGAGCGAGCGCTTGACTGAACCGCCGCAGCGCGCTACCCGCTTTATATTCACAGCGCCTGAAGGAGAGGAGACAGCGGAGGAGAGTTGCGCATGCGCGCGCTTGCGGCGCCGGAGCAGACGCGAGCGTAGCGAAGCGCACATGCGCACCTGTTATGCTAATGAGACGGAGTGAGAGTGTTGCATGCAGCTGTCGGAGAGAAGAACGGGAGAGAGTTGCACATGTGCAGTGAGCGTGCGGACGCCGCGACGACAACAACAACGCCGATGGAGGGACATGCCCGAGAGCAAGAGATGCGTCGCATCTAATACCAACCCTTTCTAAAGAAAGTCGAAAGAAGCGCGAAAGCTAAAAGCGCGTCAAACCTTCGCCGAAAGTGCGTCCAATCGATCGTCAGGCCTTCACGGACGGAAATCGCAAACGAAGAATGAACACCCACGCGACGATTTTTCGCGCACTAAGTAAACGCATCTACGAAATATCTAAATGTATACCAATACGGGGTTTATGAGATAAAGGTGTTCTATAGCACCCCTTGTTTATCATCGGTGCGTGTATTGCCTTAATTAAACCATTCCTTTTCGCGTTTTCAAGTAACTGCTTTGACACAATGGAAGCCCGGTTTCACGTGTGGCCAGGTATCTTATCAGATCTTCTCTGTCGACCAACCGGCGTATGGGGAAATGCATTGGTTTTTTTAAAGGAGGCCATAGAAAAAAAAAAAAACACAGTTGGAGATTTTGATATTCCACGCGGAAGGACGCCGCTGTAAACGGGCGATGAATATCGAAGCCGGTTGGCAAGTTTAATCGCATTCGGCCACCGCCAACTTGCCAGAGTCGACAACGCTGTTCAAGATATTTGACACGAGTACTAACTCCGTGCATATTTCTTGGACACATCAGCGCGCCCATGTCTTACATATATATGGCCACCCCATTGCGTGGACGACCTTGGGTGCCCCGAGCCAGCAGGGAGCGGGAGGAAAGACAGAATAGCTCGAGTTCGCGAGGAAAGCGCCAACGACAACAGCACGGTTTTAACAGCAGGGCCGTTTAAGCTTTTCGCTCTGCCGTGGAGCGTTACCAGAAAACTATCACCATCGCTGAAGTGGAGAAGGTGCAGAGGAAAAAGTGGCGCGGAGGCAAGGAGCCCAATAGCAAATGTGGGGAGTGCGCAGCTCGAGAAAAAAACGTGGTTAGGGAGGTCCTGGAATCGAACCCGGGACTTCTACGCCATGAAACCGGCAACCTAACCGCTGGGCCACCACAAAGGCCCGAGAGGGACGGGGTTAGCAGCGGCGGGGGGGGACAACAAAATGTGCAGCCAATTGGCACGAAAAACAGGTTGTGTTGGCACGCAGTGCGCAACACCTACCAGGGAAAAAAAGGCCAGATAGGAATCTTCACATTAGGGCCAAATGGGTTGATTTGTAATGGAGAAAAAAACAACATAAACCCAAAAACCAATTTACGTGCCTTAAGCGTGCAAAAAACCATTCCATCTCGCCTTCCCAGGCCACCTCATTACGAGACGGGAAGGCAAATGCATACATGGGTTTGGGGGGTTGGAAATAAATAATAAAAACAAAAAGCGATAACCTAACCCCCAAATTAAGCACAACAGAAAACAATTAAAAGACCTTCGCCGCATGAAACAAAAAAAAGAAGCGAGCCAGGGGAAAAAACGCTTCCCGTGGTCGCAATCTAACCTGGGTCCCTCGCGTATATATGAAACCGGCTTCTATGCGATTGAGTTGGTGGCGTGACCTCTCGCGTGCTGTTCTACTCACCAGTTCTCGTGCGTTCGCGACTGAAATGGGGAGCCCAGACGGCGAGTTCGCGAAGCCGGCTGCCGCGGGTTCTAGCGCGTGCTAACGCGGTCCACTTTGGGAGAGATATGAAAGCCTGCGGACAAAACGAGCCGGGCCTGCCAGTCACGATGGAGAACTTTCAGCGGCATGTTCGGAAATCCATGTGAGGTTCAAGCGCTTGGTCTCCGACGAAGGAAGAGGGGCCGCCAGCTCTGCTCTTTCTCCAGCCTTGCACCGCTAGGGCAAGCTGCGACTTTTTTATCGTGTTTCGTTTATGAAGGAATAAAGTGCTGTCGGAGGGCTTTGTTACACCGAAACTAGCCAGGTTTTTTTCCTTATTGTGGGAGGGGGCGGGGGTGAGAAGGGGATGACGGAGGGCAACGCCAAATAGACACTTCTCCTTCTTCGTACACTCCCACCATTCAAAGCTGGTGTAACGTGCAAGCGACCCAAACGGAACGGCGGGAAAGGAGATGTTGGGTGCATCGACGATATTCGGGCAGATCTATGGACGGTCGCCAACTGTGGAGGCACGCGCTGTGAACTCTATCGCATCGGAAACGTTCGACATCTTTGTTACTCCCCCACTTCAAATTTTCCAAACACGCGCAGGTTTTCGCATCTTCAAGTTTTCTAGACGTACACACTGCGTGTCACCCCCCCCCCCCCCCCCCCTTCCCCGCCGTACCTCCCTCTATCCCACCTCTTCTGCGCTGGAACAGCGGACGCGCGGCGAGTTTAAACGCGGGCCGGGTCCTCCTCTTGATTCCCCCTTTCGGCGGCCAAGCAGCCAGCCCGGTCCAAAGTGCCAATGGGCGCGTGCGTGCGCATGCATAAAAGGCACACAAACTCGCCGCACAGGGAGCGCGCTCTTCGATGGGAACAGCTGCAGCGCGACGCAGCGCACCTCGAAGAAAAGCCGCCCGTTACGTGACCACCTCAACAACGAGGCGAGCCGTGTGGTCGTCGGTGGCGGTGCCCTCTGCTACTGGCCCGACGACTTCTCCCCCTCGAGCCCACCACCGAGTTAAAATTTACGAAATCAGATTACGCTAGCGCCCTTCGATCGAAACTGCCCGATCGTGACACCCACCGCTTGCGCCGGTGAAATGTATACACTTGAACGGAAAGGGAAGGGAAGGGCCTCGAGGACGTGGAATGGAACAGCAGCTGCTACTCGCGCACACCTCGACGATCGAGAACTGTCACGGCTGTACGATGGGCAAGGACCACGGAATGTGGTACAGATCGAAGAATAGAAAAAAATGCAATTCCAAAACACTGTGCATGGGGGGAAAATGAGAATGCTAGAGCGTCCCCGTGAGAGAGAGCAAAAGCGAACGCTCCAGCTTCGCGTTTTATTCAGGGTCCCGACTGTGCCCACACCAACGATGAGCGAGTGAGAAGACTGGGGTGCGGCAATTAACGCGGTTCGCACGCGGTACACGCGCTAAAGTAGTAGCCTCCGTTAGTTTCCCAGGCGTACTCCGACAGCCGCATGCATGCTCTACCAAGTGTTAAAGAAAAAACGGTCGCCATCGCGCTCTGCGAAAGTGGATGTCCAGCAAAGCTGTTGTAAGCCACTACAAATGGTGATGGAGAAGGGTATGAAATGTTTCTTTCTGTCTTGGCGGGCTTGTCGCTTGGGCTCGTCTAGCGTCACTAGATAAGGGTACAGAGTATCGGCACTCGTTTCTCCTATTGTTCCATGCCACCGCCATAACCATTGGACAGTTAGCATTACGTGACATTTGTTTACACTGCGACGGTTTATGGACACAGCCATTTTGTTGTTTATGAGTTTTAGTCATTGTCCTTGAATAAGAAAGTGTATGACAGCTGCATCTTACCGGTACTCACCTACGGGACAGAAACTTGGAGGCTCACTAAGAGGGTTCAACATTTAACTGAGGACGACTCAGCGAGCAATGGAACGGAAGGCGATAGGTGCAACATTAAAGGACAAGAAGAGAGCGGAGTGGGTCAGGGAACAAACGCGTGTTAAGGACATATTAGTAGAAATTAAGAAGAAATGGGCGTGGGCAGGGCATGCAATGCGAAGGCAAGATAACCGTTGGTCATTAAAAGTAACAGAGTGGATCCCTAGAGAAGGCAAGCATGGCCGGCGGCGGCAGAAAGTTAGATGGGCAGATGAGATCAAGAAGTTTGCGGGGATACATTGGTCGCAGTTCGCACAGGACCGGGATAATTGGAGATTAATGGAAGACGCCTTTGCCCTGCAGTGTGCATAGATAGGTGGTGGTGGTGATGATGATGATGATGATGATGTTGAGTTTTAGTCGGTCCCCTCTGGTAGGCTTAGCTTGTCCTCCCTACTCCTCTGCGGCTGCGCGCGACTGACACCGTTCCGCATGCGAATCAAAGATAACGCGTAAAACAGCATTTCAGCAGCAGAAGTGTGTCCAAAGATGCCGCTTTGCTGCATCTTCGGTAGTGTTGTAAACAAACGACCCGGTCGAAGTTAACGGCGAGGCCGTAGATGCTGCAATCTCGCAACACTGATAAACGCCAAAATGGCCGCCGTTGCTGACTTGCGTGCCTCAGTTGAGGTACTCTAATACCTTGCCTACTGACACTACGCTTGCCGTCTCTGGCGGCAAATGCTGGGTCCTGCCTAGCCTGACGAATGCGCTCGGCGTCTTGGGCAAGAACTGCTCTATTTAGGGGCAGTAGTCCTGCCTAGCCTTCGAAGATAATCTGCAAACATAGTAGTCTTTACCAGGAACACAAGGAGGGAGGTCCCATTGTTCACAGGCGCCTTATCATCCATAACGCGGTTACCATGCGTGTTTTGTGGCTTCCTTAAACGATTTCTGAGCTCTATGCTGCATGCCTGATTAGCCTGACGCATGCGCTCGGCGCCTTAGGCATTGCTGCCTTGGCGTCTTTGCCCACATAGATGAAGCCGTTCGGGGATTGAGAGCTTTGTTGTAAAAAAAAAAAAAAAAAACTTATTGACGACCACACAGCTGCTTATTTGAAGTAAAATTTCGTATGGAGGTTAATTAAATCCGGCTGGCTTTCTGGCTGTCTCTCTACCTGTCTGCCTTTCTGTCTGCGCGTGCGCCCGTGTGTGCGGCTGTGCGGGAGCGCTGCCAGACAGAATACAAGGCACCGGGAAATTGACTTGCCCTATTGCACAGGTGATTCGTGAGCTGTAAATCAAGGCAAACATTTATCTCCTCTCTCTACGCGGATCTTGTTCATGCATTCTCTCGCGAGTGCTCGCCACGACGCCCCTCCTCCTCATCATCATCATCAGCAGAAGCAGCAGCAGCAGCAGCAGCAGCATCAGCATCGACGTCATTCATCATAAGCAGCATCATGTCTATGCCCACTGCAGGGCAAATGCATTTCCCATACATCTACAGTTATCCCGGTGCTGTGCTAACTGCGACCAAATTATCCCGCAAACTTCGTGATCTTATAAATACAAACTCAGACTCTTATTAACTCAAAGACTAGCCTGCAGTACGGCTACTGCCCGACGCTGTAGTCCTTTCCGCAGCAAATACACAAGTAACCTAGCGTGTGCACAGCCTTAAGTAAGAAGCAAATAGAAATGAATATAACATCTGCCACGCCAGATATTGAAGCCGCGTTTTTGTTTACCCTTTGGTCGCAGAGTGCACAGCGCGGCCTGTTTGGACAACGCAAGACAAACACGGCGCGGGCGGCCGCTGTCGCCTCTGCTCCGGCAGATGGCGACTTCTCGAGAGCGGCCCCGTCTTACAACAACCGAGCCACGAAATCAGCGGGAGAAGGGAGCGCGAGGTCGAGCGGTTGCGCTTGAAAAATCGCGAAATGATTATCCCGCGCTTCGCCGAAGACAGCGCCAGAAAAACGGAGCGAGAGCTCGGAGCGGAAAAGAAAAGAGTCAAGATTGCGTCCATGAGAGATGGTTGTGTGCTTGTCTTTCATCGCAACTCGCCCACGGAAGCGGCACTGCCTCGGCTTATGCGCTTTTGCATGAAGGGTCTGTTTGCATGCACAATCGCGTTGCGTGAGTATTTCGCGAGAGCTCTGCAAGCAATGGGCAGGTTAAGCCAGCCAGCGGTGAATCTTTGTACCAGCGATAGAAATGCTTCCAATAAAAGAGCTTCGCGCATAAGTTTCTGCGGAGCAGAGGACTAGACGGAATTTTGTGGGGGGGGGGAAACAAAAACGAGAAAAAAAATGAAATTTCTGCGCATCACCCGATATATTTATATTTTTATAACTATTTCTTTCCTGTTTTCTTATCTGGTGTGGCAAGCCAAGCGCACCGACCCGGCTAACATCGCCATCACCCTTAATTCTATTCTCTCTCTCACTCTTCGGGCATAGCGCATCCAATGTACAAAAGGTGAGGATGGAAATAAACTGATTGATTGATTGATTATGAGGTTTTAAAGCACCGACGCTACACAGGCGATGAGGCACGCAGTAGTGGAGGGCTCCGGAGTAATTTTGACCACCTTGGGGAGTGCGCCGAATTCTCGAACACACGGGCGTTTAGGGGAAATAAACTGACTGCGTTGGCTGCTTCAAATTAAGTCCGATACCAAAATCTAGGCAGCGGCATTCTCGCGAAGTGTAAACCAACGTAAACAATACGATCATCCGGCAAGCGCATATTGTCTAGCTCCAGAGAGCAGCCGCTCTTTTATAGCACGTGGAGCGGCAAATGTGTAAACGGAGCCTGCATTCGTCAGCGCTAAAGTCGCTGGCCAATGTATAATCTGGCTGCCCTTCTGCGGAGTACGCAGTTAGAGTTATTGCTGGGGAATAATTTTTCTGTTTTACGTTTTAATATTGAACAGACGACCCCCCCCCCTCTCTCTCTCTCTCTCTCTCTCTCTCTCTCTCTCTCTCTCTCTCTCTCTCTCTCTCTCTCTCTCTCTCTCTCTCTCTCTCTCTCTCTCTCTCTCTCTCTCTCTCTCTCTCTCTCTCTCCCCTGATGTTGCGATCGCAGTTTCTCTATACGCGTCAGCTCGCTCCTTTCATAAATCGAGGCGCCGCAATGAGACGGCAGGCGTACGATCCGTGAGCCTTGGCCGTGCCGAAGCGCGAGAGAAAACACCTCCGGGCGCCACGCGGTGCATATTTAACGGGCTTGGTTTCGGGAACTCATCGACGGCGCGCTTTGTAAGCGGAATTGCGTACCGAATCTGAGCGGTCGGGGACCCCACGGGGACGGAGGCTGCAGGTTGCGCAGCAGCGTGCGTCATGCGCAGCAGCGTGTCCTCGGCGTCGGGGCGCACCGTTCGTTAATCAGGAAGGCTGCCGGAAGACAATTCGTCCTCTCCGGCGGGAACAATGGCGAGACGAAGAAGAGCGCCTCTGCGGCGGCCGCCATGTCAGCAACATTTGCAAGCTGCGCGACGTCCATAGCTCATCTTCCGCCGCCGACGCCACAATGGGGAGGCAGGCCTTTCACTTGGCCCCTTCCGCTCTGCCCCCCGCGTGTCAAGGTCCTCGATCGCAGCAGCGCTGCCCGCTATTACGTGGCGTTCGCCGGTATACGCGCGGGCCGCTCGGGCCCTGGGGCTCCTTTCACCACGGCCACGCCCAGGGCAGTGGCAGTGCTACACCAGTGGCACACGAAAAAAAAAAGCCATTTTTTTACATAAAGCTTGAACTAAAGATGAAAAAAAAAAAAATGGCCATGAAAGTGGCCCTGGGTTTATGTAAAGCAATGTGCTTTAGAAAAATGGGTGATTTCAGTCAATACCAAAGTCGTTTTGGAGTGCTAGCCCCGACTTTGACGGACGCAGACGAAACTATCGCGCTCTCCCCATAAATATAATCATATTTACAGCAACTAGGACCGTGAAGTATTTCATGTAGAGGACCTGGCCGTCGCAGCTGTGGCGCTTACTCGACTATTCAACGGGCAGAATCGGGCCGTGTGTGTCGGGTCGGTTCAAAAGTTCCCGCCGTCTCCTCGGCTCCCAGCCGTCCGACATCCACATCCGCGGTCTCACGGACACACACGTTGTTCGGTCCGCATTGTGAAAACGCTTACGTACTCAAGCTTTGGTGCGCGTCTAGTAGGCAAAAAAGCTGTTGAATTTGGCCGGACGTTTTCTTAGAGCCAGTGTTGCTCTGAAGCGTAAAACATACCCTGCCACCTGTAGCCAGTATAGGGGCTAATAATCTAGATGCAGGTACTCCCAAGCCTGTTTAGAGGCAGTAATAAAATAAAAATTGTCCTGCTAATATAGGTGCCCCGTTGTTCCGCCTACAGATCAAGCAATGCATTTAAAGAATGCAAAGGAGCCGAGCGTTTCACTTTTGCAGAGCATTAGGAAAGATTGTATCAATGGGTGCCTTTCAACTGATCTAGCATAACATAGGAATCGCTTATGGCAAGTTTTCTTTAGGGATTGTTTTATCTTCCCGCCAGGACAGCGACTCTTAGC
Organism: Haemaphysalis longicornis; assembly: GCF_048455015.1. Classification (NCBI taxonomy): domain Eukaryota; kingdom Metazoa; phylum Arthropoda; class Arachnida; order Ixodida; family Ixodidae; genus Haemaphysalis; species Haemaphysalis longicornis. The sequence goes on from NW_027526203.1 coordinate 254,914,444, forward strand.
AGAATGGGAAATTTGTTCAACTAAAATACGTGACACATTCTGGGCATACACTCTGGTCCCCAGATTCGGATTAAGAAGACTTTCCCCCCAGCCGGCAACATCCGTTCTATCCGGACTGCTTTTTTTATATATAAAACTGAATTAATGCACAATTAAGGCCAAACCAGGTACTTCGCTTTGGGACTTTTAAAAGCCGCATTTCTCAACATGGTTTTCTACAGCTTTCCAGATAAAGCGAGTGAGTAAGTATTAAAAAAAAAACTTTATTTCCACCAGCTTCAGGTGCTGAGTTTCAGACAAAGGTAAAAAAAAAATCGAAATTCTTATTGTGGTAGATACTTGCTGAAACTTTCTTTTCAGCAAACTGCAGAAAAACAACGTATGATCTGGAAGAGGTAACAACCGATAACGCTTGCGGCGGCGCTACGATGAGATAAGAAAGAATTCTGACGCAAAATATTATTGGAGATCAATTTCAGGCCATTCAACTATTCAAAACGCGAGAAAGGGCGCTTATATCGAATGTTCGACAATGTCAGTCTCTCCTCGACCAGGCGCTCCCCAGCTCTGAAGTACTAGCGCAAGCCAGGTACTTCGCATGCCAAATTTCGTATTCAACGTCGTGAGATCGGCACGCGCCCTGCGGTGCCATGTTCACGACGTTATCATCCGAAGGCACATGCTCACGAGGTCGGCTCCCATGCACGCGAACCAAAAGTGATCCTCAAGCTCTTGCGAAGTATACTTATCAGACCTTTCGGCTTGTTAGATATCTTGTACATCCTATGCCTTGCATCCCTACTCGCCCTGAACGTTGCGGTAGCACGGCGCCGCAGGCACAACAGAAACGGCACAGTTGCAGAGGAGGGGGTTGGGGTGCCCGCATGATTTGTGCAAAAAGCAAGGGCAGGGATATCGTACCAAACAGGAACGTATCGACGATGTTTTAGCGTACTTTGTTTGCTTTCGAATAGAGAGAGAGAGAGAGAGAGAGAGAGAGAGAGAGAGAGAGAGAGAGAGAGAGAGAGAGAGAGAGAGAGAGAGAGAGATTTCAATCCCACTTTTATATGCCAGGCCATGGGGTGAAAGCTAATTGGACAAGGCAGCTGGGGCGAAAGTATTTTGGCTATTCTTTGCACAAAAGGACCCAAAGGACCCACGTTTTGCTAAAAGCAGCGCAAACCGACGTAGTTTTTACGAAAAAGGAGGCTCAGGACACGGCGCTGAGGCACAGCGCCGTGTCCTGTGTCTCCTCTGTATACTACGCCAGTTCGCGCTGTTCCTATAGCCAGCTGCCAGACGAATCCCCAATTTTCCGTTCCTCTGGCCCTTTTTCCTCCTGGAGAAGTCTGTCGAACAGCCGACTTCCAAGTTTTTGGCGCTTTAAGAGCGGTTCGGGATGAGGCCGTTTCGCGTTTTTCTACTTCGACGCACGTGTTCGGCGCGGGAAATTCTCCCACGGGGCGGGATACTTGTGCTGCGCTTTTAATTACGAACGAGAAGGCGAGACCGTTCTCTCGCCTCGCGCATTCTCCGAAGTGAAACAGCCGGAGTGGGCCCACTTCGTTTGGCGAGCACTTCGGCGAACGGTTGTCGGTTGCGGCTAAATTAACCAGCCCTCTCTTTCTCCCCACCACTCACCACCAGCGCACGCGCGCGGGGCCGCTCGCCCTAATGAAGACCGGGAGAGAGCGCCTCTTGAGAAAACAGCTGCGATCCTCGGAGCAGACCCCGGCACAATCTCTCCCGAGATTCCCAATTTAAAGCGAATAAGCGGGAGGGGCTGGGGAAGGAAGGGGCGATAGCGGCCAAGACGGTGGCTACAAGTGCGCGCTGTGCAGCTGAGCACGCACGTACATACTAACACGCTCCCTCTCGCAGTCCTTCGTTCGCTCCTCGGTGCGGGTAGTACGCGGGCAGCTGTCAGTGGGCTTTTATGGTTCCAGCGCTCGCGGGCGTTTCCTCTGAAGGCGCGTGCCGAGACGCAGCTTTGTTCGCCCTGTCACGTGTCGCGACTGAGGGATCGGTTTCGTCGAAATCAGACAAGCGGCCTATTTGTAAACAAAGGACGCGCAGCCGTTGACAGCGAGTTCCGAGGCTCTGGGTAGAAGATGTGGACGCAAAGCCGCTCTCGCACTGAGAACGGTCTCTCGACTGCATGCATGTTACGAGACAACCTTCGGCTTCTTTCGATATAGGTATACTGCATTGGCGCAGCTGAAAATCATCCCCAGCGCCACAATGTTCGACGTTTTTACCGCCCATTGCCGAACGGAGCATGAATCAGCGGGCGCGGGCACAAAGGAGTACGGCCACGGGGCGTTGTAGCAGCGACTGCGTTTCAAAGCGAAGCTTTCAGCCTCTCACTGATGTCGTCTGTAGTCCACCCAAGATGCCCCGCAGGAAAGCAAACTTTCTCCGACGATAGTGGTGATCGTGGGTGAAGTGAAGAAAAATGAGAACGCTTCCCGTGGTCGGAACCTGGACCCCTCGCATTGTGAAGGCGACGTCAATCCGATTGCGCCATTCTGGCACGGTCGAAGCAGATTGGATTTGAGGGGAAGGGGGGGGGGATGCATGGACATGGACACATGAAAACTTAGAAAAATCATGGACCCGTCCGTCTAACGGCGGTGATGGTTGAACAGTATGGAAAGCCAAAGAATGCCCGTATCAGTAAAGCACTAAAGAGCACAATCGCAGTGCAGTAAACCGTCCGGATAAGTAACAGGTGTTTGCTAAAGAGCGCACAGTCTTACGTCATACGCTCGACCAATAGGAGATCGTCCCGGTAGTTCACGCCACATAGACGGAGCATGCAAGGCATTACTACAATGGAAGCACCGTTCAATGCATCGCCATCATGGGTAGGCCGCACGTGAGTCTCACAGCAGAAGAAGAAGCAAGCGGACCCACATCACTCCCCCTTACCATACATACAAGGGAGGAATCTCGTTACCACCATACTAATCATCTCGCTTCTGGGTTAGTTCGTTTTGGTGTTGGGCTTGATTTTGGAACGCTTTGCATTTCCCCATCATTGTCATTTCGACAGAGGGGTAGTGGACTTTTTTAAGGAGGAAGCCTTAGGTCTCAGTTTTATGGAACGCGTAAGGTACAAAAAATCTTTGTGAGGTAGACGGTATCGTCCCAAAAAGCTGAAGTTGCGACAGCCAGAGACCGTGAGCCCAAGACTGTGCGCCAGGAACGGGAAACCGCAGTACGGGAGGAGGGTAGGCCGCAGCCGCACGTGCAAACAGGATGCTCCTGGCGATGGCTAGCGAGCGGAACGAGCTTCGGAGGAGAGTGCTGTCCAGGAGGCTGCTTAAAGTGGTGACGGGTGCGGCGGCAAAGTGCAGCAGTAAGTTCACCAGCAGATCAACAACAGAAAGTCCAACTAGGCGTTTGCCTGCACATTCTCCGAAAGTTTTAAGCACGCCTTTTTTTTCTCTGTACGTTAATGCAAAGCAATAAAGCAATTTGCAGCTACCTCACTCAGATTCGGAGATGTACCTGACCTCCAGAAAATTCAATGAAAGTTGCCGCTACGTGAAGCGCTATCCAGACAGACAAACACGCACGCACGCACACGCACACGCACATTAAAGTATTCGTCGAAAGGGCCGTGACTTCACACGGTGGTGACGCCACAGAGGTCATGACGTCACCAAAACGTGACGTCACCACATGACACGAGGAACTACCGAAAAATACGAATAATAAAAAAAGTTCACCGGCTATTCCACTCTGTGGAGGTGGTTGTTCAGCGAAGCTGCGTGCATGCGGGGGGAGGTTCGAACACACTCGCTTTTTCGGCGAGTGTGTGTCGGACTGTTGTGTCTGCGGTCAGGTCGTTATCGAACCACAGCCTGTCGCCCGGCACGCTGCAGCTCGAGCCAAAATGACGATCGAGAAAGTCTCTTCGGAACCCGGCGTACGCGCCCTTCAACTCTTCCAGGCTGGCACCTTGGCGCCCAAGACGCTATGACGCACTTTCTGAAGCACGATTCATATCGACACGTAGTCGACGATTACACTCACGTCGATCTTACAGGGCCCCGTTCGCATAGCTTTTTGAGTAGGCTTTACTGTGCCACAAACAATGTGGCAAATCCAGCTTAGACTTCACTTCAGATTACAAATGCATCGCTGGGAAGACATTTTCCCAGGGGAAATATAAGCCGTCTTATATCAAAGCGTGAAGGCGCCAGGACGTTAAAGGGACCCTGAGACGGACTTCAAAGTGGTTTTGTTTGTGTCAAAAATCTACTCTCCAGTTCTTGTAGAGGCAAGTCCAAAAATAGTAAGCAATTCGCTCACGCTAACAGAAGTTATTACCCCGACGAGAAGAACTATTTGTTGGCTCGGCGGCTTGCGATGACGTAGAAGTCCGACCTCTTCCGAGGCGAAGCACTCATTTCGTGGTTGGCCGCCTAAATTCGCCTCCATGTCCGCGATTTTTGACGGTGACGCTCCAGTCCACATTTGTTTGAGGCGCCGCCGTCGTTACCATGGTTACTTTAGCAAGTCGGTCACACATGGGACGACGACTCACTTTTTTTTTGTGCTAACTCACCTATCCTTACGGACTTGAGCAGGAGGTACTGCGTATACCGTGACTGCGGGAGTCGACTGTGCATGCACGAGAGTTACCGTGAACGGTAACTAACCGGCACAGGTTTAAATGGGTTACCATGCACATGCAGCCACGGTGACAAGCGACGCGAAAAACGTAGCTCAATGGGTACAGCAAACAGGTGGCGAAAAATTTTTTACACAGGCCGCCGCCGGCGGTGACAGCGACGGGCCGTCGCCGTTCCTCGTTTTTTACAGGCCAGAGACCGCAAGCGAGCGACAACGACAAGCGACAACGACGGAAGGCATTGGCGGATCTGTATTATTGTTTTGCGCTTGTCGCTGTCGCCCACACTATGTATACCTGTTCGTTGTACCCATTGAGTTACGTTCTTCGCGTCGCTTGTCGCCGTCGCTGCATGTGGTTACCTAATTGCCGTCGCCGCATAGGGGGAAAGTTTTCATTTTCCTTTGGGGAAAATGTGGGGACCGCCCCCTCCCCCCTCCCCCACCGGGAAACGGTCCCCACATGGTCAAAATTACTCCAGAGCCCTCCACTACAGCGTGCCTCAAGCCTGGGCGCAGGATTCGGCGCGTGCACCATAATCTGAATCTGATTTTGAGTGAATCCAGCTTGGCCTCATTGTCAGTGCTGAATGAATTATATATATTTAGGACCTCTGCCTGCAAGCGACGATGTTTTTTTCCCTAAGCAATTTAAATGATTAGAAGAGCCTAATTTCACACGAGTCGTCAGGACTGCCCACTGGAAAGAGATAGCAATACTGAGACGCAGCACTATCATGTGCATTTGACAAGCCGCTGATAAAAAACTTCCGAAGGTGTCACTGAAGACTGCAGCCTTTTTTTCGTGCTCAAAAAAGCATGCAAAGCAATTTAACGCCATGTGAACATACAACAATATATTCATTCCCTAAGCATAGGCTATCCCTAACATTAGACAATGATGGTTAGTAGGCTCAGCCCTTCTCTTTAAAAATATAAATTATTCCTGTGTATATATTTAATTGTATTTTTTGTGTAGATGCGTTCACAGTCAAAGGTTTAAAAAATGGAATAAAAATATGAATGACACAACCGCCGCTGGTGCTTCTAGAGCACTTGTACTCCTATGGTAAGGATTTTGAAAAAAAAAATGAACGGAAAGTATGAAAGTAAGCCACGCACGTCTGCGCCAACAAGGATGCAGCGAGCTTTTAGCCACAACAGAATTTTAAGTGAAAAGGTAGAGGCCACACAAAAGAAACCTCAATTAGTAATGTCACTGGCAATGGAACTTCGCGGAGTAGGGTAAGGAGGGGGGGGGGGGGGCAGCATCGCCGGAGGAACGGATCAGCCCTTCCCCCCCCCCCCCTCCCGGGAAATACCGAGGGGGGCTCGGGATTTCCCGGGGGGGGGGGGGGGGGGGGGGTTGGCTAATGTTTTCATCAATTCTCATCTACCCACGCAGGGGGATTGGCCAGTGACGATGACAGCAGCTGTCAGAGGTTAATGGCCGATTCCCTAATTTCAATCGGCAGCGAACGTCAACATGGAATTCGCCAACACCTGCCATTTTTTTCCCGCATCCCACTTATACCGAATGTCCGCTTGTAAATCGCCGGCACTTACCAAACAGGTGTTCGATTCCCGGCCGCGGCGGCCGCTTTTCTGATGGAGGCGAAAAGCAAAAACGCCCGTGTGTACGAGATTTCGTCGCACGTAAAGATCCCCAGGTGGTCCAAATTAATCCAGAGCCCTCCACTACGGCACGCCTCATCGCCTGCGTTGCGTCGGCGCGTTAAACCCTACAATCAATCAATCAACTTACCAAACAGGAAAGTCCCCGGTGTTCATCTTGGGTCCGAGATTACCATTGCTTACCAGTCCCTGTTTCCGAATCGATTTTATTCTGCAGATCGTTCCCCTTTAGAGTCGCTTAAATAAGCGGACCACGTGTGCAGAATGCTTCAAACTCGTTCGCGATACGGCAACAACTGACATCAGCGCAGCGACAAAGAGACGCCTGCGGAAAAGGGCTTATTCTTTGCGAGGAACAGGGACCGCAATTCACGAAATGCTGCGCGAATTACGTGCACGCGATGCATACGAACCTGCTGAATTCCTTGCATGACATCACGATGGCAACGCAGTTATGGTGACCTTGCCGTGCAAACACGGCAGAGGGCCACGCGCGGCGCTTTCCAGCCACGTGCCATGGCTTCGAACTTGTCTCTTCAATGTATTGATCGGAGGGCCGATAGCCATCGTAATTAGAGATAGCAAAGCCTCAGAACCATGTGCGCAGATGAACGCAACGCATGTAAACACAGACGAAATGGAACAACCAAAATGACAGTTTAGCAAACAAGAAAGGCCATCGTCTCTGTAACCGCACTCATTACTCACACCGTACCACACACACACAGACACACAAAAAGAACGGCGCAAAGTGACCTACAAGTTCCATGCGCGGTGAAAACGCAGAAGCGAGTCCTTGTTCAAGCGAACTTGTTACCGAACGCGTGGAAGAAGTTTCGAAAGACCCAATCATCGCTAATGACCTTAAGGCGAAGTTCCCCGTCGGCCGATCGCTAAACGTAATGTATGCGTGCCCACAAATGGGTGCACTTTATCTATTTCTGCGCCGAGCTTCCTCGGTGTAATTCAGCAGCTCTAAAGAAGAAAAAAAAACACTGCAAAAGCCACGCTTTCGCTCTGTGTCTACGGCACCAAGTTCTCTCGATGCCCGCGCGGCGCATCAACAGAGCTGCTTCGCATTGCAACAGCAACTTTATTCATCTGTGACGTTCGTTTTCTCTTTTTATGTCTTTCCTTCACAGCCGAAGTGAAGTAACGCTGTCGCTTTCAAAACCACCTTGTTGTTCACCCGCATTTCTAGTAGTGAAGGGCTAGCACCTGGAGCTAAAGGAACTAACGGCCTATTCGGATTAGGAATAGATTTGTGTATAAATAAAAAAAAATGCGCGACGTTTTTTTTTTTTTTTTAAGCATAACCCTTTCAGGTATGGGGTGCTGCCAGCTCCGGAAGTAACAATCATTCTGGATACCTATGAGGCTAAACTAATTAGGTGCAAAAACACTAGGAAGGCTCTTAGGGATACAAACAGCACTCCTTCACCAGAGAAGGGTCTGACCACCCTAGTTGGCTCCCGCCTTCCATGACTGTCCTCAGTCCCCAGCAGCTGTAGAACCCCTGACCACGGCGGCGGCCAGGCCGGCGATACAGCAGAGGGTGCTAAGAATCTCTGGGTCCGGGCAGGCCGCCGTTGGAACTTGACCCTGGCAACGTTCAACGCGCGAATCCTGTCTAGCGATGGAAGAAGCCTAGCTGTGCTAATATAGGAGCTCTCGGATATTAAGTGGGAAGTCAGAAGAACAGGAGAAGGCGTCCTGGAAATGACTAGCGGAAATAGTCTGTGCTACCGAGGACATCAAGAAAATAGAAAACACGGGGTTGGATTCTTAATCCGCAGAGAAATTAGCAGGGAACGGGGAGGAATCCTTTAGCATTAATGTCGCAGTGGTGGTGATAAAGCTAAACAAGCGATACAGGCTAAAGATAGTACAAGCCTATGCGCCAAACAGCTAGAGCTACGATTATGAGGCCGTACACAGCTTCTACGAGGACGTCGAATCAGCAATCAGGGGAACAACACAGTTCACTATTGTGATGGGAGAATTTAACGCAAAAGTAGGTGAGAAGCAAATGGGAGAAAGGTCAGTGGGAATTTCGAATAGGCTGTCGCAACAGTCGAGGAGATACACTGGTGGGATTTTCGGAGAAAAATAAGCTGAGGTTAATTAACCCATTCTTCTGCAAACGAAAGAATAGAAAACGGACATGGAAAGGTCCCAACGGTAAAACAAAAAACGAAATTGACTTCATTTTAAGTGACAACCCAGGTATTGTGCAGAACGTGGAGGTGGTGGGCAAGATTCGGAGCAGCCATCATAGGATGGCTAGGTGCAACGTATATCAAAAGAGCAAGAATAAAATTCGTGAAAAGTAAAAAAAAATCCCTGCATGAGGTCAGTCAGAGCCAGGGCGCAGGAATTTAAAAAAAAAAAAACTCAAAAACAAGTTCGCGTCTTTAACCGGGGAGAACGAGGATTGTGTAGACGTGCTAAATGACAGCCTAACAACGGCAATCACAGAATCAGCAGCTGTGGGAAAACTATTCTGCAGCAAACAAACCGAAAAGATAAATCAGGGAAAGCTAACTCAGGGAACGAAGGAACTTATTGCGAAGCGTAAGAAGATGAAACGATCGAGTACGGCGGGTCAAAAATTGAATTAACCGAGCTGTCGATATTGATAAACAGAAGTAAAAATTCCCCGCATTTCCCCGAGGGGAAGAATGTGAAAGTGCGAATGCACGAGTTGAATTTGCGCGGTTCGGTAATGTTCGCGAAAGAGAGATCACACACACACACACACACAACTACAAAGAAAGAAAGATGCATTTATTCACAGACACCTATTTGTGTTGTCGTTGTACTGGATTGCTAGAGCGGATCTCAGCTTTGAAATTTCGTGTCAGTACTCCTTTAAGCAGGTGCATTAGCCCTTCTCACGCCCGATTCTTGGGCAATCCCCCACGTGGATATGTGCCATGTCAGCGGCCAGGCAGCGCGCGCCCATCTCCCCCCGTTGCCAAGGTAGACGAGGAGATTCCTGACCAATCCCCCACGTGGGTATGTGCCATGTCAGCGGCCAGGCTGCGCGCGCCCATCTCCACGTGCGCGGACATCGCCGGTGGACGCAGGTTCAGGGTGGCTTAAGAAGTGCATTGCACTTAAAACGAACGACATTCGTGCGTACAACATTGCAGAGATCGAGGTAACGCTGGAAATAGGAGGAAGCTTAAGAGAAACTAAATAAAATCTAGCTATCGGCAAAGACAGAATGTACACACTCAGAGACGAGAAGGGTAACATTACAGACAACATAGACGGGATAATAAAAGTACCGAAACGATTTTACACCAGGCTATACGCCAGCGACGTTAAACCAGGGTAAACAACTAAGCGTACAAGTTTAGCTCGCAATGCCCCACTAGTAGCCCAAGACGAAGTAGAAAAGGCTCTCAACGGCATGAAAGAGGAAAAACTGCAGGTGACGACGCCATAACCGTGGATCTTTTAAAGGAGGGAGGAGATATTGCACTGGAAAAGCTTGCTGTACTATACTTTCAGAATGCTAAAGGGCTTTAAAAGTGCCCATCACCTGGAAAAACGCCCACATAATTCTGATTCACAAGAAGGGAGATTCTAAAGACCTTAAGAATTACAGATCGATTAGCCTACTCTCAGTTGTATACAAGATGTTAACCAGAGTAATAGTTAACCGAATAAGTAACAGCATAGATTCACAACAACCCAGATAGCAGGCTGGGTTTAGAAAAGTATACTTAACAATGGATCGCATCCATGTCGTCAATCAAGTGATATAAAAATTCGCAGAGTTTAATAAACCCCTATACACGGCATTTATAGACTACCAAAAAGCATTTGATTCAGTAAGCTGCCGCGGCAGTTTTGGGAGCATTGAAAGACCAGTGAATAGAGGAGACCTGCAGGCATAAGACTACTAGACGGCATATATAAAGGATGTACGGGCAGGACAATCCTTCACAAGCCAAGTGACAAATTCCCGATCCGAAAGGGCGGACGACAAGGTGATACCATCTCGCCAAAACTGTTTACGGCATGTTTGGAAGGGGTATTCAGGAAGCTTGACTGGGGAAACAGATGATTAAGGATAAACGGAGAACGCTTAACATAAACGAGAAACGATAAACTGAACACTTGAGTCATTTGAGGTTTGCAGGCGACACGGACTTGCTGAGCGAGTCTGCAGACACCTGCGAAAATGCTTGAAGAACTAAAATCAGAAAGCATGGCCGTGGGGCTAAAAATGAAGATGAATAAATCTTAAGTAATGATGAATAAACATTCCGAAAGCGCCATGTTCAGCATATGTAATGAAATGCTAGAACAGGTTCTGGGTCTGTCCAAAGCTACTGGAAAAGAAGTTGTTAAGTGGCTGTCCTGAAGCCTGGCAAGTCTCCACGGGACATTTCGTCCTACAGGCCAGTGGCATTAAGCTGTGTGTGAGCAAAGTGATGGAGCGTATGGTCCTCGCTCGTCTGGAATGGTTTCTGGAGAAGCGTGGCTTGTACCCAGACGCCATGACAGGCTTTCGCAAAGGACGTTCCTCAATAGACAGCGTTATTGACCTTGTCACTACCGTCGAGAATGAGAAGCACCGCCGTCGTCTTACAGCTGCCGTGTTCATGGACATTAAGGGAGCATTTGATAATGTCTCCCATGATGCCATTCTGGATGCCCTTGAGTCCACTGGTATTGGAGGACGGTTGCATCAGTGGATAGCGAGCTATCTCCGTGGACGGATGGTTTTCATGTCCACACTTGATGGAGTGACATCCGATAACCCCGTCACGTGCGGCGTGCCCCAAGGAGGAGTCCTCAGCCCTACGCTATTTACCCTGGCTCTCATAGGAATCACTAAAGTGCTCCCTAAAACAGTGTCAGTATCTGCCTATACGGATGATATATGCATTTGGACATCAGGTGTAATGCGACTTCACGTGCAAGCACGGCTTCAGAAAGCAGTATCTGCCACTTTGACGTACCTACGCCGCCAAGGACTTGAAATTTCAACATCAAAAAGTGCAACATTGGCATTTACCCGAAAACCCATGATATACTACCCGGTAAAGATCGAAAGAGCTGTTATTCAATGTGTCACGCATCACAAATTTCTCGGCGTGACAATTGATCGAGATCTGTCATGGTCAAAACATGACTCGGCACTAAGAAGGAAATTACAAAGTTTCACCCACGTCCTTCAACATATGGCAGGGAAATCATGGGGCCCATCGGTTTCATCGCTGTTGCGCCTTTACCAGGCGCTCTTTATTGGCTATTTGCAATACAGTGCCCCTATACTGTGTAACCTTCGGCGATCGTCATTACGCGTGCTTCAAAGTGCACAGGCACAAGCCCTACGAATCTGTTCGGGGTTGCCTCGATGCACATCAACACGTGGAACGATCGCAGAAGCGCGAGTCTGCCCAATTCAAGTCTACCTCGCGCAAGAACCTCTTCGGGCGCACCTCCGACATGTGACAAGACATGAGTGCCATCCACTGTCGAGTGTTTTCAGGGACCGGCCAAATTCAAACTACTCCCGAAGTATTTCGGCGCAGCAACATTTGATGCCCTTCAGATTTGCAGTCGCCAAAATATCAGAAGTGCCTCTATGGGTTGTACCTGATCTACAGGTGTGGTTGTCGATTCCTGGAATCGGTAAAAAATCCCACATGGCGTCTTCGGTCTTAAGGCAATTTTCACTATTTTACATCAGTGAAATGTACGGAGAGGCGTCGCATGTTTTTGTTGACGGCTCGGTCACGGCGTCTTCGTCGGCAGCGGCAGTGGTTATGCCTGGGAAGGACCTGACCCAACGTTTTAAGATTGCTTACAGGACGTCGTCTACCGCAGCAGAACTGGTCGGTTTACGCGAAGCGCTCCGCACCATTTCTTGTGAAAGGCCACAGCAGTGGATTATCTTTTGCGACTGCAAACCAGCGCTGCAGGTACTAAAGTACCCAATGAAGCGAGGCGCGTATGATCAGCTGACCACTGATGTCGCTATCCTGTTTAAAGAGTTGAATGAAAAGGGCCACACGGTGGTGTTTCAGTGGATACCAAGTCACTGTGGCATCGTTGGAAATGGGTTGGCGGATGCAGAAGCACAGCAGGCACACCACAATGGAACTATCTTGTCTATACCGATCACAAGGCAGGATGCTAATGCGATACTCTACGGAGCACGTAAACAAGCTGCAGCCTTGCATTCGTCGGACCCGCAGAATCGACATGAACGCCTTCACAAGCTCGATCCAGAGCGCAAGTTCTAGCTCGCTCATGCTCCTCGTCTTCGCCGAAGTCAAGAGACATTGCTACACAGGCTGCGTCTTGGAGTAGCATTGACTCAGAAGTATCTTCACACAATCGGACGAGAGGACAGCACAGACTGTCTTCTGTGCAGTTGTCCTGAGACTATCGAACATTTGCTTAGCGCTTTTCCAAAGTACTCTAGTGAGCGAAAGAACCTTGAGGCAGCTTTACTACGCTTGGACACTCGCCCTCCGTCCGAAGAAAAGATTTTGGGCACGTGGGCTGACAACAGGAAACAAAGCCTAGCCGTTAAAGCCCTGCTTACATTTCTTGGTGACTCCTCTCTGGATTCTCGGCTCTATGTTGCGACAAAATTGAACAGACTGCGAAATAATGTCTGAGTAGGTTTTTTTTTTTTTTTTTTTTCATGGACGATAGTCATGTGCTGAAAAGTGAACTGTAGGCATCTGATTCAGCGCCCCGTTGTATGTGAGACGTTTATTGGTTTTACTGCTTGCTATGTACATAGTTCATTTGTCGCTTTCCTTGTCATTTACCATACCTCCCATATTCATTCCTTTCTCTTTCTGTCCCCAGTACCCTCCCCCCAGAGGGAAGTAGCAGGCCCAGGATCAATTTCTCAGGCCGACCTCTTCTCCTTTTCAATAAACATTTTCTCTCTCTCTCTCTCTCTCTCTCTCTCTCTCTCTCTCTCTCTCTCTCTCTCTCTCTCTCTCTCTCTCTCTCTCTCTCTCTCTCTCTCTCTCTCTCTCAGGTAGAAAATTATAACTACCTCGGACAGGTTGTCTCTGCTTACCCTACCACGAGAGAGAAATCCGGCGCACAATAGGTATGGTCTGGGGTGCACTCGGCAAACCCTCCGAAATAATGAAAAGCAAACTACTTCTCTATCACTGAAAAGAAGAATACACAACCAATGCGTCCTGCCGGTGATTACATATGGAGCGAAACCTTCGCGCCTAACTTGAAAGCAAACTTAAGTCGGCTCAACGGGCCATGGGCTGCAAAACGAAGGTTACATAAAGATGGCTACATAACGGATCTGTTTTAATTGACTTTTCAAATAATGGGCTTTGGAGGGCGCTTTGTAAAGATGAAATAGAAACCCGGTCTCCGTACACGCAAAACGCACAGTAAATTAAGCTAAGAAAATGTCCTTCCAGGCGTAACAGAGCATATTATTGCTCATTCCTGAAACCGAAATTGATTGGGTAAGGAGCGATGGTGACGCCCACACCTTTCGCGATACATCGCCGCGTTTCAACCTCCTTTCTTCCCTCTTCCAGCATTCAATCTAGGCGGCTGCGGTTAACGCCAGCTGTGCTGTACCTCCAGTAATGGCGAAGACAGTAACATCGTCATCGTTATTTTTACGTCTGCAGCACCCGCAGCATTTTTTTCTGGGCTTATTAATTAAGAGAGCCATTATACGTTTCAATTAATCCAAAGTTTGGAGTAGCCAGCTCCTTTTTAGGTTGAGGCTAATCTCTTCAATAAATAATTATTTCTCCCGCTCTCCCTCTTCAGTTAGTGAAGGCTGGGCTCCAATTTAACTATAATAAACGCCATCTAAAGCCAATAGTTAAAAAAAGTCAATCAAAATATGTGCTTCAATTAGCCGCCCACTTAAACACCTGAGCGGATTCCCATGTACAATAACTTCTATAAAGCGGCAAAATTGTGCTAACGCAAGCCTGCTTTTTTCTACGCTGAGACCTCCTGACAATCCCCCCCATGCATCATCAACATCATCCTCATCAACAGCAGCAGCCCATCTGTGCCCACTGTAGGACGAAGGTATTCTACCGCTGCTGTCGCCGCATGTCTTCGCAGTCCATTCGTTTTCCCTCAAACTTTTGTATGTAATCCTCTTCCCCCCTTCCTTTTGCCATTCCGTTAAACGTACGGTCCACCGGCTGCCCGTCATTCCACGTCCCGCGACCTGCCCTCACCGAGCCCACTTTTTACGCTTGCATGTTCTTTCCCAAATCCGCCACGCAGTTTCCTTATGCATTTGTGCTACACGTATAGCATTCTACTTTCCATGGCTCGTTGGGCCACCCCACGGCCGACCTAAGCTTTCTTTCAAGGTGCTTGGTAAAATGTACGCTCTTTTTGTCATCAGCACACAAGCACACATTGGTTGAGTACCAATCATTTATTGACAGAGGTGGCTTGGTCCTTATTATTTCAGAATACGCACCGAATGCAGTTCAGCCCATACAAATTCTGTTTTCGATTCCCTTCTCGTGATTTGTATCAGTACTAATAACTTGTCCAGGATAATTATAATCGCGGTCTTATTCCAGTATTTCATTACCTCCTTTAAATGGGTCTTCTCAGCGTGTTTATTTGACGTTACTATCGATTTTGACGTCTGTATTTTAACCGTGCAGCTAGGCACTCTGCCTATGGTTCTTGAAGCGTGTTTTCTGAGTCCTGTCTGGTTCGGTTGATTCAGACGATGTCATCCTCAAATATCAAGTTGCTCAGGTATTCTCCAGTTGTTCGTAACCATGATTTTTTTTTCGTTAAGCTTCCTGAACATCGCTTGTAGAGAGGCAGTAAGTACTTTTGGAGAGATTGTGTCTCCTTGTCCCACAGCTTGTGTGTCCTCGTTAGGGAACTGCGCCCCTATAAGGGAAGTCTTCCTACAAAGTCTTCCTGTAGTCAGCTGCATGCACGTCAAGCGCAACTTTCCCGCAAGTCGCCCTCGAGTCAGCACTATTCCGTGATAAGTAACCTGACACCGAGTTTCAGACTGAAGGCCTCGTACGCGGGAAAAGAATAATTCGGCTGTGCCAGTTCATGCTTGATCTGTGCATTGCAACGCTGGTGTTCGAAACGAGAGGCGCCACAGACAATCCGTGTCGTGTGCAGACTCAAGTTTTCAGGACATCGACTTCTTTTTTTTTTTTTTTTTTTTTTGACCCGCCGCGGTGGCTCAGTGGCTAAGGCGTTGCGCTGCTGAGCACGAGGTCGCGGGTTCGATTCCCGGCCGCGGCGGCCGCTTTTCTGATGGAGGCGAAAAGCAAAAACGCCCGTGTGTACGAGATTTCGGCGCACGTTAAAGATCCCCAGGTGGTCAAAATTAATCCGGAGCCCTCCACTACGGCGCGCCTCATCGCCTGCGTTGCGTCGGCGCGTTAAACCCTACAATCAATCATCAATCAATCAATGACTTCTTTTTTTTCAAGGCGCAGCAAAAGCCTACAGCGCTTTCACCGCAGAACAAGGTCGATTGATAAACGGATACAGCACTTGTGTGCATGTTTTGGTTTGTTTATTAGTCTATCTCTCGCACTTCACATTGTTACTTCATTATGCATGGTACGCCACTAAGAAGCCGCTTTGGTTGCGCCACTTGGGTGCGTGCCTGTGCGTTTATAACGCATTCACCACGGTGGCTCAGCGGCTCAGGCGTTGTCCGGCTGAGCACAATGACGCGGGTTCGAGCCCGGCCGTGGCGGTAGTTTCCCGAATGGAGGCGAAAATGAAAACGCCTCTGTGTCGAAATCTCGGCGTGTCGAAATCTCGAACCCTCCACTACGGCCCGCCTCAGGTGTGCCTTCAGCGCATAGACTCACAGGTTTATAATACGTTATGCATCCTCTGGCGTTTTTTTTTTTTTTCATTTGTGCAAGAAATACCTGTTCTGATGAAGCCACGACAGACATTCGCAGCGTACTATAACTGCCTTCATGAAGACTTTACAAAGTGTTGCAAATAATATACCTGGCAATATTGTGGGTGATACGGTTCATTTAAGCTGCAGGCGCCAGGTTTCGCGAACAACGATGGTGTAGTGTCAGGCATGCATTTCAGATGTTTAAACCACCGAATAAAAAAGAAAAACAACAGCACATCCCAGAATCATGGAAATTGTTTCTACATTATATACAATGTAGAAACAATTTCCATGATTCTGGGATGCATTTTCTGTTCTTCGAACCGGCTGTCCATACAACAGAATCCTGCAGAAAAGGGCTAGTAAGTAAGACACGCGCATAAAAAAGCAACTTAACGCACAGATTCTACGCGCGCACACCACACACCGAGTTTCAGCCTCTGTCTGTCCGATGCTGCCGTGTTGTAAGTACGCAAGCCGGCGGATCCGCGGACTTTCATCACTCTACAAGGAGCAACAAACACGAGGCAGCGTCGACCAGCCTCGCTTTCCTGTTTGCGGGGTTTTCCTAGCACTGACCGAGGGCATCTTGGCGGCTCAAAACGCTTGGCGATCCGGTCGCGGAAAGTGAGGAGAAAGCGTGTGATGCGTGTGGATGCCACGCTTTGCATGTTTTGCGTCACGCACTGTCGTCTGCCTTCAGCCAATCAGGGCTCGCTGGAAATGGACACTTCGAAACGCACATGAAACGGACTCAGGATTCCGCCCCTGTCCCGCCAGTTGTATTGTGAAGGAGGCAAGACCGCGCCTACGCGCCCGATATTTCGGCACACGTTATTAAAGAGCCTTGCATGGCCTAATCAATCAACAGCAATCTATCGATTTGCAGCTATTGCGCTAAAATAGTCACCTATAGCCCCGACGGCTTTACTTTCGGAAATCAATAAGGTTGTTAGTATGTCGGTCCCTCTGCCAGTGCACCAAGAATCCCTACCTACCCCTCTCCACACCATAGGCCTAGGAGCAGGCCATGCGGAGTTCCGAGGTCTCGGACCAAGTGCTAGTCATGTGCACCTCCCGAGGCATTCAGGTCGATGCGGCTCTGTGGGCAGCCGCCACCGCCCCATTAGGGGGAGCTCTTCGAACAAATGTTACTCCTCTCTCTCTCTCTCTCTTCCCACCATTTAAGTTGCAATAAAAGCTATACTCTGCGCGTCCCCGCAAAGTGTGCAGCGTGAAACGAAAACCAGATGCATTGTTTTAAGCTCCATCGTATACCCGCGGAACAGCACGTGCGCCATAATAAGTCCTAAGGCTGGTGCCTTCACCTGCAGCCTTTCGCATGCGTGCGTGCCAACTTGGAACACAGTTCACCCAATATAACTTCCATCTGCTCGTGCGTGCGCGTACGCTTAAGCAGCATGCCTTTACATTAGGCCTACTCGCAAGAGTACATAGGTTACACGTTGGCTTTTAATTATCGCCCGATCGTTTCTCAGGTTGGAAAACCATGATTCGGGCAAAGGCGCACCTTAAAGATCACCAGGTGGTCAAAATCAATCCGGAGCCCTCCACTACGGCGCGCCTCATAGCCCGGGTGTGGCTTCGGCGCGTTAAACCCCACTATCAAATCAATCAATCGATCGATCGATCGATCGATCGATCGATCAATCAATCAATCAATCAATCAATCAATCAATCAATCAATCAATCAATCAATCAATCAATCAATCAATCAATCAATCAATCAATCAATCAATCAATCAATCAGGATGGCCGTTAGTGTTCATGTTCGCAATCTTGAATTTTTGCTTTTCCTTTTGTTGGCTAATCGGGGCTGGCAGTTGCACTTCTGCGGGGGAATTTCGATTTATACTTTATTGTTTTGAGTCCTTGTCCGGTCTTTGATGCTATTTTGGCCGGTCGATGGCTTCAGACTCGTTTTGAAGGGTGCCGAAGCGTAGAAGGTGACATTGAGAATCAGTTAAAAATACTTTCCCAGCTAAACTAGCGAAAAATTGTGAGTTCGTGCGAAATGCATGGGATCAGCATGGACCATAGCGGAGAGTTACGTGGGAACAAACTCCTGAAAATGTTGCAGAGGACACGTATACGCTTGCGTGAACTAAGATCCAGGCGCTTTCGCGTCATCTTCATTTTTACTTTGTATGGTTTCCTTCTCTTCGTTGCTACGACTGAGGGCCTAGGGACGTCGATAGTCATTATTAGCACAATTAGGTTTAACGTTTGTGACCCTAACGTTAAGGTATTCGACGTGCCAAGCAACGTCGAACGCATTGAACGTCAAGCTTCGGGAGCCGGGTGACGATGATATAGACCGCAAAACGTATAAGTTAGGCGAAAGTACCCGGCAGTTGCTGTTGTTTCCTTTGCGTATTTACCTTCTTCTCTCCGTTTCTGTGTCTAACAGCCTTTACCAATTGATTTATGTTTGGGATTAACGTTTGGCAAGCCTAGCGTTCAGCTTAACGACGTACCGATACCCCCGTAAAACTCATTGCAAATGAAGCAGCGGGCACCGGTCCCCATCGTTAGATCTGAAAGCGAAAAGTTGCATACGAGACAGTCACTGCCGTTGTCATTGCTTCCGCCCTGGTGTGGTGGTGTCAATTCCCAGCACGGCTCGTGAGCATGGCTGTCGGGCATGCCGAAATCACGGAATGCTAGCCCAGCCACGCGTTAAGTAAAACCCGCCACAACGCTACTTGCGATCAACGCAGACAACCTGAGTGGTATACACTGGCAAAGCAAATGGAGCAGCGTTTTCATCGCGTACACAAAATAATTTAAAACGGAGGTAGAAAGAGGTCCAGGGAACGATGGGCATAACCAAGCTTCGGCGCCACAAGAAAAAGAAATAAAAGCCGACGCCCAGCCGCGGGAGCATGAAAGTGACCACGGCACAAAGTGCCTTCGCATCGGCGAAATAGGCACACCAGCTGCCTTTCCTGCAGCTGAGGCGGACTACAGCACGAATCAAAATGAAGTCGCCGCCTTTTTTTTAACGCTCGCCATTGTTCTAGGGCTTCAGTACAGCCCGCAGCGAATGCAGCATCCCGAGGCGATGCGAAAGCTAGCAAGGGAAGCCCCCTTTAAACCACCCAGAGACCGCACACGATGTTCGCGGCTCGCCCGCAGCGACTGCTGCACTATACCGCTCGCGTGCAAGGCGTCGGAATACATTCACCTCGGCGGCAAGAGGCTATCTGGCCAACAAGGGCCCCGCTTGGCGGCCGAGAGGGGCCCCCGGGCGTTTGTTTACTCAGTTCGGGCCACCATTAAAGGGGTTCCCCACGCACAAGGAGCCGGCCGTTTAGCGCGGCGCGGTGAAAGGCTTTCGAATGCCGCTCAGGTCGGGAAGCCCCGCGCGCGCTGACCTAGAAGAGCGGTGGCGGCTGCGAGGTGAAGTGTAAATACGCGAGCCTGCAGCAGACTGGCGCCATCAATTTTCCCCCAAAGCATCCACGCGGGCCAAGAACCGCCGGAGAGAGCAACAGCCAAGCTCTGTAGATGGCTTCAAGCAGCGAGACAAAACCCCACAGGATCGCCCCCACCCAACAGCACCTATGAGGTGCTGTCGGGTGGGGGGCGATCGGTGGTGTTGCGACATCCCCCTCTCAGATTTCTCTGGCGATCTCACCGAAAGGCGAAATTCGAAGCTCGCGGAGAATGCGAAACTGCAGGATTGGAAGGCGTACCGAGTGTTTCAGCTAACCGCGTAGCCTCTAAATCGACAGAGAGAGGGGAAGAAAGGGAGAACCCGTGGGGGAGAGAAAAAAAAAAGCAGTGTACTCCAGGCGACGTTGGTGGTGAGCAGAGGTTGTACAGTCGGTAAAACGCTTGTCTATAACAGCTATTTCAACTTCAACCAGCTACATCCGAAAACTGCCGAAACATACTCGTTCCAGACATGTCGGAGGCAAAAGCGAAGGGCTAATACTTCAGAATTCCGCAGTAGTTTAATTCAAATCCCGCTCCGGCGGGGCAGGATAGGGCTGATAGTAGGAAAGCTGTGTTATAGACAAGCCTTTTACCGGCTGTACATATTTTTTCTTACTTCTATTCATTTACTCAATGAATAATTTGTAGGCTTTCACAACTATGCGTAATTACGCAATTAAAACGAACGGATAGTTTACTGACAGTTTTTGTGAGAGCAGGCGATACTGCACTCCAGCAAGATGCAACACATTTAAACAGATAGCCCACGTGGAGTTTTATGAAATCATTTTGACCGTAGAGGTACCCGGGACCATTTGTTCCGGGAGCATAAGCTCCGGAACCATAAGTTCTCGGACCGTAAGTTTCGGGACCATTTGTTCCTTCTTTGGAGTTGGAACCATTTGTTCCGGGACCGTTTATTCCGGGACATGACGGTAAAAGCTTGCTTTAGACGCGATTTCGAGCATAATGGGTGGTTTTGCCACAGGGTATGTCAGACTTAACTGTATGGGCGGAAAATGTTGGCGGCGAATTTTACACACACTTTATAGCGTTCTAAAACATTTTCTACTTAACGTTAAAATTCAAGGCTCGCTGTACGCGAAGTATTGCGCTTACTACATGGTTCTATGAATTTATAAAAGCTTTCTTTTTTTTTGCTTTTTGCGAAACTGTTAGATGGCTTCAAAGCAATTGACGTGTAGGTTACCAAGTTAATGAACCCATTTAGCTAACAACGGAACTCACTGTAACGGCTTCCTCTCACATTATGCTCCACGAGTTTCATGAGCACACCACAAAAATGGCGTTCATAATGGTTATCCATGTGTATTCACTCAAAGCAGCCTACCCCGCTTATACTACACTTTCGTATGTTTCACCGCAGTGTGCCTGCGACCAAGGTGACGCATATTCAGCAAATGGAATGCCACCCATCCGACACGCCAGGAAGACGCAGGGTGCGTGCATCTTGTTTGCGCTCCGCGTTTCTGCGCGGGGTTCTTTTCAACTTCAATGCGACTCGAAAACGTGACGACCTGCGCTTCCCTTGCGCAGTGCAAAACTCCAAGCTCAGGTTGCGTAGTTTTGACAGCGTAGAACCATTTTTAATTAACTCGTATGCTGGGCCACGCCGTGATACCGAACTCGTCGGTCACTTCTCCGTCGCGCTGTGCCAGAGCTGACCAAACAGGCAAGTGGCATGTCGTAGGCTTTTTAGTCCTGCCGCATGTCTAACTCCAACGCGGCTGCCAAATTGGTGAAGTGTCTATACTTGCGGTTGACGATAATCCAAGACGCGCGCATTAACGCAACGCGACATGGCCGCGGCAGCCGCACCGTGCCGTTGACCGGCGTGCTCATCAAATCTGCCGTGAGCATTTCGTGGCAGGAGCCTGTCCTATTTCCCCTCGTGCAGACGGCCTTTCTCTCCGAAACGGTGATCGCGTGTATCTCCCCCTGTCGCGCGCACGTGCCGCCTTTATTGCGACAGGAGGCCCTTCGGACCCCGGGGTGAGCCGCTTTCTCAGCACGGCATCCGACGAGTTATGACCGGGGCCTGTCCAAGACGCGGGCAACGGACGCTGGAGAGCAAACAGAAAGCGCGTGCAGTGGTGCCCATGCAAAGCGAGCTCCCGCCAATCTCGATCGCCGCCTGTTTACTTCGGAGGTCCAGTGTCATCGCCTCGCTGCAGCGCCACGGCATCGTCCTGTTCCGCTATTACCGAGCGCAGCTGTGGCCTCGCAGGAGCCGGCTGCACCCGTCGGCCGGTGCATCTCGCGGACGCTCCCGCAGTGGGTCGACGGAATGCGCTACGCAGTGCACGTGTGCGAGTTCGTGTTCGCTTCACTTCTCTCCCATTATCCGACTGCCCGGTTTACCCCGACGCGTTTTGGTTAAAGCAAGCCTAATAGAATAGAAGTCCTCGAAGAAACCATCCGCCCCACCACCTCATTTGTTCCGATCGCGTCTGACCCCTATTTATACAAATGTCTAGAAACAAATGCTACCTTTTTTTTTTAGAAATTTCTCTCCTGTTGGATCAAAAGGGCGGCGCGAGTTTTCAAAATTCCCTGAGTATTTCTCAGGCCCGTGAAGTTGTCAAAGTGGTTTCTGCGCCTAAATGTTACTCACGGGAGTTTCTAAAAATGATTTCGGCATATTGAGAGTAAGCCTTTCAGCTAACGAGGTTAACGAGTATCTGGCTTGAACGTGTTCCTGTGATTTCGTAGCCTAGAGCTAAGTTAAGAGCATAATCATGTGCCTAAAACGTGTTTTTCCCGTTAATACACGCCGGTGAACCTGAGTAAACCAATCGTATGTAGCTCATGTAGTTTGTATGGGATTGTCCGCGTGGTAGAAACGTAAAAGCGAAGCGGACGCCTTATCGACCAAGCCATGCAAAAAAAAAAAAAAAGTTAATACAGCCCCTTTGAAAAATTTTGTGGTTAGTTAAGAAAAAATGGTGCAGCTGTCACTAGCGGTGCAAGGCTGGAGAACTAGCAAAGCTGGGGTCGACCTGGCTTCTTCCGGTTTTACTAAGTTTTGCTAGGTTTTGGCAGTCTTTGCTAGCTTTTTTAGGTTTTTCGATGTTCATGCTAGGCTAGACTAAGTGTTAAGGGGTGAGGCCAAGTTTAGCCGTATTTTACAAGGCCCTTCCGGTCGGTCTTCCACACTGACAGCGGACCCCAGGGGGGAAGAAGCTAGGTCGACTCCCACCTCCACTGTTTCCCCAGCCTTGCACCAATAGTGGAAGCTGCGCCATTTCTTTTTTTTTTTTTTTTTGCGTTTAGGTAGCCCAAGAAACGCTATCACCTTTAAAATGGTAAAGTAAGGGGTGCGATATGCATATGCCCCTTGTACTCCCACTCGAGCATGTGCGAAAGCCGGCTTCACTGTTATAATACTCTATCTGTGGTGGTGCACCCTTTACAGGCGGCGCAGTTTTTTTCTTTGTATTTTTTTGCTAACTCCACCGGAGCAAGCTCAAGCTTAAGCTTCTGCGCTATAAAAGAAAAGCAGCTAATACAGTCCCTTTCAAAACTTTTGCTGTTAGTTAAAGTTGCATTCATGGGCCGCAGACCAGGCAACCAGGCCGTGAGCATAGAGAGGACGTGTCACGCACACACGCTAAACCACGAGAACTAGAAACTGCACTGCGACGAGCATCTCTATTCGAGGAAATCCCACGTTTTCCTGGAGCTCTTTTTTGCTTGTTTCTGTGTGTGAACATAAGTGTCACGTCATCTTGTTTTGTTGTCGCTGTTGTTACAGAATGCGTTTTGTTCTTAGAAGGATCGGAGACGGAATGGATCCGTCCTTACACAACGCTGGCTGGCACGGACGGCATCGGTCACGTACCCGCGTGTCGCGTTTCACCGTATCCGCGACCGATCGCGTGGTCACCTTCGGGCCAGCGCCTCCTTGCGCGACGACGACGACGACCCATGTGGCTGCGTTGATGGCCGTGTCGTAAACCGGTTCCCCCGGAGGAAGCCCCTGATCGGGGTTCATCCGAGCGTTGACAAGTGGACACGGCACGCTGCCTTCTCGATTGTGTACACCGCCCGAGGCCCGAATGGGGCTCCCTTCCCCGACCGCCTTTAAAACGGCTCACAAAACGCTCGCTTTTTCCAGCATGCGCTTCGAAAGGGACTACATTTTCCGGCCGCCTCAAAGTACAAATTACTGCTGTTCGTGAATAAGGACTGGAGGCCGCACAAACAGCCCTTGTGCGAGCATAATTTTTCTGGAGACTCTGTCGAATGCCTCTGGCTCGTTTGTGCCCCCTGCTTTTCTTTTTCGGTACAGCGGGGCATGCAGCAGTCGCGAAGACTTCATCCACTTGGGGCAAGGGTAAACGCGATGAAATTTTGCGGAAGGAAAGGAAGCAGAAACGAGAGGTTGTGCTCCATCGAAGATTATTTTGGGAACAATATGATTAAAAACAAGGTACGGTTACGAGCTTTCGAGTGGAGGCAGAGCATGGAAGCGAACGGTTGTAACTCTTTAAACAACATGTTTCGCTATGTCACTGTTTTGAGGCTACGGACGTCTTTGTTGAGCGGTCCATTTCGGTTGTGCACGATGACGCGTTTTCTGACTTCGATCTCTTTTTATTCCAAATTACCTCAACCTTTGTCGATAAATCAGTTGAATGAGTGGTTGAACCGCGATCGTCATTTATGCCTAGCCATTGCAGTCAGTAGCGTTAACACCAAACCTTTTGTTTGGTGTTAACACCAAACCTTTTGTTTGGCGCATGTTAGCCTTAGTTGCTTATGTGCCACAAAACAAAACAACACAATACAAGACAACACAACACAACACAACAAAGCCATAAAGAGCTCATAAAATCGCAAAGGCGATCTCATGTGCCCTCACCCGATTAACTAACGAAAAGAAGAAAATTAGAAAAGACGCTGTCTGGGTTGGCGTGTTCCCTCAATTGCCCCCCTTCCCAGAAAAAAGGCACCGTCGGTGGAAGGGAAAAGCGGCCTAAGAAAGCTATACCCTCTGTTGGCCAAACAACAATGCAACGGGTTACGAAGCTCCGAGTGGCTCGCGTTACGATTGATCATACCGCATTGTTATACGCTATTGTGTGCTCCAAATGCTTGCTTATGGCCAATCGTATGTGACGTAAGGGGCCGCGTCGCGTTGCGTTATTTTACTTTTTGCAGCGCGAGTTTGTGCTACGACAGCACTGCGGTGGGCATGGTTAGAACGGAGAAAGAAAACTTGTGCTCGATCTGCTATATCCGCGTGGCTACGGAGTTTCCTCTTTTTTTTGTGTGTGTGTGAATTGCTCTTATTGGAAGCATTTTCCTAGAGGGGGAAGGTAGAAACACGTTCGGCCCGTGAATGCTTTGCACCCCTTAGCAGTAGAAATTTGTGCTGGGCGCGATAAAGAAATGAGTTTCATATCTTCAGTATGGGCTCAAACAGCCCCATCGGCTCGTTGTGATCAGAACGTTTGGTTTAATTCAAAGGATAGATGTGCTGTGGATGCGAAATATCAAGCAAGTGCAGAGGCCAACAGGCGCAGCAACTTAGCGCTTAGTCCAGACCAAAACAACTACGTACGTGCTCATTTTATGGCGATAGCGCAAACCAGCTATTATATTATGCATGGTCAGTATCAACAAGTTGGCCAAAAAAATCGACGTCCTCAGAGAAGCGTGGCCAGATGTGAGCAAAATTCTCATTGGTCGCGACGGCCCAACAACATGCCAATGACGACGACAGCTCCTGTGAGGAGCTCCCTTATTTGGCTGCGACATCAACATACCAAGCCTCGTGGTCGATTCGTCACTGGCCGTTGACAGCGAC
Organism: Haemaphysalis longicornis; assembly: GCF_048455015.1. Taxonomy (NCBI): domain Eukaryota; kingdom Metazoa; phylum Arthropoda; class Arachnida; order Ixodida; family Ixodidae; genus Haemaphysalis; species Haemaphysalis longicornis. The sequence continues at coordinate 254,939,913 of NW_027526203.1, forward strand.
GTCAACACACCCGCCCACTCATGCTCTCCCAACTCAACGAAAAGGGATGTTCACGCATTCTCTATCATTAGAGGTGCGCCCGTAACTTTTCATTCCGTAATTTGTAAAACGCCACATATAAGATGAACGTTGCCGTTAACGCAACGGTTAACCACTTTTACAATAAGATAATATCGTAAATTGGGCATACAGAGGGGACGTTGGCTGTTTACACTAATCTGCTTACCGTGCTCAGCATAAATTTCTAGTGGCAAAGGGTGCAGAGTATTTACGGGCCGAACGTTTTCCTACTCTGCCGCCCCTCACCCTCTAGGAAAGTGCTACCATGTGGGAGAAATCCATCAACCGGCGGAAAAGTGAGTAGATTCTGCAGCCACGCGGGTATAGGAGCTCAAGCGGCGCAAGTTCTCCGTTTCTCTGTTCTAACAGTGCCCACCGCATCGCTGTCATAGAACAAAGCCACGCTGCGAAAATGAAATGGCTCAGTGTGCAGCGGCTCGTTGGTCACATTAGGGTTGGCCAGAAGCCAACTGATTTATAACAGCGTAACACAATGACGCATAACAATGGTGTACTATCAATCGTCGCGCGAGCCACTTAGAGCTTAGTAGCCCCTTGTATCTTTGTTTGGCCAAAAAAAAAAAAAGATTCTCTAAAGGATTCGCGTGGTATACGACCTATTGGAGTGCGACTAAATATAACTTTGTAGCAGACGGCTAGAATCCGAGGACACCTGAGAAGCTCTCGTCAGTTGGGAATGCGAAAGCAGTAACGTCCAATTGAACGTCACTGAGTGCTCGTCAAGTTTTGCTTTGCAAGTAATGTTTTCCAGCTTTGCTGCGGGAATAGTTTTCGAGTTTTGCGATGAAATTGGTGAGGGTTATTTTTTAGAGTGTCTACGTTAACATGTTGGCTGTATAGTCGAACCACGTGGACGATATTGCGCAGTATTATGCTGCCGCACTCAGCGGCCGGGCTCGCTGGTGCCTGTTGCGCCTCTGGGTGACGCCAACGAAGCCTGGGCTTGATTACGTGTCGCTAAGCCACAGCCATGCACACTCTCCGCTTTCCACGTGGCTCTGCGAATGTCCAGACGTTGCCTATAGCAGCGCTGTCCCTGTTTTATTAATGCGAAACACGCGCTCCTTCGCAGTCACGTGCGGTTAGGAGCCGTTCGCTGCCACAGACGCCGGCTTTTTCTCTCAAGGTACCAATTAATGCTTGCGCATTAAAACATGTTCGATTGCTGTGATGCCTGGTACCCGCTCGGAGCATCGTTGATGCTCTTTTGCCACCCGCTGTAACGTCAGAATCGACCCTGTCGATTTACGTGCGTTTATGAGTACGTTGTCCAGTGACTCGTCGTTTCCGGGCTTATGTCCATTTCTAAGCAACTGTTCTAGGTACCGCACCGTGGCAATTGTAGCAGTGTATTGTCTGTCGCTGCATTTGTGGTACTAAATAAAAAAAGGGCGCAGCTTGTGCAAGGCTGGAGAAGCAGCAGAGCTAGTGGCGCCTCTCCCATCGTCGGAGAACCGGCTGTTGCCCTTCGCATGGATTTCTGAACTTGCCGCTGAAAGTTTTCCATGACTGGCAAGCCCGGATAGTTTTGTCCGCAACCTTTCACATCTCTCCAAAATTGGACTGCGTTAGCACGCGCTAGAACCCACGGCAACAGGCTTCGCGAACTCGGCGTCTGTATAGCGCGAATTCAGCGTCTCTGCTCCCCACTTCAGGCGCGAAAGCACGTGAACAGGCGAGGAGAACAGCACGCGAGAGATCACGCCACGAAAGCTGGGTAGTGTTCTCGAAGGTCCAGCTGGCTGACGCCGGGAGCTCCACACGAGGCGCACGCTCGCGTGCGCACAGCATGTTTACTGGTATTTTTTGCGAGTTCCTCATGTAGCGCAAGTCCACACGCTTGGACCACGCCGGGCGCTCCTCACGAGGCGCACGCGCACGTGCGCTCGGCTGGGCTGAATTTGTGAAAAATATGCTTCCAGCGCCATGCGTCGTCCCCGCCGCTTTGCCGAACCAAATTTTGCTCTGCGAAACTTAGCTTGGGAATCCACGGCACGCATTTAGCGTCGATTTTTTTTTTTTTTTTTTGCGTCGCCCTACCCTCTTGACTTCCAGTTCAGTAAAAGCCCGACCAGAACCATAGGGGCAGAAAACATGAAGGACCTTACAAACCAATCACCCAATGGTTGTTTAGCAAAGGAAATTAATTTACTTTGAATTTATGCGGCATACTGTCGGATTACTACATGCCTTTTGATGTATTTAACTGTTTTTTTTTCTCAAACCGCATTATTTCATTGTTGTTATTTTCCTCGTTCTTAATCAGTACCTCATATACATTTTCTCCCACACTGATGTGGGTGACGTTCCATTAAATCGCCATGGAGTGTTACATTCGCTTATTACCTACGACAGATTGTTTTTTAAAACTGTGATGTATTTATTTACTTATCTGATCATCTGGTGTACAGTGTGGTGGATAGTTTGCAATCTTTCTGTCTTATTTGAAGTGTTATGTGAGCTTGTTCTATTCAAATGTGCTCATTTGTATTAGTGTTATAACGCCTGTGCCATGTGAGGATTCAGGGGCCTAGTCAAGCTCTTGAGCCAGTTTCTGTCCTATGGATCCTCCATATGTATTTCCGATAAATAAACTGATATGGATGTTGATATGGAAAAGTATTAGAAAAAAATCTGTCGCTAGCGACTACGCGGCTCGCTTAGAGACCGTAACAGCAAAAATTTGCAGCTTCATAACTGGCCTGGCTTGACGTCTTACTGCCTGCGAAAATGCGGTAAGTGCCGTCAAAAAAAAAAAAAATAATAACACCGCTAAAAAGGCTTATTTACGTCGCTAAAATATGAAAACAGAACGCTGTAGAAATAGCAAAACAATATAAGGCGATTTTTTTCTATCAGGAGGAGAGTGCACGGACAGAAAATACGCGTGATTTAATATTCCTACATCTAAAGCTTGCTTTTATTTTTTACTGCTACGAACAATTTTCTCGCAGTTCTTGCCGCACTCGACGCATTCCGCAGCCACTAAAACTGTCGAAGCCAATTTATTTAACGAAGCTAATGCAAATACTTTAGTTCCCGTGCTTACGCGTACTTCAAAAACACCGCAAAGGCCTGGGCAGAAGGAGAAAAGAGCATCAACAGTAACTCTTGACAGCGGGGAATTCCAGCTCGCAAGGAGCGAGGACGTTTCGGTGGATGGGCGTGGGTATATAACCGTTATCTTTTAATAGATATCTCTGAACACCCGCAATCATACAACTTCCAAACAATATTTTTATCTTCTATAATACACAAACGGTAAAGCACGAACGTACCAATTGTATTTGTTCTGTTAATGCTGTCCTTTCGATACGGGGGCACTATTCACGGTGCTGTACGATATCTCGGTGCTCAACGCCAGATTAGATAGAGCTCATGTACTGTGACAGGATTTCCTCGCAACAATACACCCTTGCGCTCGCGACGGCTGATCTGAAACGTTTGACGCTTGGAACTCCATATACTTTGACCTTGCTCAGTGCCGACCTTACAGCAGTTCGCACGCCTGCGTCAGCCCTGCACAGGAACCACAGCTCAACTCAAGTCAACCATAATCCGCGTTCTTTCCTTTGTCCCAAAAAAGTTTGAATCACCAACCCGCCCAAGTTTGTGCTTCAGTAAATTTCTTGTGCGGTTTTCGCCCTAATTCACCGAACAAAAGAAAAATGGAAGATAGAGGTCCAAGCAATGAACATTCGGGAGGCGGTGCACTCAAAGCCCACACTGAATGTAACACAATTAGCACAGGCACGTATCCTTTGCAAGAATGTGAAACGAACTGTTCAGATCTAGGTATAACCACCAAATCGAACATTGAGTACAATCACGTAAGGTAATGAGGGAATCTCCTTTGTCTATAAAGGCTTACATGACTACGGGGCACATACATTCTTGCGGGAAAAAGGTGATAACACTCTCCTCTTACCCCAGAGGAAAAAATAATATTGAGGGCCTTCTCCTCAAATAAAGTATTTAAATCTGCAACCTACCTGTCCCAGCTGGGCTGTGAAGTGTGCCATAGTGAGGAGCAACAGGATAATTTAGCCCACCTGAGGTTTTTTAATATGGCCTAAAATTTCGTACATATGGGCGTTCTACAGCGAAGCTGTATGTGTTTAACTGCGCCCGTGTGGAAGGAAAACTCGGCATGTGGAAGGAAAACTCGAGGACTTGTGTTAAGCGTATAAAAAAATTCATAAGAAATTAAAAAAAGCTCTTAGAGCCTCCATATTTCGATCAGGGTGTCGAACCGGAATTTTTTCGGGTTCGGTTCGGGTTCGGGTTCAAGCCTTTCGGGTTCGGTTCGGGTTCAGTTCCAGAGCCCCATTCCGTTCCGGTTCGAACCGGTTCGAACCCGTTCGAACCGGTTCAAACGGGTTCAAACGGGTTCGAAGAAAAAAAAAGCAGGCGTGTTTTTTCTGTTAATTTTTGTGCTTGTTTTCGTTTCCCTATCAAATCGGCATAACAAAAAATTCATAATGATGGTTTCTTTGTCCAAATATTCTGTCTTCGCCAAACTAAAGCGACCCTGCAACACGTTTTTCAACTTTTGTCTAAATCTTGAGTGCTTGCAGAAAGTAGTCAACCAACGCATTATACTATGGGGTCGCAATGTGCCTCAGCCAAAAATTACTGTTCTCTCCTCGTCAGATAACATAGAAACTTGCTCAAAATATTTTTCTCTCCTTCCCGGTCTTCGCGTTCTTCGACCGCTGAATGACGTCATTACAGCGGTGTCGCGGCGGTTTGCCGGCTTTCCTTAAGTTGCAGAATAGAACGCATTTGATAGCCATCTAAAAAAAGTCACAAAAGCGAAGCAGAAACCTAAGTGTATCCGCAGCGACGAGCAAATCACTCACTGTTGCTCTGTGCTGGCAATAGCTATAGTTTTCGCAGTGCTTCCAGATGCAACGAAGATTCAAAGCGTTTTTGAAAGTGTTTATTTATTTATTTGCTGCTTTTATTTATTTATTTGTTTATTTATTTACCTAGTTTTATTTATTTATTCATTTACTGTTGGGTTTAACACGCCGTCGCAACGCCGACGACAAGGCGCGCCATAGTGGAGGGCTCCGGATTAATTTTGACCACCTGGGGATCTTTACGTGCGACGAAATTTCGGACAGACGGACGTTTTCGCTTTTCGCTTCCATCAGAAAAGCGGCCGCCGCGACCGAGAATATAAACCGTGTCTGTGTGCTCATCAGCGCTACGCCTTTGCCACTGAGCCACCGCGGCGAGTTTATCTAAGGTGTTGAAGAGCTCCTTTAACTGTACCCGCAAAATGTTTTCTATGGTAGTGTGACGAGTATGTGGCTCCGACTGCCAAGCGTGGCAGGTGGCATTTAGAAAAATTTCCTACTGCTCATCTTTTATCTGCTAACAGAGCTGTTAGAAAGAAAGAATGGCTGTAAAGACTCATTTGACGGCGGGTATAGGACGACATTGGATAGGGAACCACTGGAGATAGGAACTTGCTAATGGCCCTTCAGCGACTGGTGACAGCGATTGGGCTCTAGGAAAGATGATAGCCAAGTGAAGTCACAAGCAGCAGTAATGATCACTTGTAGAGAGAGAGAGAGAAAATGAAGTTTCATTCAATCGAGGCAATGTTGAAGAGAGGCGTCCTCATTCGAGGGGGCCGAATCGACAGCCGTTTCCATCAAGAAGAACTGATCTTCCAGGCCGCAGCTGGCCATGGCTGTCTCCCAATTCTGTATTGAAACGTGAAGGTTAGATGGATGTACGGCACACTAGTCGCAGCCGCCTACTATGTGTATGAGGTTCCCAGGCTCTCCACAGAAGCAACGCAATGGAGAGAGTTGTGTCCCGTCAAAGAGGTGAAGTCTGGCGTTGTGTGGGAACGTGTATGCCCACAGGGTGCGGAGTAATGTTTCCTGGTTAATCGGTAGCGATTTGTGCGGGGAGGAGTACGTTCTATGGAAGAGGCCAGAGTGCTGAGTAACTTCTTGGTCTGTGACTGCAGGATGCATGCACTCGGGCCGGGCTTCATTAGCGCCGGCTAAGCGAGTCAAATCTCGAACCACGAGGTTGGTGATCTTGTTTGCCGTGGATGCCAGTATGAGCTGGCGCCCATACAATCGTGACTGGTCTCGTTGGTGGTCTCTGATTGATCATCGGAAGTGTTGTAACATGCAATCGACCGTTGGCAAAGTTGGGCCACGCCTGCTAAGGGTCTGTTATGAGAGTTTTGACGCCGCTTTGGCTAAGCGTCCGTGCTGTCGCCGCTTCCTCAGCTTAGAGGGGGTTGTGTTCGGCGGTTGAGATGCTACACCTGTGGGAGGCTGCAGAACGGTAACACAAATAGAAGTTACTGAAGAATGCTATCGGGCGGCTCTTGCATCAAACCAGTTGATCGTCCCTCCCTTTTTTTCTTGCAGTTTAGTTCCTTTCCAACTGTCTCCCCTCATATATACACACGTTTTGAAAACTATTTGATGAATATACAATATGCATTAGGCAATTAGTTATTAACTTTAGTCCCAGATGTCAATTTTAATATAGCAACAACATATAGCGCAATCGGGCATAAAGAAACACCTTTTATAGCATTCAGGTGGTCTTCACATAACTTTGCGGCTGCTTTGTGCGTGACAAAATTTCCTGATTGGTTGGGAAGGAGAACGCTGCAAAATTTCAAATGCCAAGGACCCCAAAGATATCATGTTTGGTACGACCGTCGAATCCGCCTTAACTGACACGCTAATTCTTTTAATCAAAATTAATCAACAAACCAGTCCCAACAATTCACATTAGCTCATTCACTCACCTAACTAATTTCAACTTCAACTTTATTGAGCATTTCGTGCATAGAAATGCGAGGACAAACACAAAAAGCTGCAAAACTCCAGCTTGACGAGGTGTTTGCACCTTACGGTTGGCGTGGCAGAGCAGAAACAGGAGTTTAAAGCATACGCACAGGAAATATTCCTAAGAAAAGGAAATCTCGCCTTAACATGTTGATATTACATAAAAACATAAAAGAAAGCATTAAAACGCACTATAGCTCACAGTTTGTAAAATATACTTATTAAATGATATACATACACGCATATTGGAACTCATAGGTACATACATACATATAAATGTTAAAAAACAAAACAGGGTACACAGGTATATAAAAAGAGAAATATTCGATATGTACGGAACCTGTGTAGACACAAAAAAGCAAAAGACAAAACTCGAAGAAAAAGTCATGTTATATACAGGTATGCATACACTCATCAAAATCTGCACTACAGAAGTATCCACATAAATAAATACACACAATATTGGCAAAAATGAGTGTACGGTACTTTTTAGATGCTAAAGTTTTCAGGGAATGAAGACAATGCCAATAAAACGCTTGAAAAATATTACAAGTAATTTTGGCTAAACCAAGGTTGCCACGAGAGACAACGCTTAATAGATTGTCAGTTAAAAATGTTCTATGTTCAGCAGTAAACTTTTCTTTAAGTCTCACTTAGAAATTGTATTTATAGCTATGCCACTCTCGGCTAAGTTATTTAAAAGGCGGGAAGTTCGGGATTGCAACCTATCATTGCCATAATTCGTTCTTGAAAACGGCACGAACCATGTACTCCTTCCCCTAATTTCGTACGGTACGTCCAACGGTTTTCTTAAACTACGTCGACTTAGATATGCTACACCGTTGTGTTGCAAGCTATTTTTATACTTTGTTAGAAGATTAAAGTTGTAGATACATTGGACAGGAAGCAAATTATACTACAGAAATAGTTCGTTGGTGTGAGAGTCAAATGGTACAGTTGCGATATGTCGAATGGGCTTTTTCTGAAATAAATGCAGCTTATTAATATTTTTTGCGGAACTGGTTAACCATACGACGCTGCAGTAATTGATGTGAGCTGTGAATATGGCATGATAAAGAATAAGTTTAATATTTGATGTAACCACAGGCCGTAACCTGCAAAGCACCCCACACGCTCGAGATAAATTAGTGCAGACGTGATCGACATGGGCATCCCATTTTATATGTTCATTAAAAACAATGCCTAATGTTTTTATTTCACGAACTATACAAATCTTTTCAGATACGAGGTAAAAACTGAGGATTCTGTCAACAGATCTTTGAGCTGGTGAAAATAACACCGCTTTAGTTTTCTTAGTATTTATTTTTAACGAGTTTGCTTTATCCATTTGTGAAGCTTTTGGAGGATTATGTTTGCCAAATGCAAAAGCTGAGTAGTATCACACGATTGAAAGAAAATGCTGGTATCATCTGCGTAAATAATAAAATGTGCAATGTCAGTAATTTCTACGATATCATTCATATAAATATTAATCAAGATTTGCCCTAGAAGACTGCCTTGCGGAACTTCAGCCCTTACTTCTTGTGAAGAAGAGTTGTGTTCCTTTATTGCTACGACCTGTTGCCGGTTACCTAAATAAGATTGCAAAAGAGTAAAGCCCCCGGAATCCATAATGTTGTAATTTTTAAAGCAATGTTAAATTACTAATTTTATCAAATCCTTTGAAAAAGTCTATAAATATAACTAAAGTTACCTTTTTTTCTTCAAATCCCTGGATTATTAAATTTTTTTGCGTTAATAAAGCTAATTCGTTGACATATGTTAACGAAAACCGAGCTGTTTTGATGATATAATAGAGTGTTTGTCACAAAAGGACACAAGGTGTATCGCGATTACTTTTTCTAGCCTTTTAAAATAACTGGAAATACAGAAACCGGTCTATAATTGGAAAAATTGATTTTGTCCCCGGATTTAAACAGTAGCGTGACCTTAGCTTGCTGCATCTTTTTTGGAAAAACACCAGTAGTAAGGCATAAGTTATATATATAGCTAAGCGGCGATACAAGAAGGTCCAGTACAAACTAAATAGGCCGAATCTGAAGCCTATCGATGTCTATGGCCTTGCTATTTTTATTGACAAGAAAATCGACCATATTTCCTGAGGCGTTACCGGAGAAAAAAAGGCTCTGTGGGGGTTAGAATCCTTTAGGAACCTCATAGCGCTTTCATTGTGGGAGCATTGCATAACATTCGTTAAATAGTGAATAAACTTGGTTGCCAGTTCTTGACTCTTGAGTGGTTTATTATCTACTGTCAATTCAAAGTCGTCGTTACGGGGGGTAAGTGGGTGAAAAAGTTTATTCAATTCCCGCCACATGACATCACACCGGGAGGAAGCCTCAGAAAACACATGTTCGAAGTACATTTTTTTAATATAGCGTAAGAACTTTGTCACAAAGTTTCGGTACTTTTTAAAGGCTACAAAATCGTCCCTCTTCTTTGTTTTTACAAACTTATGGTACAATAAATCTTTTTTACAGATCATCTTCAGACATTCGTCTGTAATCCATGGTTTCCTTATATTCTTATTTTTCTTGACGATCTTAAGAGAAAAATACTTTTTATATGCATCTTTATATGATTCAAGAAAAGTATCGTAGGCATCATCTGCAGCGGTGCACAGAAGTAAAGGGTTCCACCAAATAGAGCAAATTTTCTGACGAAAACTAGTCAAAGTATTCTGATTAATATCGTGAAAAGCGAAAGATTCGGGGCATTGCTTACATCTTAGTATTTCTGTGTGCATTGAGAACATATATATAGGTAAATGGTCACCTATATGTACACCAATCACACCGGACATGGTACTGCTACTTGTATCACTGGTTGTAAATACATCAATAAGACTTTCGGAAAGACGGCCCATACGAGTCGGTTCTTTGATCACGTTGATGCAGCCGAAATAACCGAAAAGGAGCTCTAGATCACGCGAATGTGCGCTTGCCTGTAATATGTTAATGTTAAAGTCCCCACCAATAGTTATTTGTAAACCATAAGACGGAACAAAATTGAGAAGGTCTTCTAAAAATGCGAAACAATTTTCGAGTTTTCCATCAGGGGGGCGGTACACAACAACAAAAATTGCATTTTTACATTGCACCGTTAAAGCTTCATAATCTGTCGTAACTGTCGAAAATTCGTTCATGGTACTACAAGAAAGCTGTGTAGACACGAGCTGTAACACACCCCCACATCGCGGTAGGACCTATTTAGAAAAAACGTGTTGAAGCCCGAAAGGCGCAGCACTTCTGTGTCACTCGTATACGAGGTTTCCCTTATCATGACAACGTCGAACTTGAAACTTTCAAAGCTGCGTTTTCTTTTCTTGTAGTTTCACATTCTTCTTTCATTTCCTCGTAGCTTTTGTTGAAGAATTCGCAGCTTTTTTGCATTTCCACATTTTCTTTCTTAGTGGTTTCATATTCTTTTTTTAATTTCGTCGTAGCTTTTCGGCATTTCCCTTACTTCTTCTCGAAATTCACGCTTAAGATCAGCGATCTCGCGTCTTAGGTCAGCAATGTCAGTTTTCATGACCAAAGGAATGCGGGATTATACACAAGGGCACACAATAGCAATGACACTGGGTGGTTGGCACGAGAGGCAACAGAAAAAGTCACTGAGTAAGCGAACAAAGATTACTGCAGAATATTCAAACCTGGGGAATAGGAAGGCGACTATCAGGCGACCGTTCTGTTCGCTGCCTCCGCTGCCAAGTGATGCTGAGGTGGACGGAGCGTTCTTTTGAAGGATCCACTTCGTGACGAAAGCCACACGTGGTCCAGGAAACAGGGGGTGTGGAAAGGCGATGTGGCGAGGGGGTGTGGCGAGTCTACCCGCTAACCCGGACTAATCGACTTCAATCCATTCTCCTCTTAAGTTTCAGGTTAAACAGATTCGAGATAACATAAAAATGCTATCAAATATACTTTAAAAGTGGAAATTAGGTTTCCCCATTTTTTTAAATCTCATGTTCTCTTAGAGCAGGAATCAAAAGACACAACCGCACTGTATACAAGAAAAAGTTACGTTAATTTTGAGAACTGCGAGTGTTTGTGTCTCAGTGCTGTTTGTATATAACTTTCCATTCAAACTATAAGTGGAAGATATGGATGTATAGTTGATGGTGTCCCTGAAGGCCTTCACAAGCAGACAGGGATGCATGCGAATTAACAAGACATTAAAAACTTTAGGCGATTTTAAACACCATGTAGAAAAACCATGAAGAATATTCCATGATATGTTGCCTCGTAATAGGCGTTATAACTTAAGTTATTCTAAACGTAAAAGATAATTGGGAGAGATGGGCAGTGCCTAACGCAAAGTGATAGTATATACGGACAACTTTACATTAAATTGAGGGAAATAATTAGAAGAGAACATGATGGGCCTTGGGAACTGCAGACTACGCAAAATATTTCATGGTTCTGTCCGGGAAGTGGCAAAATATCTTCAGACGCAAGGTAGCGTACCGAACTGGAAAACTAGAAATCACATTTTTGAAGCCCCGGAACCGGTTCGGAACGGTTCCTTTGATTCGTTCCGGTTCGGGTTCAGTTCCAAAATGGCGGAAAAAATATGGTTCCGGTTCAGTTCCGGTTCCGGGCAAAAATTCGGGTTCAGTTCCGGTTTTCGGTTCGGTTCCGGTTCCGGTTCGACACCCTGATTTCGATACGTCTTATATTGCCGCTGGAAAAATGTCTTCTCAGCAATGCATTTGTGTTTAGAGGCGGGAGCCGACTTTAAGGTGCAAGCTTGGTCTTTATAAGCTGGCTTTCCGATATTGTGCGTTGCGCAGTAAAGCATGAGTATGGAAGGAGTGTGGTTGCAGCCCTACTTTATACTCCTTTCCACCGCATCCACCTTTTTCCCGAGTGGCGTGTACTGCTCGCCACGCGTGGCGTCCACCTCCCCCTGCCATATTTATGCATGCATACGGGGAGAGGGGGAGGGAGGGGCACCCAACCGTGGGAGAAGTGAAAGTTGTGATCCCTAGACGGGTGGCCTGCATGCGGGGGAAGCGTGCTACAACCCTTGAGGGAGGAGCGCTCCAATCTTCCCTCCTGGTAGCCCCCGAACCCGCTTGCACGTGTCTCAGCTGCTGATGTGCCGCCGCGATGATTATCTTCCGGCAGACGGACACCACTCATCCCGTTGTAAGCTCGGACGCGCGCAGACAGTTCTCACCATTCCCGACAGCCCACGCGTCTGTCCCAGCGAGCACCACTGCGAATCCCGTTCCAGAACAGCTGCAGCTTCGCGGTGCGACATATACCGTTCAGCACGCGAACTCTCCGTGTGGGAGGTCCTTGTGTGAGCGAAGGCAACCACTTTCCAAGCCGCGCTTTTCGTGACTTTTTCTCCCGAAGAGCGCATTTGAATGCACCTCGGGATTTTTTTTTTTTTTTCCACCTCCATTTCTCAAAAAAGGGCGCCACGCTCGCGCACGCGAGATTTTTCTCCTCCTTTCTTTCTCGCACTAACGCAGTGAAAGGAAGAGGCCCGCAAGGAGCAATGCGGCCCGCCGTTTTCTGTTGACTCGGTTCGCGTGTGCGGCGCCATCCATTTTACGCAGGTGTCACGAAGCCGGCCGTGCACTTTGACTGGAGTGTGTGGAGCGAACCTCGATGCGGTCCTCCGAACGAGTTCGAGTACCAAACACAAGCGGCCATGCCTGGTGGCGGAGGTCATTTCTCAGCCGAGTGACGGATGCGCTACCAACGCGATTCCGCAGGTGTCACGGGTGCTAATTAAGAAGAGTGACTTGTCAAAGGGTGACACTTATTCGCAATTAAAGGTAGAGCGATAAGCTGTGTCAGCTAAATACCATAGTGGAACCCTGACAGATCTGGAATTGCGTGATGTCAGAGTGCTGCAGGTTGCATTTTAAAGAGAAATTGCTCGCCTAACGCTGCTATTTGTCAAATTCGCCCCCTTGGACGTAACGATTGGCCTCCTTGGCGTATTATTGCGGCGCATAATTTTAGCGGTGTTGAACAGGAGTTGAACTCCTGCGTAAAAGTACGCCATTCCGAGCAAATTCTTCAACGCGCCAAAATGGCCTAGTACAGCTAAAATAATTAGCTGCATTATTACCGTGGCATCCCGCATAACCAGCGCATCACTTATAGTTCGCTTTACTACATATATTATTTGTTCCCACCACGAAACCGCCCACACAATCTCCCGCTTGTGTCCTAGATCCCCCTTGCAGCGCACTGTGGTGTCTGGAAAGCGCGCCGGCGGGGAGCTTTATTGGGGTTGTCTACAGGGTCGAAGTCTGCGTTGTCGAAGTCTGCGTTGAATATCCAGGATAAAGCGTGTGACGCGCTCGGTGCTGCCGTCCTCAGCGCGATTGCCGCATGAATGAAATCCGGGAAGGTTGGAATGCGCCCACGCTCGTTCGACTCGTGCCCGTGAACTTGAAAGCCCGAGCAGAAGCGTCGGCATTTGGCGCCGCCGCGCAACTCTCTCGCGTCTCCCTCCGCCTTTCACTCTCTCCCGCGCAGTGCTTGCACACCTGGGCTACGCGGCGGGGGAGTGGAGCAGCACGCGCCCTGGGAACGCGCGGGCGAGGCAGCGGAGCACGCCCGTGATGGAAGAGGTTTTTTTACGCGCGCCCGGGCGCAGCGACACGATTCGAGAACGCCGCCAGCCTCGATTCGGCTCCCTCTTTCCCGCTTCGCGGCAAACGTGAGCGCTGACCTCGGGAAAAGTGCCGGCCGCCCGCGCACTTCCGAAACAAACTTTTCCTGTCGCGCCCACGCCCTTGCACGCTCCCCTTCGCCGACTTCTGGCGCTGCGAGGTTGTTTGTTGCATGACGGGGGAAACAAAACGGATGACCGCTCCAAGGGAGGCCCTAAAATTCCACTCCAAGACAGCCCAGCTCGTGCATCTCCTCTCTGGACGTGGCGGGCGTTGCCACCGGCATTCCTTCCCGGAGGAACTGGCGAGTGGAAGATTTTTAGGAAATAGCGCGAAAACCCATCTGACACTTTGTGGCAATCACTTGGCGGTCAAATTCGAGCAATAGTTCTTTAGTGGGTAACTGGGTCACGCAAGAAATATATGCGCTCACCAGATCTCGCATTCTCACGTCGTGACACACCCACGGTCCGTTGATCAGCCTGTGAATGCCTCGGTCGGGGATGTTTTCTTCAAATTGGCTTCCCGAGGTTTGCAGAATTACATATTACATATTTTACAGAATTACAGTTAATTACGTATTTTTCGGCTAGTTTCGCTTTTCGTTTTGCTGTCACAAGATAGCTCTGCAAAGCTAAGGCGACACCTTTTCTCGCCAAATGCTTCCACAGAGTAGGGAAGAAAAAAAAAAAAAAAACATGCGACCGAGCCCCGTAGTCCAAGATTCCCAAAAACCGCGCTCATTACGCTTATCCCACAAGACGCGATTTAGGAATATATTTCCCCCAGAACTGAAAATGGGAGCGAAACAGGAGGGAAAACTTGCTGTTATTTGGATTTTCCGTTAGTTAGCTTTGTAACGCTGTTTCCCTAATGGCGTCTGTGCGCACCCAAAAATGCACTGCAGTAAACCCAACTTTCTCTGACCATGATGATGATCGTAGTCCTCTAGCGCATCAAGGAGAAAAAAACGCTTCCCGTGGTCTGGATAGAATCTGGGCCCTTCGCACGATGAAGCCGACGTCTATCCGACGGCGCCATTCCGACGCGGTCAAAGCAGTCTATACTTGTAGAGGGGTGCACGGGCGTGCGAAATCAAATGGCGCAGGGTCAAAAGTCCAAACTGCCTGCGAGTCAAAGTCCGAAATCAGACGGCAACCAAGGAATGCCTCACGTGAAAGCTTCGCGCTCAACTATAGTCGTGGCGTAGACGGAGGAGTGCATGATTTTTGTATAAATGTAAGCAGTGCATACAAATGTAACAACGTTCTATGTCGCAGAAAAATTGTGCCCGGTGTAGGTTGACTTGCGCACGCTCGTCTAAAATCAAGTCGGAAGTAACCGGATCACTTTCTGTTCACCCTGGCTCACAGCTAGGTTGGTATACGGCCGTGTGCTTCAAACATATCGGACTGCGCGCAATGTGGTTCTTCTCGCAATAAAAGGGCATAGTACACACGTAAACGGTTTACAGATCATTTGCAAGTGTGCGCCTCCTGCGCAACCTGCAAGTTTGAGAAGTGAGCTAGTTCGCGCGCCACAATAGCCATGCTTCTTGAGCATTGCTCGCTGTCCAATGGTCCACAGAACCCGTGCGGACGCCTGGTAGTGCGTGTCAGACGAAAAAATGGAGCAGAAGTTTATGTGTGTGTGTGCGTGTGTGCGTGTGTGTGCGTGCGTGCGTGTGTGCGTGCGTGTGTGTGCGTGCGTGCGTGCGTGTGTGTGTGTGTGTGTGTGTGTGTGTGTGTGTGTGTGTGTGTGTGTGTGTGTGTTTACAGAGAGAATCACGCACAGCTGTGGTGTAACACAGACAACTCTTAAACTCTTGTGAAGTTGAATTTAGGAGAGAAAACATGTTAAAATAAAGCGCCAGTTACCGCTTCCTACGCGTCGCTTGCAAGCAGATTGTTTGAAGAGAGAACCTCAGATTCCGCGAAAAAGGGCTACTTTCCCACTGGGAACCGCGAGTAGTACGTGAAATTTCTCACAGTGAAGGCTAAACTTTTAGGCTGCAGTTTGACTTCTGCTTTGCAGACTCACCAAGTGTTCCCATTTGCCGCAAGTCACTCGTTGCATGCTCTAGTGCCTTGAAATGTTCGCATAGCTGCTTGCCCCTACCGAAAAATCCTGTTTCCAATCAAACGGCTTCTGAACGGACCTGTTTGACGGAAACTCCGAAATCGTGCGCCGTAAACTCCGAATCGTGCGCACGATTCGGAGTTTACGGCATTCTGTACGCCTATACTATTCTGTTGAACCCCGTTGTGAACACACGCACGGTAATATACAGGGTGTCCCAGCTATCATGCACCAAGATTTAAAAAAAGAGAAGTCGCGTAACTCGAAGAAAACCTAGTGCATAATGTTTGCAGTACTGTGAGGAAGCGGAGAGTAATTTTTTCGTTAATGAGACTTAATCAATTAATTGTAATTAAATATCAGACTCGAAAAATACTGTCCTAATCACTAAAGTGTCAATGAGGCACTTGTAGGTAACCATGAGGGGCATCTAACTGCGCTATTTTCAGCGACGAACTAATTGCGTACTCATTTATTCTGACTGATAAAGGAAACCCGCGAAATATGAAAAATACCACGTGACGACGCTTACGCGCGCATTGTGAAGCAGCGTCCCCAAACAAAGCTGATTGAAAGCAACTGCTTTGCGTGTTACCCGCCCGAAGAGACAGCGCATCACCTTGATAATAGCATGCATGGAAGGAGCAGCAGCAGCAAGATTCACGGGACGCGTGTGCAGATAAGGAGCAAACTCGGTCGCGATTTCTTCTTTCTTTCTTTTGTCTATTTGATTCTTGCTAACTCAGAGGCAGCCTGTTTGAGGGCGTTGCTTTACGGTGCGCGCGGAGGCGCCGTCACGTGGTATTTTTCATATTTCGCGGGTTTTCTTTATCAGTCAAAATAAATGTGTACGCAATTAGTTCATCGCTGAAAATACCGCAGTTAGATGCCCCTCGTGGTTACCTACAAGTGCCTCATTGACACTTGAGTGATTAGGACAGTATTTCTCGAGTTAGATAATTAATTACAATTAGTTAATTAAGTCTCGTTAACGAAAAAATTACTCTCCGCTTCTTCACAGTACTGCGAACATTATGCACTAGGTTTTCTTCGAGTTACGCCTTTACTTTTTTTTAAAATCTTGGTGCATGATAGCTGGGACACCCTGTATATGTCAGTACCTGTATTGAGTACGTCTTTGCGTCCATTCCGCTGTGTGTCAGCAGGATCAGAGGGTGCTAACCACTCATTTTTATTATCGTGGGCCAAGTGGAAATTAAGTACAAACATTAAATACCTTCTAAGTAAGACCTGCTATTCCAAATTATAGGTTGCCCTGTCCACAGCAGTAATCGGATATCTACTATACGAAGCTTACGCAAAATAAAGAAAATTTGTGTGAGCTGCGAAACACCAAAGAGTGAGCATGGCCGAGTGTTTTATGAAACTTAAAGGGGCCATGCAGACAAAATACAAGTTTGTTTTATTCGAAAGATTTCGTGTTTTATAGAGCCCCCAGAGCTTTTCCGGCAACAAATGATGCCGTATTCAAAGAAAAAATAATCAATTTAGGTTAAAATTTTGATTTCCCACACCAAATCGTGTGTTTTTGGGACGTCAGCAATGAAGTCATAAGTGCGCGTATTCAAACGAACTTCCACTGCGTCATTCAGCTCTGCAGCCTTGCTTGCTGTCGGTCGTCCCACATGGCGCTACCATACTCATCCACGGACCGTTGTTCGCCGTTGCTTCGTTTTTGACCGTATTTGCACCTGGCTTGTTTTTGTTAGTTTAGAAAGTAATCATTTCGTGAAACATGGGGTATCCTCGACAAACAGGGTCACGTAAGACAACGTCGCTTACGCCAATCGGCCAGTGTCGTGTAAGACAACTCCAAAGCGGCGGACTGATGTGCAGCTAAAACAAGCATAGTGCGCCCAGTACCAACAGCTGTGTGCATCGGTACTACTTCTATGCTTACGTGTATTTCCGTAACTTTAATTGTTTACCGCACCGTTCCTACTGCATGCTGTAAAATGAATATGCATTACATTGAGGCGCAAACAGCTCGATCGTCAAGCTTATAAGCCGTGCCTAATTTGCGTTTGCTTTTGCCGGCCTCAGCCAATCGCACAGCTGGGTACATATGACATCATAGGTTCTGTTGCGGGAAATGAGCTAGTAGGTCGCATGACCATTCCATTTTTTCCTAATTAAATAGCTTATTTGAGCGATTGTGTGCGTTAAAAGCGGTGTCAGTATGATTCTAACGAGGCAATCTTTCGAATGAAGCACACTTGTGTTTTGTCTGCACGGCCCCTTTAACAGCGCTTTTAACTGGGCGAGGGAAAGGAGACACAACACGGTACAGCGTACAGTGTTTGTCTTGTCATGCATTAAGGCACGACACTGCTGCATGACAAGACCAGTCATGTCTGTACCATGAGTGGTCTTGGTTGGGATGCCTTTCTATAACCCCCAAGTAAAAAACTTCTGGCTACAGCCCTGGTCTTGGTACATACATGACTGATCACGTCTCTAAAGTCATGACTTTACAGTCCTGACGCTGCAGTATCGTGTTTTGTCTTGTCATGTACGAAGCAGCCCGCCTCCGTACCTCTTAAGTTGATGACTGAGTGTACGTACTGCCGCAGAGTTGTTACGTATTTCGATTGTCATTCGTGCAGTTCACCCGAACTTGGCAGTTATTTCCTATCCGTCAGATAAAGTCGTAAGATTCGTGCTCTCTGATTCATATTTTAAGTGCAGAGCACTTTAGGGGCTCGCTTTGTCGTCGTAGCTCTCTGTAACGGTCGCTGTCAAACGACTGCTGAAATCAGGCGGCGCCGCGAGATAACGCACCCAAGTAGAGCCTGGCGTTCCGTCGCAGGGCGTCCCGCAGAGGCTTTGAAAACCAAGCGGTTTAAATAGTCATAGCCGATCGAAACTCGTGAAACGCTGGCGCTTGTCGTACATCTCTCAGTTTGTTTAGAGCAAACAAACTGCAGGTACATTTGATGCAAAATATATGTAATTAACCGGTAGCCCCCGCGTTCATTTTAGTTCACAACGCTTGGTTTTAGCGATAGTAAGCGAAAAAAAAAAAAGTGGCAGTGCAACGTCGGCACGTGCGGGAGGAAAAGCAAGCACAAAAAGAACAGAACTCCCGCTGGCGCTGTTTCAGGCATGCAGGGGACACGCGAACACTACGGAGGCGGCAAATTCGAATTGCTTTGGGTGTTAGCGGTGAGCGGATAATGGCGCTACAGTCCATTATGGCGAATCACTTTCTCTGCACTCACGCCAGCTTTCACATTGAGTGGAACGGCTTTAATTATTGTATGTGTACCTTGTTTAAATGTGGCTGCACTAACATCACGGCTATGCGAAGCTGACCACACCGAGGCCGAGCATGCGGTTTTTGACCAGCAATTTTGTATTTCAGCGCCGTTTGAAATGTGTGACGCAGGGACTCTCTCTGCTTCTGTTGCACGGTCTCATTTGCAGCACACCTGATCCGAAAAAATACCTCCGTGCCTTTATATGGAATACAGGCTCTCAGCAAGTTTAGGACACCGGCCGACATGTGCAAGCGCGACTAAGCTGCGCATCGCTGCTCTCTCCTCAGCGTGGCCGAAACGTATTTCCAGATCCGAGCTTGTCCAAGATATATTTCCCAGCTGCCTCCCACTTGCCTCGAACGGAAGGACTTGGAGCAAATTTTGTGCTTGTGCACAGGGCTTATTCCATCAATTTCTAAAGGCGTCTTGTATCGGCTTCACTGTCTATACGCCTTTGAGGACAATAGGATTTTCTTGCAGACAATAAGACGTTCTAAATATCTTGAACACCTGCGCGCGTGTGCGCTTTTGTCTGTGTGTGGAAATGTGCGCGGGAGTCAATGATAACTCCTTTTAGTATGCTGTTTTTTGCTTTTACTAAAGGAGGGTCGTCAAAGTTTCTCTCTCTCTCTCTCTCTCTCTCTGCTAAAGTGGTAAATCCTGCAAAGACAGCTTCACCATAAAATCAAGGAGCAACACTTGAAAGTTTCTGTCACATAGATGTTGAACGAGGAGTTATTTAAGCTAAGTAGTATGGCCACAGGAGTTCCAAACAGTGCACAAAGAAGTGATCGGTCAAGTGTGCACTGAAGCCATACCGGCGTCTCTGTTGTCCCTAATGATCGTCGAAAGGTGTTCCAACTACACAGAAGCTCGCCGCTGCGTACGGGCTGCAGCTGTGTCGCGCTCCTTCCGACAGCTGCGGACAGCAAGCAAGCGCTGCTGATGAGTCGGCTGAGTATATTGCTGGTGCTGCTGCAAGGCCCCGCCGCACTGGGAACCGAGATCCCCTAGCACCGCACTAATCGCGCACGTTGTTACCCGTGGTTTCCCCTGCCGCCGTGTGAGCGGCGAGCCTTGGCGCCTGAAGGTTATCCCGCGAAAAAAAAAAAAAAAAAACTGGAACAAAGCGGCCAATGGCGCCCCATTAACACCAGCCGTTTTGTGGGTCTAGGTGCAATGGAAATTACAAACAATGTGGTGGTTGGATAACTAAACTCACACTACACACCGTAACATAATAGTGTGGTGCAGTATTATTATAACGAATTCTCTCCAAATAAGTGACCACCCTTGAAAGCGCTATAAGGCCATCTCAGAAAACCGTACGAACGTTTCGGTGTGTACTTCAGATGCTGGGCGACGCCAACAGACTCGTATCTATGCATAGCTCACACGTTGACACGGCAGGGTGCCTTCTAACCTAGCTTGTAGGACGTACTACATTACGCTTAAAGCGGCGTACGGCGAGCACCGAAGAATTTTCGTGGTGCTTTAGGGGCAGCGCCGCATGAGAATCGACGGTCCCTCGAACTATAGGCTTCGGCATATTTCAATTATAGTATGTGTCCATTTCTCAATCTGTTTGCAAGTTTACAATACAGCATCACTGGCAAGCAGTTTTAATGGAATGTAACAAATAAACGTCATGTAATACGGCATGTGATTTCAACTGATTAGACACTGCAACAGTGCGCAAAGTTATGACACATTATGAGTCCTGTCTGCGTTAATACGACTCGATACAATTTAATTAAAGAGCTCGTCTTCTCCGCGCAAGACAGCGAAAGTTCCCAATATTTTTGCGTTGCTATGGAACGAAACGCTCGTCAAGAAGATAACCGATGCAAATCAAGCGTTGAGGACGCCAAGGAAGGCGCTGGGGAAGGTTTGTCACTCTTTTTTATTGTTGCTGTTCTTTCAGAATGAATGTGAGAGATTATAGGTAAGGCCTAGCAAATAAATGTCGGTAGAATCTGAAACCCCGACCTCCCGGATCAGGTTTCAACAACGACCCGGCACACACAGAGAGGAATGAGATCACTGCAGTCGCCGTTTCGAGCGCTCCTGGGGGGTCGCGGTTAGCGGCGTAAAAATGGCGGCTCAGCTGACCTCGACGCGAAGAAAAGCAAGCGGAACACTCGAGCAAACACTCCATAAAATTGCTGCACAAACTTTTATGCAAGATTTGCGTCCGAGCAGCGGGTCACGACAAGTGTGAACCGCTGTTTACGACTGTCAGTCCCGTTTCGGGTATCGTGTTCACATCGAGCGCGGCGTTAACATGTAACGCTCTCAGCCTTCCCGGTTGCTGCTATCGATTGTAGATATCCAACGTTTGCAGTGATTTAACTCTGCCCGCTACGCATTGCGCAATTTCACTTGTTAACCCTTGTGATCAAGCCCACCAAGCCCTTTTCAGATCTCTGGTTCATATATAAGAATGATGCTGCTGCTACTGGCGTGCTTCGCACCTGAGTTTAACTTTTTTATTCGCCGATTGAAAAAGTAATTTACGCGACAGTTAACTATTACTGCGAAGCAGTATATGTCTAGCTGCCCAAGTTTTCATTCCGGTGAAGTCGATTTACTCGGCGCCGCTGCGGCGCTCCTCCTCGCCACCGCTGACACCGCTTTCACAAGCGTTATTCTCCTCGCCACCACCGATGCCTCTTTCACAAGCTGCGCAATAGGCTGACAACGGCGGTAGAGCCCTTATCGGGCGTTACCGCAGCAACTTGCCCGCTTTGAATGTCGACGTGGGTCCCGAATTCTTTTTCAGCACAAAAAGGCTTTCCGCGCGACATTTTCGCCCGTGTATTTCCCGCCTAAGCACGCGCCCATCACCGGTTGCCGGTTTATGCGTGCACTGGTTGGGGTAGAAGCAGGGGGGCGTGCATGCGCAGCTAGTCTTCATGCCGCTACCGATGACACACCTGTTGTGCTGGCGGGAAATTTAAACTTGGAAGTCTCACGGCTCAATGCGACCTGTCAGCTGTCCTCAATGGTCGAGCGACTTGGGTTTGGATTGGTGTGTTACACGGACAGTGAGATGCCTACGACGCGGAACGGAAATGGACAGCCACTTCTTTGTGCATTAGAATACAGCTAGAGTTCTTCCAGGTTTTAACTCCCTATGGACAGACGTGTGTCGTTCGCTCGGAGAAAGAACTGCGGGACTCGAAGGAGCGTCTGCCAGAACAGAAGCGCGAATGGGTGCGAAAACAACAGAAAGCCGCTGCCGCCGCCGTTTCCACCGCAAG
Organism: Haemaphysalis longicornis; assembly: GCF_048455015.1. Classification (NCBI taxonomy): domain Eukaryota; kingdom Metazoa; phylum Arthropoda; class Arachnida; order Ixodida; family Ixodidae; genus Haemaphysalis; species Haemaphysalis longicornis. The sequence continues at coordinate 254,962,114 of NW_027526203.1, forward strand.
TTCCAGCTCGCCGAGTATCTGGGAATCTCGCCCGGATGAACAACAACGTCGACGCGAGCCAATATTTCTTGTTCATCTTTGTGAGCGACAAAGTTTGGCGGTACCTTTCACTTCTAAGCACGCGCACATAACGGGTTGCCGGTTTATCAGGCATGCGGTGGGGGTAGAAAGAAGGGGGGAGGGGGGAGGGGGGGCATGCACGCGCAGATATAGGTTTCATGCCCTCACTGATGACATCTCCATTATGCTGGCGGGAGGTTTAAATGTGTACGTCCACCGCCCCAATGCGAACTTTTCGGTGTCCTCAGTGGTGGAGCGGATTGGGTTTGTGTGTTACGCAGACAGTAAGATGCCTAGGGTACGGGAGAGAAACAGACAGTTCCATGTTTGTCCGTAGAATAAATCTCGAGTCCTTCAAAGTTTCATTGGGCTAAGTGTTAATTGCTCGATCGCAAATTACAAACAAACGTGTTTTCGTTCATGCATTTCGTGTACTGCGTCCAGCTTCGTAGGTCATCCTTATTCACTTATTAACATAGTGGAGCGGCACTAATCTTTTTCTATAAGTGCTTAGTTCAGACCGCGGTAGGTGTGGGAAGACTTAAAGGGAAATATTAGCCAGGCGGAATAAAAATGCGAACAGCCGGCAGAGGGAAGGAAACGATGGTCGGTTGAATTAATTCAATAGCCGGCTGCTGGCGGTGATGCTCCCGCACCGCAAATATAGATAGTCTATTGTTCCAAACGTCACGTCTGTTCTTATGCGTTCGCCTCTATTCCTTTTCTTCCGACAAAGAGAATCGTAAACTCGGTGTGCAATAACGAGTGATTTGAGTGTCGATAAAGCGGCTATACATTCCTCGTTTGATTGCGCGGGGGCATTGTGCCTGAATCACGAGCTCCGCCGCCCAATCCCCTCTTTCTTTACATGCAGAGTTTTGGGCAAAGAAATCCGATACGTCGCTAGATGAAACGCGGATTCCGCGCCATTGACTGAACGAAATTGAAGCACGTGTTTCACCTTCCATAGGAAAGAAAGGCGGCGGAGGCTTGCTTCAGCCGCCGCGTTTTCTTCCCGACATGAGTGACGCGCTTTCGTCGACGTGTACATGTGAACGCGTCCGTCCTCCGGCGTTTTTCTTTTTCTTGTTTCTCAAAAGGGACCGCAAAGACGACAAGCATCTTTGTTTTATTTGAAAGAAACAGCCTACCCGCCGCGGTCGCTCAGTGGCGAAGGCGTTGCGCTGCTGAGCACGAGGTCGCGGGTTCGATTCCCGGCCGCGGCGGCTGCTTTTCTGATGGAGGCGAAAAGCAAAAACGCCTGTGTGTACGAGATTTCGGCGCACGTTAAAGATCCCCAGGTGGTCAAAAATTAATCAGGAGCCCTCCACTACGGCGCGCCTCATCGCCTGCGTTGCGTCGGCGCGTTAAACCCTACAATCAATCAATCAAAGAAACCGCCTGCGATAGCTTCCACGAACCCCATTTTATTTTGGCCCGCAGTATGTTGTTTTCGGACGCAAAAAAAAACTGACTCGCAAAAAAAAAACTGACCAACTCTTCAAATTTGACGTTATTTGTGGTTAAGTGAAGTGATTTGTGTTAATGATGTTTCAAATTTATTGGCTTCAAATTTGGCGTTAAGCGATGTCATTTGCGGGGTAACAGAAACGGAGTAATGCGTGTGCGATCAAACGAAACACGAGACCGCACAACAATCGCGCAATCACGTTTATGGGGGGTAGGCATACGTTGTCGGCGGCCATCAATCGCGCAGACTACTCCCAATGATGTCACAGGGAAAGCGCGAGGAAGCGGGTGGTGAATCGCCACTCTTTTTAACTGTTTCGAGTTCGCGTTAAAATTGACGTGAGTATTATTATGTCGTGGCGACCTTTGGAATGAACCAAAATTGTCATTTGTCTTCATGTTGCTTTTGGTGGAGGCTCATCCTCGAACACAGTTAGACTTCTAAGAAATTCGGATCCATATTAGGATTCGTATCCAAGACTTTCTCGTTACAAAGGTGTGACACCACGACGTGACACCACGGGCACTTGACCGATTTCGCGGCTGGACGAAGTAGGAAAGCGGTCGTAGTATGCATTTAGTGGACCAAGGTTTAGGGTGGTATACAAATAAGATGCGGTATTCCGCAAGGCGGCGTGCTATCCCCATTCCTACTGCTGGTGGGCTATCGCGTCTCCTAGTTATATGACGGAGAAAACAAATTCCCGACCTACAGCATCCATCGATGACTCTCCCACCGAAAGTCAAACCTGCATTTCAGAAAAGCAGATAAAACTTTGCGCTTTGAAGCACATACAAAATCCCAACGTTCTAGTTTTCTAAAAATAGCCCGTTCTATAACGTACAATGTTTGTGTTTGAATAGAGCGAAACTGAAGATTTTCCAACGTGCTAGGACGTAGGACAATGATAGGAGGCTGTTGTCACATCGTGGCTACTGTCACAAAAACGCCATGTGACTTGTCCGCGGTACCGCAACGTGCCACAAAAGAGTCCGCTCAATAAATTTATTAGTTCATTCATTCCATCAATGCAGGACAAACCAGACTACCCAGTTCTCGGGTTCTTGTCTCGCGGATTGAAACACAAAGCCGAGCCGGACCGGTTCGCCACGCTTCCTAGGTTATAGTGCTATAAAGTGGGCTAGTGAGAACTTTAGTGGGGAACGAACAGAGCATGTAGTAATACGTTTCCGGCTCATGCTTGGCCCGGCAGCGTACCGTTATCATCAAAACACGTGCATGAAAGGAACGCACACGAGACGAACCTTCGTGTGGTGTGCGTCCCTAAATGCGGAAGTGTTGTTGAGGGTGTCGTCCAAAAAATGAACAAATAAATGTTGAAAAGGAAAAAAAGTCAATGACAGTCAGCGATAACCGAAAATGCAGAAATGCACTCTCTATACCCTCTGAAATGCTGAATTACGGACCCATAGACTCTAAACTGACCAATTTGATGTGTTGACAAGTAACATTTAACACCAGGTCTCTCGGATAACCGCTTTTCTTGAATATAAGCTACGTTGCCGATTCACGCGCTCCTTTAAGTTGTCATCACGTCAGTTCTGGCAAAAGAAACGTTGATTGAACGTTAACTTTGAACGTTGCTTCTGGTTTTTAACTTGCGTACAATTTCGGTGCTAGATAGAGCCGACCGTACACTGCGTTAAAAAAACATAATGACGATTTACGTCATCCAGTCAAAGCAACCTTTACTTTCTTCCGTGACAGCTCACCGGCCGTGTCTAAAACTTCCAAAGTTTGCGGACAAGTGATGCCAGCGGAGCAGACGATGCAGGGCTACTTGTTAATCATAAGTGTTTTCCATGACAGCTCACGGATCGTCAAACACCTTGCCGGTAATTATGACTGAATTGTCGAGGAGAAAAAAAGTGCCACTTCTTGCGTCGTTCCCTGTTCATGCGAGACAGGGGGGCGGTTGACGGCGGAGCAGACGACACTCACCTTGTAGTCGCAGGCGGTGCCGTGCAGGCGTCGTTCGCGCTGCGCCGCCTGCCGATGCTGCAGGCCGGCGAGCGCCGAGCAGAGCACGAGCGAGAGCATGCCGGAGAGCAGGAGCATGGTGGCCAGGCCCTGCACGACCGGGTCCCTGCGCATATCCAGGGCGACTGACACCAGCAGCGGCAGCAGCGAGGCCCGCTCCTCCTGCTCGCCGACGCCGCTCGCCGTCCCCTCCTCCGGAGACGCCAGACGCCGCGCGCCACTTCCCGCTGCTACCTCTCCCAAGATGGCGCCACTGCGTCAACGAGAGGCGCCACTTTTGACTTGGCGAAGGCCGCGTTTTCGAAGGCGCTACTTTGTTCGGGCGGTGAGCGCCTTTGGGGCGACTGTCGCGTCGTATGAGGGTTCGCCTTCTGGGAATATTATATCCTGGATATTCCCCGTATGGAACGTTGCCTGTCCAAATCGTTTGTTTGTTCAGGGGAGCTTACCACATTGGCTTGAACAGAAGACAAAGGGACCGCGAAGTCGCTGCTGGAATGTGTTTGGGCTTCGGGGCTAGGAACTGCTTCCAGATCGATCCGTGATTCCGTGCTTCCGCAGATTGACCCGTGATTCGAAAGGAATAGAGAAACGCCTTTATTCCAGATAAAAGCGAATCGGTGAGCCCTCTGGTCGCGGTTAAAATAAATGAATATGTTCACTCAATCGTTGGGATTATTTTTTTGCCCAACTTCCATGACAAGGGGTGAGGAAGAGACGTGCTGGCCGTCAGTGAAACAGAAGACGCATGGCCTTTCATCTGCGTACTGTTATACGTGTAACGTGTTAAAATCTTGAGACCAGTGGAATTAGCACACGGTTCAAACTACGAAAAAGTTAACAATAGTAATTTGCTTTAGTTCACCATGGTACCACCCGCACTATAGAGAAGTCTAACCCTCTTTCAGCAAGTTCACTACTATTGTGAATCGTGAGAGGAATCGCCATCCGTAACTCCAACAGTGGTAAGAAATTACAACAAATTTTGAAGTTTGGAAAAAAACATTCCAACTGTCAGCGTATGGTGACAAGGCCACTGGTTTAAACGAGAACTTTAAACAGTCAGAAGTTGTACTTTCGGGTGCGCAGGGTGTTTTGTTTGACCACCTGAAAGGATTGCTTTAATTACTTGTTTAAGAGCGTGAAGTTCAGAAGCTAAAAATTGAATTAAAAGAAATTGTAGGTACGTCTTCTCAATTGATTTGTCCATATTTAAATCGACGAACTAAGGTGCGTGCGCGTGCATGGGTGAGTGAGGGAAAGGTGGCGTGGGCGTATATGCGCGTGCGCGTGCATGTACACTCATGGAGAAATCAAACGCGAACACGACAACATGAAACATAACACGCAAAATTGAAAAAAAAAATGCTTTGCGTGTACGTTGAATGGCGGCGCGCTATTGGTATATTTTTCAAATCACATTTCCCAACTTTGTTACTGTAATAAGGCCACGCTTTAATCAGACCTGTGTGAAAAGGAATAGCGCTATTTGTGGGGTCTGGTCGATATTTCCGTGTTCGCATTTCATTTGTACATGACTGTGCGTGTGCGTGTGCGTGTGTGCGTGCGCGTGCGTGTGTGTGTGCGCGTGTGCGTGCGTGTGTGTGTGCGCGTGTGCGTGTGCGTGTGTGTGTGTGTGCGTGCGCGTGCGTGTGCGTGCGTGTGTGCGCGCGTGTGCGTGCGTGTGCGTGTGTGTGTGCGTGCGTGTGTGTGTGCGTGCGTGTGCGTGTGTGTGTGTGCGTGTGTGTGTGAGCGCGTGTGCATGTGCGTGTGTGCGTGCGCGTGCGTGCGCATGTGTGTGTGAGCGCGCGTGCGTGTGCGTGTGTGTGTGAGCACGCGTGCGTGTGCGTGTGTGTGCGTGTGCGTGCGTGCGTGCGTGTGTGTGTGTGTGCGCGCGTGGGCGTTGCTGTACGTGTGTGTGTGTGCGTGTGTGTGTGAGCACGCGTGTGTGTGTGTGTGTGTGTGTGTGTGTGTGTGTGTGTGTGTGTGTGTGTGTGTGTGTGTGTGCGTGCGTGCGTGCGTGCGTGGGTTCGGTACACGCGTTCAGTGAAACTTCACTGTTACCGAGTGTTCTATAATCAGACAAGTGCCACGGCACCGTCGATACGGTGGTGTCATAACAATCAGGTGCGACTGACGCGACTATGAAGGCTGTGCGGTCTTATCCACTGTATTTTGTGGATGTCTTACCGTCCTTTTGAATGATTTCACCCTACCCAAACTGCATAACCTAACGCCTAAGCCCTTCTTGATTCAGATTCTATAGGTCGTAAATGCATGGGTGACTTGTTTCTCAATGCTCAGTGCACAGCACCTTGGTTGGAATAAAATAAATTTGCCTGATCCTCGACGTAGTGAGCCGACAGTTTTGTTTAGTGAACTGATTTGTTTTGAACTTCTTCAAAATATCTGTGGCTTTTCTTTTTAGGAATAAATTTCTGAGGCTTCCGAATAAATGAGAAATAGTCGGGTGCGACAGCAGCTTTTGGACCCTCCTTCAACTCGTGCCAAACGTACAACTTGATGACCATTTAATTGTTGATGTTTTTTCCCCTGACCGCCTGTCGTATTGCATAAGCTTTCATGCTTTCAAGCTTTCATAAGCTAACATGCATGTTAAACAGAAGTTAAACCAGATACAATTCACATGACTGAGCTCGCATAACTCCTACCGGCGGGTCCATGGACGAGGCCGCTCGTTAGGTCTACAGTTAACGTCAACACACGCCGAAAGATTATCCGAGGCACAGGGCGACCTTTAGTGGGCTCATCCACATTCACCCTATTAAGTGGTTGTTCCAGGATGCTAAGCATGGATAACCGGACGCGGGTGCGAGCCCGATGTTCTTTCGACTTCTCTTTTCACAGCGTAACAGTAGTAAAGGCTTTTTATTCGACCAAAATTTCACGCCGAGCATTTCGACCGCCTGGCTGTTGTTTCTTTTCCCCGCCGTCGTTCTTCCTTTTCAAATCCAAGCCTTCCACCGTGCTGGCTGTTATATGTCGGCTGTTCCTCGTATCCGTGTCACGATCGCGAGGTTTGCCTGTAAAGGGTGCACCACAGCGGGCTCACTCGTGATAAGGTAAAGCTAGCCCAAAAGAGTTACCACACGGGTAAGCTGTTAAATCATTTGCTCTTATATCATAACTTACGATTACCACGGCAATAATTAATAATCATTATAGGTAGTTCATATTAATTCATTTGCACTGCAGGAAGCAGAAGCTGCAAGGCCGCGACAAATCTTGATAGTCTTTCATTGTTACCTCGCCCATTGGAGATACCAGCCGTCCATCCTCTTTCTTCACTAACATTACCTGTGTTCGTGAAGACTCCGTGAATAGTGCTGGGCTTCAAACATATCTCCCTGTCTCAGTCTACTGTATTAAGTAGATGACTGGGTAGGCGGAAGTAGAAATACGCTTTTTGACTTTGACTGAATCTAGAATTCAGTTGTGGCGTGATCTTTCGCGTACTCTTCTAGTCGCCAGTTGACGTGCGTTCGCGCCCGAAGTGGGGAATACAGAACCCTTGACTCTGTTGTCTTCTTTCGTCCTTCGTGTAATTTTTTGCGCTTTACTAGTCAGTAATACAGACGCCGAGTTTGCGAAGCCGGTTGCTGCGGGTTCAAGCGCTTGCTAACGCGGTCCACTTTGGGCGACATGCGAAAGGTTGCGGACAAAAGGATCCGGGCCTGCCAGTGAAGGAGAACTTTCGGCGGCAAGTTCGGAAATCCATGTGAAGTGCAACAGCCCTGTCTCCGACGAACGAGAGGGGCCTCCAGCCCTGCTGTTTCTCCAGCCTTGCACCAGTAGTTCGAGCTGCACCAATTTTTTCACATTTCGGGGGAATAGGCGTACACAACGTTTCCCACGCATGCCACTATGGGACTTTTTTGTGCTTCTCGTCACATATCGGCTGCCGGGTAGCTGCGCCGTCATTTATTCGGCACAGGCTTATCAATTTCCTTGGGGCGGAAGAACAAGACCTTCACCTCAGCCTTCTCACCTATCTACTTCAGCCTCTGGGGCAGGGCATGAAAGTATGGGATCACTGCAAGCCTTTTTTGTTGTTGTTGTTGTTGTTGACAAGTCTATCAGCGCCATTGCGCGCGACCAGCGTGCTTGACACTCCTAAGAGAGGTAACAAGCTGTTGTGGGAACCCCGCTTGGCAAAAGCGCTCGACCTGCTGCAAGAAGCTTTCTTGAATTTTGTGGGTACAACACCTTTGTAGCGCATTTATCAAACACAGCTTTGCTATCCCCCGTTTTACCAAGCGAGAGTGCCTCGACGAAAAGGGTTGCAACAGCTTTCGACGTCACGTCTTTGTTTGATTTATTTTGTGTGCGCATTTCATAATGCCTTGCTTCTTTTCTGTTCCTTGTTGTGTATGATAATGTCCCTCATCCGTGCTTAAATTCGCGGCATTTTCAATAAAGCTCAGTTGGGAATTAGCGCTTGTGCCCGTCTCCCATTTATGTGCTTGTCCGTGTTTTGCGCGGCACGAAGTCGTGGATCAGCGATGCCAACTATCCCAAACCAAAGCTATGCTTAACTATATTTCTAGTACGATGCTTTCTTTTGGGTTAACCTACCTTCTACCACGGTCACAGCACTAATCGCGCCCGCCGTGTGCCGAGCCCCGACGTTTTCCTTCTGCGTCCGGGTTCATCATGTTCCACTGGAGGCACCACTGCTGTGTGGAGGTGCCTACCCTTCCGGGAGCTACGGCACGAGGCTGTACAAAATCCTGAGGTCTGAATGGCAGCTACAAGCCCGCGTGTACAAGGATTCCTTGTATGCGCAAGTCGTCCACGAGGAACGGCACGTCTTCGTCAGAAAGAAGTGGCTGGAATGCTCTGTCCGTGTAAATGGCGGGGGCTCCCTGGGTCTCCGTGCTCTCTCAGCTGCGGTCTACCCTTTCCGTGCGGCGTCCGGCCTCTGGCAACAGCGTCCATACCGCCGACGGTGTATCACTTCCCGGATATGTGTAACACTCCGTGCCGAGGACCTAAGTTCGCCGTACAACCCCAGAGAGCAGCTCCCGGTCTATTGGCTGTGGTTAGGGCTGTGGGAGCGGCAGCCCCTGATAGCGAGCACGATCGATGTGTTTCAGGAGGGGATGTTTTGTTGATGATGGTGATTGGATTTTTATGGCGCAAGGGCGACTAAGGGCAAAGAGCGCCAAAGAAAAGTTATTTCATGGGAGTGAAGTGGCCGTAAAAATAAAGCATTTCGGTAAAAATAAATGTGAAATGAAACAAAAGGCAATGAAGATGACCGGGGTAAAGGGCCAGGTTATCACGATGCATGATAAGAAATGATGTAAAACTTTGACGTCGGTGAGAAACTGGAAAGTTCGCTTATGAGAAATCATGGGGTCGTCACCTAAAAATGTTTGATGGGTGCAGTGGAACGTGTTGTCTGTATAGTTGTGGGAAGTATTTGCGTCGTGTTGTGTCGAGTTCTCTGCATTGTATGAGGATGTGGCTTATGGATAGGCCGTCTCCACACCTGTTACATAGAGGTCTTGGAGATGCAGTGAGCAGGTGGGAGTGTGTTACATGTGTGTGGCCTATCCGTAACCTTGCTGAGGCAACCTCCGTGTGTCTGTTGTGTGAGTCAGTTGCGTATTATCCCAAGTGTGGTTTTATTGCGTGTATTGTGTTGTGTTGTTCACTTCAGTGTGCTTGCCATGTTTTACGAAGATTTCGTATGATGTGGGTCTTGAGATCGGTGTAGGGAACCATCGTGATGTCCATTGTGTTCCTAAGAGCAGCAGCAGCGGCCCTTTGATCAGCCAACTCGTTGCCAGCGACCCCAGCATGGCCTGGAACCTAGCACAGGATTCGTTGAAATTTTTTTAGCATACAGAGACATTATATTATTGAAAACTAGATTGACAACGTGGTTTTTTCTGGGTCTGTGGGATGACAACGCCCGCACAACGTTCAAAGAATCTGTACAGATGACGGTCTTGGGAATTTGTTTCTGAATAATGCTCTAGCTGTACGATGAGTAACATTCCATATGCTGCTGCAGAGAAAATAGTGGTGTGCACGATCATGGCGCAAGACACCATAGTTGCAGTTTTCAATGCATCACTGTAAAATTCATAGCATTCATAATTACCCTACAGGGACAAGAAGTGCTGCAAAATCGCAGTTCTCAGAACCCTGTTTTTATCTTTTTCATGAAAGATAAATGACATGGTAAAAACGTGGATTTTTTGTGCATAGTAGGCCCCCTTAAATTTAGGGTATAACGATGCGGCGCGTTGAGTCCTTTGTAAACGAAAATAATTTGCGCATACTACAAGCCGATGAAGAGGGACGGTTCATGGTCATGCCGAACGAGGTTTTTCGCATAAAAGCTAAGCAGGCGTTCAGTTCAACTTTTGACCTCCGCGCGGACGTAGGTCTGGATAAGGTAAAGGCGATGCCAAAAAGTTATGCGCAAAACTTAGCCAAGATGCATTGGCTAAAAAGGTGGAGAAAACATCAGGTTACGCCCTTAAAATGATTTTTTTAGCCAAAACACATGAGGTTGCTTGTCTACCTGCGTGTAATTATTTCTCAACGGGAAACTTGGCAGAAAAGCGTGCCTACATTTCAAAGGTGACCCAGAGCTTTTTTTCTTTTAAATTACACGAACACTGAAGTGGCATATCATCTCCGGCATAAAAACTTTATAAAAATACGAACCGGAACGAGATATGGCACTCAAACACTTAAATGGCTAAATTCCTAATCCCCTGAACAGTCACCCGGTAGTGTTTGACATGATTGAGCACAAGTTCTTCGGTAGCCGCTTTTAGACGGAAAACGAAAATGTATCTTCTTCGTGATGTGTAAGTTTTTCTTGTAATTTTCGGTTATTTTGTGTATATGTTTTCGCATTTTTGTTTTCTTTGCAAAAGCGGAGTGTTTACACGCTAATTTTATTTTAACTTTGTTACGCAAGAAAAGTGTGTCTTTATGTCTTTAGCCATTAATTGCGTCTTTGCAGTAGGAATTATTTCTGTTTATTACGCTAGAAGTGTTTATATTTGTATTTATTTAGGGATGAATAGTTGCTTCTGTTCCTGTCGCTTGCGCTGTCAGGTGCTAGGGGCCTAGTCAGGCGACTATTACAGTGGCCTTTTGCCTCAGCACCTTGACAATTTTTTTTATTGTCAAAATTTCAGTAAGCAACAAGGCTGAAGCTACTGGGAGTGGACGATCCTTTTATGATTCGGAAATCTGACGATGCGATTGCCTTCCTGAAGCAGTACCCCCCTTTGGTGCTGGATGCTTTTTTCATTGATTTAAGTGATCTGTATGACCAGCTGCCTCACAGCGAACTACTTGAGTGCGTTGAAGCCGGAGTCGATAGGTTTGGTGCTGTACCCTTCCAGAACACTGCGGGGATTACCGTACCGAGCTTTCTAGAGCTACTAGCATAGGACCTTCAGTCAACATATGCAGTATGGGAGGACGACACGTACAACCAGGAACGTGGTGTGTGTATATGATCCTGCATAGCACCTATACATAGTGACTTGTTACTAGCCCAATATAATCGACGCTTGCCAGTAAGCCGTGGCTACCCTTCCTTCTCGTCGGGGCACTCTCGCTTAATAAAACGGGGGGTGGCAAAGCTGTCTTTGACAAATGCGCTACAAAGGTCTTGTACCCACGACATTCAAGAAAGCTCCTTGCAGCAGGTGGAGCGCCCTCGCCAAGTGGGGTTCCCAAAGCAGCTTGTTACCTCTCTTACTTGAAGGCCTAAGTAGGGCTGATACTCCTGAGAATCAAGAGTGTCCTGAGAATCAGGAGGACAGAGCAACTAATTTCTTCTGGTAATTTTGAATATTATATAATGTACCCGTTGGCCTGCTTTAATCGTCAGTGCATCTCAAATTCACGAGTGATTGAATTGCCGCATCGGCACGCAGCACACGCCAGAGACCAGAAGAGCATTCTCTTCAAACAAACAAACATTTCATTAAGTTCATTAAGCATTCAAGCTTCAAGTTATAAACGCGTAAAATTCAACAAGACGTATGTGCAGTCGCAGCCTTTGAACATTGAAATAATCATTCAAATCATATAGAATGATCGCACCTTCAGATCAATGCTTACATTCAATAGAACACGCAAAAGACTTCATGTCAGGCTCAAACTTTATCACTCGTGACAAAATGGGAACAAAAAAATACTTCTTTGTGTGTATTGATAAAAAAAAACAAGCAAATGAGAGAAACTGGCACGGAGCTAAAGCATGAACATATACAACATTTATTAGGGTATCTTGGGGATTTCCAAACTCACTAATTCCAATATTACTTCATCAAAAGTAATATATCTCAGCGCGTCTTGTTTGACAATTACGAGGCCTAAAAATTCAACTTCCTCTCTTCGAGAGTAGGCGCCAACAGTTTTTATTGAAGGGATTAAACGCTTTCACTCTTTCCTTCTTGCCTGGAAGCACTGCGAAAGCTATAGATATCGCCAGCACGGAGCGACACTGCGTGATTTGCTCGTAGCAGCGATACGCATTCCGTTTCTGCTTTGCTCTTTTGGCTTTCTTTTTAAAATGGCCATAGAATGCGTTCATTGCTGCAACTGAAGGAAAACCGGCCAGTAGCCTCTACATCGCCGTAATGACGTTATTCCAGCGGTCGAACAACGCCAAGATTGGGAAAGAGAGAGAAATATTTTGAGCAAGTTTTAAAGTTATCTGATGGGCATAGAGCAGCAATTTTTGGACGAGGTACTTTGCGACTTCTTAATCTAAGTACTGGATGTGCTGGTTGACTACGTTCTACAAGAATTTGAGATTTCGAAAAAAGTTGGAAAACGTTTTTGCAGGGTCCGTTTAAGGAACAGCTTTGAAAAAAGAGCGCTCGATCTCGCAGTTTGTTAGCACTTGGGTATAACTCAAGAGCAATGGAGACATTTGAAGAAACGGATATAGTATCTTTTTTCTCTAACATTTTTAGTTGGCGTCTCGCGCTTGTATCCTCACCACTGCAACTCTATAGTTAATTCCACAAGCTACGTGCAGCACTGTGGAGGCCACATTGTTGTGAACGGTCCGCCCACTGAGCACGCCTAACTCACTGTGAAGGGGGCCTTGAAATGGCATTTCCTTCTCCCCTCTCGGAACGTGGAACCGCAAGGGCCCGGCTCCCTTTGTCGCTTCCTTCACGGTGAGTTAGGTGCCCTCAGTAGGTGGACTGTTGACAACAATGTAGCCTCCACAGTGCTGCACGTAGCTTGTGGTATGAACTACAGTGAAAGAACTCGATTGATTGATTGAAGACACGTTTATTCCATTTTCTTGCGCTTGGGCGCTGCTATGGATAGATGGGTCGGTAGGGGATTGGTAGGGAAGGGGAAAGTGGGAAAGGATAATGCCGCAGTGAATGGCGGCATGTTATGTCTAACGGTTAATCTCTAAAAACTGCAAGCAGTCATTGTTAGGCAACTCATGGGTGAAAGACAGACCTTTCTCCAATCGTCAGAACTTGTGTAAAATCTGGTTAACAGCGTCAGGGTATGTTAAAACAGGCAAAACTTTTGAAAAATTAAGAAATCATCAACATATCTAAAAACTTTAACTACCTGCCCGTCATCCAGGTCACGTTCCAAATTCCGATCAATGCTGGCTAAAAAAAAAATTCACAAATAACCGGTGCCACGCATGAACCAAATGCACACACCCTTACGTTGCACAAGCAACTCTTCCTTAAAAGCAACGAAGGTAGAATGTAGATAAAATTCACGTAAACTCGTAAAATTATCTGCGTACTGTCTCTTCTTTTCCTTATCCCGTTCATATGCGCAGTTTCACGTATAAAATTAGCATAGCAGGTTGCGGCGTTACGCGGCATGGACGATCCTCGAGCGTCATATATGCGGCCAAGCAAGCAGATACTCCGCGAATTTGTGCACTTTATAAGCGACCCCAAACCATCTGCCGCCGGCGGCGGCGGCGTCCGCAGTGCTCCTCTATATTTAAGAAAGAAACAGCATCCGGCGCCAGGTTTCGATCCGAGGACTTTGCGGCCGCAGCGCGACGCTCTACCGACCAAGCCACGGACACGACGGTGATATCAGTGTTAGTGAGGCGCCTTATATCTTTAACGCATTCAAACTACGTCGTCAGCGGCGTGCGTTGGCGACTCAGCGGCGTTATAGCGGCTTGATAACTGCATGGTGTACACGTGATACTACAAACCCTATGGAAGAGATGGAAGAGAAGGCGGCGAGGCGGTGGGCTGCGGGGGCCGAGCGCAAGCGCCGCAAGCGGGCCGACAACCGTGCATTCGCACTTTCACATTCTCCCCCTCGGGGAAATGCGCGGGAATTTTTTTACATCAGCTTCTTCGCAAGCATGCTCGCATTGAAAAGTGTTCTTTGCAGATGCAGAGAATTCTTTACAGTGTTACATCGTAGGTAGTCTGTGTTACGGTTATTCTAGTTATAAAGTGGACACATTCATGCCCTCAGAAAAGGCGATTTCTGGGCTGTGTCCGGTTGCGGGAGAAATTTCTCGCGCTCGCCTTTGCAACGCTCGAAAAACACTTTTAACGCAGGCAGCCGTTAGACGCGTGCTCAGATGCCCTACCAAAGACCCTTCGAGTTATCCGCGGCAATCCTATCAGAAATTAGAATAAACGACATAAATCGCCCTATAAGTTGTCAGTTCAATAGCCGATAAGCCAAGGGAATAATTCCATAAGATATAATGATAGTTTTTATGTGTGGAGAGTAAACCTCAAGCAAAATTAGCCCTATTTTTAGTTGATGGAGGAACAATCGTTGCATCCCACAGCGATGAAACAGGCCAGGCATACACTAACCAAGCATTCATGAGCCAAATGTAGTCTTTGACTTTATATATATATATATATATATATATATATATATATATATATATATATATATATATATATATATATATATGTATATATATATATATATATATATATATATACAGAAATAAGAGTTGGCAGTCAAGAAAACCTCGGAAAGCAAAGGGGAGGATGTGGTAGGTCATTGAAACAGATAAAGAATTTGGAAAAAAAGAAAGAAAGTACAGAAAAAATGGCCGCCAGGTGGGATCCGAACCCACGACCTCCAGAATACCGATCTGGTGCGATAACCACTACGCTACCGGTGGGGCGATTTTCCCCTCCCCTTTCTGGGGTATTTATGTTAAGGTATTTTTGTTTCCGGTGCTTGGGGGTGGTAGCCAGCGCCACACGGACTACTCGGGGTGAAGGGGACCTTCTTTTTAACCCCCGGGCCGTGACTCGAGTGTCTACGACATGACAGGAGTGGTCGACCAGCGTTGAACCCTCTTAAGCTTCTTAAGCTTCTTGAACCCTCTTAAGTCAATAAAACAGCCAGCACAAGTGATTTTACGTATAGTATGCCATTATAAAGAGTTTGAAAATACGCGGAAGCTACCCTTAAATTCATGTTCGCTTCCTTAGTGGTATAGTTATAGCAAAAGTCTAAATTCAATTTTTCAACATTTGTGTTCCCGCGAAAAAGAGCGAAAATCAGCCCAATACCTAAGAGGCCTGCGAGATCAGCATTAATACGCTAAAATTCATTTTTGCCTCTTTCACTTCGCTTAGGAAATTGATTTTTAAGAATATCTCCTCATGAAGCTCGTAGGTCCCGCAAGGAATATACTCTCAAAATGCCAAGTTGCTAAGTCTTTTGGCTGGGAGTTGATGCGTTAGTCAGTCAGTAAGCCAATCGGGTGATTTTCCTTATATATGTATAGGCGCGCTGTTACTAATGGCTCAACTGAAATCTGTTTATTTTTATTGTGTTCTCTTTATTAAGCACAAAGCAGTACGTCAAAAGAAAACCCAGTTTCACACTAACGCACCAGCCCCAGAACGTTGGATATATGTGTGTGAGACCACCGATGGACATACACACACGTCGAGAGTCTGCCCTATTATTAGATTCCTTCTCAGGCAGCGCAAAACAAATAACAGTGCTGCGCGGGTCAGGTGTTATAGCAAACGAGTTAGCCGAAAACAGCCACCGCTCTCTTCCAGACGTCTCCCCCATAGACGTAGAATTTTCATTTTTGAGAAGGGGGCAGGGAGACGGCGAGCTCATCCATTCGGTCCTCTCTTCCACACACACACGCACGCACACTCATTATGTATATATATATATATATATATATATATATATACATATATATATATATACATATATATATATATATATATATATATATATATATATATATATATATATATATATATATATATATATATATATATATATATATATATATATATATATATATATATATACAGAAATAAGGGTAGGCAGTCAAGAAAGCCAAGGAAAGCAAAGGGGAAAAGGTGGTAAGTCATTTTAATATCCTTGAAACAGATACTGTTTTTTTTGAAGAAATAAAGTGGAGAGAAACATGGCAGCCGGGTGGGATCCAAACCCATGACCTCCAGAACACGCGTCTAGTGCGAAAACCACTACGCTACCGGCAGGGCTGTGCTCCCCTCTACTTTCTTGGGTATTTATGTTACGGTAACTGGTGTTTTCCCTACCCTACACACTTGAGGGTGGTAGCCAGCGTCACTCCAACAACTCGGGGGTGAAGGGGACACTCTTTTTAATCCCCGTCCTACGTGTCGCGAGCGGTCGATATATATATATATATATATATATATATATATATATATATATATACAGTAAAGCCCGCTTATATCGAACACGGATATATCGAACTCTCCCGCGCGGGATTTTTCGCTCTCATGCGGCAGGCTTTCCCGCAATACATCGGCGCGCAGCGGTGGCGCGGGTGTCGCTTGCCACTCCCGCGCGAGCTCTGGCGCGTCCAAACCAAGGAGGTTGTAAGGTCCAAACCGGCCGTGGCCGAGTGGACCAGCTCCGCGCATGCATGCCGTTGGAACTGAAAGTGCCACATTGGGCGCTGCGGGCTGCGGTTTCACCGAACTTCAAGTCCACACCACTCGCTGCGCGCACTTGCTCGGTTCGCTGGGTTCGCCGTTATTCGCTTGTATCCATGCTTGTCTCCGCTCTGTCGAAGACGCCGAGGACTCCGTACCGCTTCCCAGCACGAGCGAAGTCGTCGCTGCCGTGGCCCTGCTGCGGCGATACTGCGGTGCCATTGAGGGCAGCGGTCTTGCGCTTGTCGACTGTTTAGATACCGTGGAATAAACACTCACCAGCAACGCGTTGCGCTCCAAGAAGCAGGCTACACTCACGCAGTTCTTCCGCCCAATAAATTATTGTTTTCTTTCCAAGAAAGTGTCGTATCAATAGTGAACTGCAGGGCGGTAAGAGCTCAGGGTTAGCTTGTGACTGTCTCCAAGATTGCTCTCATAATTTTTTTTGCTTCACTTTCTATATCGAATTTTCGCTATATCGAACTATTTTACAATCCTCGCGCTGTTTGATACAAGCGGGCTTTACTGTACACACACACACACACACACACACACACACACACACACACACACACACATACACACACACACACACACACACACACACACACACACACACACATATATATATATATATATATATATATATATATATATATATCTATATATATATATATATATATATATATATATATATATATATATATATATATATATATATATATATAAAAGCGCGTAGAAATAGTATAAGACTCTGATACACCGCAAAACAATAACAAAGAAGGTTTACTCGAGTTTGTTGCGTGAGCACCAATCTGAAAAAGACGTGATCGCTCGCTGGAGAGCGGAACAGCTTGCGGTGTTTGAAACAGCCTTAAATATTTTGACATCATCAGCATATAGGAGAAAGTGACAATCATGAATTGCTGAGGAAACATCATTTATAAAAATTGAAAAAAGAAGTGGCCCCAGAACAGATCCCTGAGGGACACCACTTGCGGCCTCATAGGAGAGGGAAGACTGCCCGTTTGCATGCACGAAGCATGACCTATCCGATAAATAATTACATAAAAGGGATGTGATGGATGGTTGTAAATCGAGTTGACACAGCTTTCTAAATAATATATCACGGCAGATGACATCAAAAGGTTTGCTCAAATCGAAGTAGACGACATCGAGTTGTCCTCTTCCCTGCACAGCTTCCGAAGCATGCAGCATAAAATTTACAAGATTAGTGGTGGTCGATCTCCCAGCGAGAAAGCCGTGTTGCTGAGGTAATAATATAGTTTTTACGCTGAAAGAGAGTAGTGTATGTAGTACAGTCTCAAAGAGTTTTGAAGCAGCGCAGAGAATAGAAATCGGGCGGTAGTTTGTGGGGTCTAACTTTGACCCTGACTTAAATATACGAACAACCCGCGCAGTCTTCCAACGAGTGGGGAACTTACCGGTATTGAGTGACGTTCGAAATATTCGCGCCAAGACCGGAACAAGAAGATCCCCAAACGCCTTCAGTACTGCCGAAGGAATGCCATCAGGGCCGCACAAAAATGAGGGCTTAACTCGCTTTAGAGCTCTTGATACAAGACTTTCCGAAATAAAACATTCTGAGCTTTTATCATACCCCGGAAACACTTGAGGGGGGCAGGCTGCACTTTTCTCGCCGAATACTGAACTGAATTGTTGAGCAAAAGCATTAGGAACGTCAGGAATGCTGTCACCCCTGTTGTCAATGAGGTTAATATCTCCTGGGTTATTTTTGGAAGTTTGTGCACGGACATGACCCCAGAAAGCTTTGGCCTTGCGCGGCGCATCAGCTTTAACCGCGGCAATATAACTGGACCTATCGCGCTTAAGCAGATTTTTACAATGCGACCTGAGTTGACTAAACTCGCTCTGCCACCTCTCTTGGCCAGTTTTTTTTTTTTTTTTTGCTTGTTTGTGAGCTCGATTCTTTCTACCAAGGGCCTTTCTTAGTTCAGATGAAAACCAGTACGGATAATTGCTACTTTTTTTAGTTTTTTTGGGTACAAATCTGCTTAAGCCATCGTGAAGTACTTCGGTGAAAAAATCAGTCATTTCGTCAGCATCATTGAGAGTGTCCAATGGTGACCAATCCGTCTCAGCAAGGAAGTGAAACAACCCACGAGCGAAGTTGTAACCACGGACGCCTGGTGTGTTGACGGGAGGACTGTGGTGGGCAAGGGATACGTTAGAAATTGAAATGAGTAAGGGGGGGGGGTGAAGCCTGTCTGGTTTTACGAGGTCAATATAACTACGCGGCACCTCAACGTGCTCCATGTTAGTAAAAGACAAGTCCAAAACGTTTCCACGCAGATTCCTAATGAAGTTGCATTGCTGTAACGAAGTAAAAGAAATAAAATCTAGTAATAATAATAACAATAACAATAATAATAACAACAACAATAATAATAATAATAACAATAATATAATGATGATGATGACGATAATAATAATAATATAAAAAACTGTGGTTGATTCCTCAGTCATAGGAATCAGTAAAACGCGAAAGTTAAATGTGCAGCGAAATGTGCCGTTGAGCATGGTTTGCGGGTCGGCGGCTGTCTTGTTGGTGTGCTTGGCGACCGATGTCCTGCTGGCGGGTCGCTTCGGCAAAGGTGTACTGGCGTCATTTCCGTGACGGATATGACATCAGTGAAAACTTGGTGTACCCCGGCATAAAACAATTTCGTGTTAAAATACAAAACCTGAAAACGAACAACCCGAAGTACAACGTACTCTTTAGTACTAAAGGTTGCTTTCCCGCAAAAAGACGCTATGTGCAGGGGTGCACCCTTTACAGGCCGCTTGTTTCGTTGTACGTGACGGATATGACGTAAGGGAAATCTTCGTGAATCCCGGAATAAAACACTTTCGTGTTAATATAAGAAGAAGAAGAAGAAGAAGAAGAAGAAGAAGAAGAAGAAGAAGAAGAAGAAGAAGAAGAATGAGGACTCGTTTAATGACCTATGTCCGGCCAATTCTAGAATTTAGATGCATGCTGTACTCCGGAAGTCCCCAATACAAACTTCGCCCGTTGATAATGCTCGAAAGACAAGCTTTAAGGTTATGCCTAGGTCTTCCCCGTTATGTGCCAATTAGCGTTTTATACATGGAAGCCCGAATTCCTGATTTAGTATCTCGCATGCCCCCCCCCCCCCCCTTCCCCCCCGCTGGCCTTTCTGCAAAGCAGCAGCTTACGTCGTTTCGCCGATGATACAGTATCTTCCAACAGCCGATAAGACGCACAGCGGGAATGGGAACATTTGTCAGAACAGCGTCCCCCTTTCCACTTTGTTTCCAACAGAGCGGCCGCTGCGTATCACTCATAGCTGGGTCTGAGGGTGTTTTCTACGCGTTCAGGTGTTCCCTTTCATATTGCTCATAATAGTACATGTATCCTACGTTTAGAGTTTGTAACGAGCGACACTCTGACAACTCGGGGTGGTGGGGGGGGGGGACTTTTAAATGCAGAGCATTTCTTTAACTCACATGTAGCGTCCGCCGTCCGTCCGCAACAGCTCAGCGCGCAGGTGCGCCCTCTCCCCTCTCCTCCTCTCCCGCATCACGCTTGCAGCACATGTGCAGCGCGCGAAGCTTCGTAGTTGAGCGCGCTCCGGCGCTGCAAGCACCGTAGCAACAGCAGGTGCTGGCGTGACGGTGGCGTGATAGCGCACAACCAACACCACGGAACCCCACTATGCTCTGCATTTACACGTGTCCCTCGCGCGGGGGCATGCGACGGATGATTTTTTTTAGCCGCGGGTTGTGACTTGGGCGTCTACGACTGTCAAGAGCAGTCGACTGGTAGGGAAGCCTATTCCAGGACACAGCTTATCACAACTGGGGAGGAAGGGCTCGTTTAATGAACACAGACAGAGGAGTCAAAAATGGCTATGGGGACATGAAGGAAATAGTTCACATCCGTTTCGTCTGAAACGAGGGGGTAACGGGACGACTACCGGGAGACGGTATAAAGCAGGGTGTCGAACCGGAACCGAACCGAACCGAAAACCGGAACTGAGGATTTTTGCGGAACTGAACCCGAACCCGAACCGTTATTTTTTGAGCACGCTGAACCCGAACCGGAACTGAACCGAAAAAAGAAATAAAGAAATAACGGTTACCGGTTCATGCCGAAACGGTTCGACCCTCTGTTGTTGACATTGCACAGTCAATGCAATTCAGGCCTTTTTTTCTTTCACGTACCATCAACTTCGTACCTGCTCGCGCACTTTCCCCTCCAGACAATTGAACACTATCACGCTCTATGTAACAACAAGGGAAATGAATGAGCACCAATGTAGCAATGGTCTGTTGCTGCTGGAAGCGCGAGCGTAGTGGAAGCTGACCAAACGAAATGTCCTTCTCCGCAGCTTGCAGACGATATAAAACGACTTTGCCCTTCCCTAGCTGCAACTTCAGTGGAGCAATCAGGCTGCAGGAGTGCTCCAGTGCGCAGCAGCGAAAGCCCGATGTGTGCAAACTTTTTCCATTTCATAATTTGTTTAAAAGGTCCGACACCTGCAAATTGTAATATTTGACAAGTGTGACCGCAGGAGCTGCTCAGTGGCTAAACCGCTTGCTGCTGCCCACAAGTGGCTTCGATGTCCCTTACCCACGACCGTTTTTGAGGACAGTACAGTGGACAAGCTCCGTTTTTTACAAGTACAAATAACAACAGATATGTCAGGAAAAACTGTTAAGGTGCGCACTTAATCTCTTGGCAAGAAACTGCAGTCCTCGACCTTGTCTTGGAAGCAGAAACAGTAATAAAGCAGATGACACGTGCAGAAAGGAAGGCCGGTACCTCACACTGTCCCATTCGCCGAGCGATCATCTTTTCTGCTTGTTCTGCAGTTTTGTCTCTTTCAGATCTGCTTTTTTTTCGAAGGTGCACTTGTACTGACTGCCCAACTCGCTACATTACTTCTACTGCTAGTCGTTCCGGAGGGGAGTACTGATTTGATTTGATTGTGGGGTTTAAAAACACGCCGACCCAGCACAGGCGATGAGGCGCGCCGTAGTGGAGGGCTTCGGATTAATTTTGACCACCTGGGGATCTTTAACGTGCGCCGAAATTTCCTACACACGGGCGTTTTTGCTTTTCGCCTCCATCAGAAAAGCGGCCGCCTCGGCCGGGAATCGAACCCGCGACCTCGCGCTCAGCAGCGCCTTAGCCACTGAGCCACCGCGGCGGGTCAGAGGGTAGTACTGCTGTGGACGAATTAAAGAGCGTCTACCCAAAAAAGTTCTTCTCATGCTCCGCGCGTCAAATTTCCCTTTCATTTTGTAACAGCATAATCTGTTATAAGATTACGCAATGTAGCACACGGAACGATGGCCGGGGGTCAGGCGGTACGATGACATACTGATTGTAATGCACACATCCAGTATAGCTTTCGCAAAATGAATTGTAGTGGTCAGAGCAATAATGCAGTGACTGAGCGTTAACTAAAGCTTACTTTTAACAAAAGTGTGGCTAACACATTCGATAGGGTGACAGCTAACAAATTATTCAGGGTGACCAAATGATCTAATTCATTGGTAGTATTTATGTGCCTGTAGTAGGATTTTTCTCATATAATAAATATAAAAAACAAATATAAAACAAACAAATATAATATAATATAAATATAACAAATATAAAAAAAATGTGCGCCATTGGTATTAAGCGCTGATATTTGAACACGCCAGTACGCAGACCTAAATTTAAGGCTTCAAGGTTAGCGTGATGGGCGATTCCATAGCGACGATTGCGATTTCAACAAAAAATGAAAGGGCAGAAAATATATCCCACCGTCATATCGCTTGGCGGTGGCTTTATGAATAGTCGCTAGGACAACATAAAGTCTGGACGAGAAAGTAGGTGGTAAATCGTCACCACTTCATCTGTTTTTCTAATATCTCGTGATTACCGTAATTACCCGATTCTAACGCGCCCCCGATTCTAACGCGCACCCTATTTTCCAGGCAAAAAACCGAAAAAACTTGCACCTCCGATTGTAACGCGCAAGGAACTTTGTGAGCAAGAAAAACGAATGCGAGAGAAACGGGCGATTTATTTCCCGAAGTAATCTCACTCATCTCACTCCTCGTCGCTCTCCGAGAGCTCCTTGTCGCCTTCCGCTGACCGCAACATCTCGTCATCGGTGTCGTCAAGCGCGTTCGCGATGCCACACTTCTGAACGAACGTTCAACTGTGTTCGATGGGATCGTGGCCCACGCCTCGCACGCCCACCCCTCGAGCTTCTCCAGAGGCGTACGCTTCAGCCAACCGCTCGTTGTGAATGCGTGGGAGCCGCTCGTAAGCCGCGGAAGCGGCGCACCTTCGTTGCCGCTGCTGCCATTGCTGTTATCAAGCGCGCAAGTGGAATAATTTGACGATTTGTGTTACCGCCGATAGAAAAGCCTAGGCACCTAGATCCGAAAAATTGTTGCTAAAAGCTTTGGCGCCATCTTGAGATGGAGAGGGCGATGGGTGGAACGAAATTTCAGCTGTTTCGGCAGTTTCGGTTTTGTATCCGATTCTAACGCGCATGCGATTTTTCGGCCTATTTTTGCGGAAAAAAGGTGCGCGTTAGAATCGGGTAAGTACGGTATTTAAAGTTTGCTTTGCAATTGCGCCACTGCCCTTGGGGAGCAGCAGCATTTTGAATTTTTGTTTGTGTTTTGATTTTACTGTCGCTTTAAACTACTATAAATGTTTTTTTTTGTAATTTCAGTGCCAATTCAACTCATCGAACCGGTTCGCGAACCGGTTCAAGCTTCCGAACCGGTTCGCGAACCGGTTCGGCACGTGATTTTGTCGAACCGGCACTGAACCGGAACAAAATTATTTCACCCGAACCCGAACCGTAACCGAACCGGTATTTTTTTCGGTTCGACACCCTGTAGGAAAGGACCGATGACGCGATGGAGGGATGACATCAAGCAATTTGGTGGTAAGGAATGGATTCGGACAGCGCAGAAAAGAATCACTTGGAAGCCAATGGGAGCGGCCTTCATCCTGCAGCGTACAAGCTGATGATATATATTACACACACTAGGCGTGATCAAATGAAACCTGTATGTTTTTGCCGCGTCACGCGGAACTTTGCAAAAAGAGGTGGACAATGTTCTACTATACGTGATTAAATTAAGCGCTTTGCGCACTAGAAACGAGCCAGTGTTCATAACTCTCGCATGCCCGGTCTGAGTTGGGACCCATTGACAACATGGCTGACATGATATGAAATCCGTCAAAGCTGAATCCAGACCCTTACAAAATAAGAGAGTGTACACCAGTCGCAAGAATGGAGACGGCCTACGGTGACAAATGTGTGTCGAAGATAGCAGAGAGTGAATGGGTGCGAAAGCTTTTTGGAAAGTATACTCGAGGAAACGAAAGATCTCCCGCGGCCGGGCATTGCGCACGTTGCGGCGACAGACCAAGCCACCAAGATTGATGCCGCAATACGCGAAGAGCGTCGTCGGAGCTTGCGATCGCTAGGGCAGGAGTTGGCTATGTAGTTCAGAACTGTTCAAACGATTGTTAAGAAAGAGCTGGAGTATCGGAAGGTGGTGTGTTCGCAATGAATTACACGGGTGCTGACCGGCCTCCCAAATGGTTCAAGGAGCAGCCACCATTCATCTCTCGCGGGCGGTATCTGTCGCCTTGCCAAGCAATGGCATGTGAATCAATGCGTTCGGCGACTTCCAAAAAGAACTGGGGCATCTTGCTTAATTTTAATGCTTTATTTAGGGCTAGCGGGTTTGCTGGTATACATACTTAGTGTTTTTTTCATGTGTAAACTGGTTTCATTGGATGTGTGTGTGTGTGTGTGTGTGTGTGTGTGCGTGTGTGTGCGTGTGCGTGTGTGTGTGTGCGTGTGTGTGCGTGTGCGTGCGTGCGTGCGTGTGCGTGTGTGTGCGTGTGTGCGTGTGTGTGTGTGTGTGCGTGTGTGTACGCGGGCGTGCGTGTATGTGTGTGTGTGTGTGTGTGTGGGTGTGGGTGCGTGCGTGCGTGCGTGTGTGTGTTTAGCCGTTGGTGACTACTGATTACACAAAGTCATAACAACTTCTACAGAGCTATTTTGCTGAGCATCCAATGTGCCAGACGGCCACTTCCATTTTCATTGATATTGGTGGCCATTTAATTTTCGTGGGCCATCGAATCCAATGAACTTGCGCCGTTGCTCCACGGCCGCCTCCAAGGCTCATTGGGCAGGTTGCTCGTACACACTCGACGGTGGAGAATTTCATGCAATGATTAAAATTAGGAAAAGGAAGTTGCTACTGCTGAAACAAATCTACGATTACTATATCTTTTTCTCTAATGATGTTATAGTTTTATTCAGTAAAACGACGCAAAAATGCATTTTAAAACAGCCCGACATTGCTTCCAGCGTCAAGCAACAATTGTGCGCTGTGAGGCAAATGAAGGTATTTTGGAGTTATTTTTGCTTTCGCGGATTTTTTTTTAATACTTCGTCGGTTGTTTAGTTGCTGCCTTGAGGATGAGGCTATTAGCCGAGAGCTTTAACATTTTTCGACCTTTCGGCGGCGACGCGCCTGTCCTTTGGTGTTCGGCAACGGGTGTAGCACGGGTACGCACCCGTCAGAGCGTCACCATGCACATGCCCAAGAAATTTCAGTTTTTCGAACGCGGAGCGTGGCATTTTTCTGGCTCTAGAGACAGACCAGGTGCACTGATCGCATCGAACACTGCGTGGAGGCGTTCGAGATGTTCGTCAAACGTTGCAGAAAGTATGTCGAAATCGTTTAAATAGACGAGGCAAGAGCGGCATTTGATATCTGAGAGAACACTGTCCATCATTCGTTGAAAGGAGGCAGGTGCAGAGCAAGGGCCGAACGGTAGCATTTAAACTCGAGCAATCCGTCCGGTGTAATTTTTCAGCTTTTCTTCCTCCACTCTCCTTCTCCCTAATCTTCTGTATTTTCTTCCCTTTCCCCCGTTTCCTGCATAGTAGCATGTCCGCGAACGCATTTTGGAGAACCTCTTTGCGTTTTCTATTGCAATAAAGAGCACCTCTCCCTCTCGATTCTGCATTAGCAAGCTTGCGCGGCTATCTTCTGAAAGATGAGCAGGGCGCACTCAAGAGAGTGCTGTCAATCGCATATTGACTAACACCAAAACGACGTGAGGTAGTCGACGTCTATCAGACAAGAAGCACTTTAAAAAGGCTATATATATACACTCCTTCGACATTTATCTGGCTGCGAACTTCTGTAAAGAGCTTGCTTTAACTTCTGTAAAGACCTTGCCTTTATTTTAAGGAGCCGAGATCGAAGCGTGAACGCCATCATTTCGCGAGACTACCTACTTAAGTCGGTGCGCGGCAGTGCGGACTGAAGTACACTAATCTTCCTCCTCCAATCAGTGTGCCACCCGATTATCTCTTAATCTTGCGGACCATACATCCTTGACGTGCTGAAGACACGTACACTGAAAACTTTTGCGTCGTTAAGCTCCCGTAACTGCTCGTTAAAACTTGGTAGCGCTACGTGCCGATCCAACTTGAAAACTGATGGAGGATGCAGCACGATGGAGTCCTTGACAAGTGGTATGCACTGTGCAATAATTTAATCTAGGTTTCGCGAATACCAAAACGTTGGTTGGTTCCTATTAAACTAGTGATTACAAGTTGAAGGCGCCTAGCCAAAACTCTTTGCAAAAAAGTGGCCGATGATTACGATACTCCCTAATGCGAAGCTTGTGCGCAGCGCGAACTGCAGTCTTCTCAGTCACGACGCATAGCTGCTGCGTCTCAGGAAGTGATCGTGTGACCAGCGAACGCACGGCGGCGCGCGCTACTCTGCCGTCATCTCGCAGCGCGTGGCCGCCGTCTATCCTGTTGTTGTAAATTGTGGCTGAAAGTCCCGCGCAAATGTCACGCGGTTCCAATGAGCCACGCAACGGGGAGGATGACGAAGAGCCGGTGTACTGTCAAGAGCAAAAGTTTACGGGCTGCGCAACGAGCAATTTGGTTATTTCTCTGTCGCACGGCAGCCCGAATATTGTCACGAAGACAAGGACGAAGCAGTTGTCTTGAATGAGAAATACGTTTATTAGAGCGAACTTGTGCTCCCCTAACAACTCAAAAGAATACAGAGGCGGCGAAGCAGCGGTCAACAAAGTGACTTGCACAGGCGAGTGTCGTCGAATCGAATGCCCCGGCGTCCGCACTGCAGGCTTTTTATCTTTCGGCGAGCGTGGTTCTCGAAACGTCGATTCGCATCGAGAACATAGTAGGTCCAAGAAGATTATTCTGGGCTGTTCACGTTAGATCGGAATGCTCTCCCTATCACAACAGATAACACATGCTGCACAGAAAGAAAGAATGGAACACGCGCTTCCCTTGGCGCAGAGATAACGCAGACCGGCGCAGCCGGGCGGTAAAAGCAAAACACAAATAAACAAACCCAATCTATGGTTCGCGGCATTACCCCCCCTCTAAGAGTGCATCGACCCGATGCTAACATAAGCGACAGTCCGAACAAATGAAAATAAAAGTTCGTCATCGTCCGTAGAAAGGTTTTAGGCGAACCACGTGGACGACTTCAGGCCGCCTGCGTTGTCGTGATGTGCCGGAGTCACCATCAGGGATCACTTCGTAGGTAAGTTGGCCAACACGTCGTAGAATCTGGTAGGGTCCGAAATAGCGTCGCAGGAGCTTCTCACTGAGTCCGCGTCGTCGAATGGGAGTCCAAATTCACACACGATCCCCTGGTTGGTACTCGGCGTCTCGGCGTCGGAGGTTGTAGCGGCCCGCATCCACCAGCTGCTGGTCCGTTATACGAACTCGAGCGAGCTGGCGGGCCTCCTCCGCACGTTGAAGATATCCGTGGACGTCGGCATTGAGGTCGTCGTCTTCTACGTGCGGAAGCATGGCGTCGAGCATCGTAGTCGGCCTTCTACCGTAGACAAGCTCGAACGGCGTCAGCTGCGTCGTCTCCTGGATAGCCGTGTTGTACGCAAACGTGACATACGGGAGCACTTCGTCCCAAGTCTTATGTTCAACGTCAACGTACATTGACAGCATATCTGCGATTGTCTTGTTCAGACGTTCTGTTAGTCCGTTCGTTTGGGGGTGGTACGCCGTCGTTCTTCGGTGATCCGTGTTGCTGTAGCGTAATACTCCTTGCATCAGCTCCGCAGTAAATGCCGTTCCGCGGTCTGTGATTAGGACTTCCGGGGCTCCATGTCGCAGCACAACTTGGCTTATAAAGAACTTTGCCACTTCTTGTGCAGTCCCCCTCGGAAGAGCGGCGGTCTCTGCGTAGCGCGTCATGTAGTCTGTCGCTACGACAATCCACTTGTTCTGTGATCGTGACGTAGGGAACGGGCCTAAAAGGTCCATTCCAATCTGTTGAAATGGTCTCGATGGGACGGCGATCGGTTGTAGAAGTCCGGCGGGTCTTGTCGGCGGCGTTTTTCGTCGCTGGCAGTCACGGCAGCTCCGGACGTAGTGGGTGACGTCAGAGGTAAGGCCGGGCCAGTAGTACCTCGCCTTGATTTTTCCAATAGTGCGGGCTGTGCCGAGATGTCCGGAAGACGGGTCGTCGTGGCACGCTTCCAAAATTTCGTCACGAAGGTCCGCGGGGATGACGAGGAGGTAATTCGCTCTTGTTCCGGGGCTGAAATTATTCTTCACGAGGACGGAGTTTCTCAGGCTGAATGCTGGTAAGCTGCGTTTGAAGGTCCTAGGAACGGCAACGTTGCATCCCTCGAGGTACTCGATTATGACGCGTAAGTCGGGGTCGGCACGCTGCTGGGCGGCTAGGTCGCTCTCCGTCACGATCCCGAAGAACGCGCTGTCTTCATCAGAGTCTTGTGGTGGTGGGTCGACGGGGGCGCGGGACAGGCAGTCGGCGTCGGAGTGTTTCCTGCCTGATTTATAAACGACTGTAACGTCGAACTCCTGCAGGCGCAAGCTCCACCGCCCAAGACGGCCAGAGGGGTCCTTCAAATTGGCGAGCCAACACAGCGCATGGTGGTCTGTTACAACCTTGAAAGGCCTTCCATACACGTATGGGCGAAATTTTGAAATCGCCCATATAATAGCCAGGCACTCTTTCTCAGAGGCAGAATAGTTTTTCTCCTCCTTCGACAGACCACGGCTGGCATAGGCGATTACCCTTTCGCAGTCGCTTTGCTTTTGGACAAGGACGGCACCCAAGCCTATATCACTGGCGTCCGTGTGCATTTCCGTTTCGGCATTTTCGTCGAAATGAGCGAGCACGGGCGGTCTTTGCAGGCGTTTTTGCAGCTCGCAGAATGCTTTTTCTTGGTCGTTTTCCCAGCTGAAAGGGGTGCTGTCTTTCGTCAAGCGCGCGAGTGGCTCTGCAATGCGTGCGAAGTTTGCGACGAAGCGCCGGTAGTATGCGCACAGCCCGAGAAATCTTCGCACGCCCTTCTTGTCTTTCGGCCTAGGGAAGTTCGCGATAGCTGAAGTTTTTGCCGGGTCAGGTAGGACTCCCACGGCGTTGACGCGTGGCCCAAGAACTTGAGTTCCTCGTATGCGAAACGGCACTTTTCAGGCTTCAGCGTTAACCCCGACGTACGAATGGCCTCGAGTACAGACTTCAACCTTGCAAGGTGTTCGTCGAAAGTCCGGGCGAATACCACTACGTCGTCGAGGTATACGAGGCAGGTGTGCCACTTAAGGCCAGCTAGCACAGTGTCCATGACTCTTTGAAATGTCGCTGGTGCTGTGCACAGCCCAAACGGCATCACCTTGAACTCGTATAGGCCGTCTGGGGTTATAAATGCAGTCTTCTCTCGGTCTCTCTCGTCCACTTCAATTTGCCAGTAGCCGGTCTTCAGGTGCATCGATGAGAAGTACTTCGCGTGGCAGAGGTGGTCGAGGGCGTCGTCGATTCGGGGGAGGGGGTACACGTCCTTTTTCGTGATTTTGTTCAGTCGCCGGTAGTCAACACAAAACCTTAATGTGCCGTCTTTTTTCTTTACGAGTACCACGGGCGCAGCCCAGGGGCTTTTCGATGGCTGTATAATGTCGTCGCTGAGCATGTCGTCGACTTGAGTCCGGATGGCTTCCCGTTCGTGTGAAGAGACGCGGTACGGTGACTGTCGGGTAGGTCGGGCTCCATCTTCGGTTATTATTCGGTGCTTCGCTAGAGGGGTCTGACGTAGTTTTGCGCTCGACGAAAAACATTCGCTATAGCGACGCAGCAAAGCCAATAATTTGTTCCGTTGTTCTTGCGGTAGCGCCGGATTCACGTCGAAGGGCTGCGGGAGCTTGAAGGTTTCTACGGGGGTGTGTTCAAAGTCGGCGACCGCGATCACGTCACTTGCTTCTTGCGTTTCTTCGAGGAATGCAATTGCCGCGCCCTTGTTTAAATGCTGGTACTCCTCGGTGAAATTAGTAACCAAAATGTTGGATTGGTGTTCCTTGAAGCGCGCAATGCCTCTTGCGACAGACACACCGCGGTCGAGAAGCAACCTTTGGTCACTCTCCACGATAGCGTCAACGTCAGGAGCAGCACCTTCACAGTAGACGGTGATCATCAAACTTGCGCGGGGTGGCAGGGTGACATGATCATCGGCTATCCTTACAGCTGCACGGTGTTCGGGGTTCGGTTCCGGCGTCATGGAGTGATCGGAGGAAAAAGTTATCGACTTGGTCTGCAGATCAATTATTGCGCCGTTGTCCGTCAAAAAGTCCATTCCGAGAATTACATCGCGGGAGCAGTTAGGCAAGATGACGAACGCGGCAGGGTACGTCGTGCCGTCTATGGTGACGCGCGATGTGCACGTTCCACTTGGCGTCACGAGGTGGCCTCCTGCTGTGCGTATATGCGGACCGTCCCATCTGGTCATAACTTTCTTCAGTTTAGACGCAAATGGTCCGCTCACTACCGAATAGTCAGCTCCCGTGTCTACGAGGGCGACTACGTCAAAGCCGTCGATGGACACCCTGACGTCAGATGCAGTCTTCCTCGAGTTCCGGGTTCGTCGGGGCGTCGTATCTCTGCTTGTACGTGTTGACGGTCGGGCACTGTGCATCGCCGTTGTCGTCGTCTTCTCAACGGACGTCTCGGTCAGGTCGGGTACGCGTCGCGCCGTGTAGCTGTCGTCGTGTTCAGGAGTCTCGTCAGGGCTGGGTCGGGTCGTCGGGATGAGGGCATGTCGTGAATCACTGTCTTCGGTGCGTCCTTGCGTCGTTGGAGGGTTTCCAGTATTTCGCCGTAGAGCAACTTCGCGGTACGGTGACTGTCGGGTAGGTCGGGCTCCATCTTCGGTTATTATTCGGTGCTTCGCTAGAGGGGTCTGACGTAGTTTTGCGCTCGACGAAAAACATTCGCTATAGCGACGCAGCAAAGCCAATAATTTGTTCCGTTGTTCTTGCGGTAGCGCCGGATTCACGTCGAAGGGCTGCGGGAGCTTGAAGGTTTCTACGGGGGTGTGTTCAAAGTCGGCGACCGCGATCACGTCACTTGCTTCTTGCGTTTCTTCGAGGAATGCAATTGCCGCGCCCTTGTTTAAATGCTGGTACTCCTCGGTGAAATTAGTAACCAAAATGTTGGATTGGTGTTCCTTGAAGCGCGCAATGCCTCTTGCGACAGACACACCGCGGTCGAGAAGCAACCTTTGGTCACTCTCCACGATAGCGTCAACGTCAGGAGCAGCACCTTCACAGTAGACGGTGATCATCAAACTTGCGCGGGGTGGCAGGGTGACATGATCATCGGCTATCCTTACAGCTGCACGGTGTTCGGGGTTCGGTTCCGGCGTCATGGAGTGATCGGAGGAAAAAGATATCGACTTGGTCTGCAGATCAATTATTGCGCCGTTGTCCGTCAAAAAGTCCATTCCGAGAATTACATCGCGGGAGCAGTTAGGCAAGATGACGAACGCGGCAGGGTACGTCGTGCCGTCTATGGTGACGCGCGATGTGCACGTTCCACTTGGCGTCACGAGGTGGCCTCCTGCTGTGCGTATATGCGGACCGTCCCATCTGGTCATAACTTTCTTCAGTTTAGACGCAAATGGTCCGCTCATTACCGAATAGTCAGCTCCCGTGTCTACGAGGGCGACTACGTCAAAGCCGTCGATGGACACCCTGACGTCAGATGCAGTCTTCCTCGAGTTCCGGGTTCGTCGGGGCGTCGTATCTCTGCTTGTACGTGTTGACGGTCGGGCACTGTGCATCGCCGTTGTCGTCGTCTTCTCAACGGACGTCTCGGTCAGGTCGGGTATACGCGTCGCGCCGTGTAGCTGTCGTCGTGTTCAGGAGTCTCGTCAGGGCTGGGTCGGGTCGTCGGGATGAGGGCATGTCGTGAATCACTGTCTTCGGTGCGTCCTTGCGTCGTTGGAGGGTTTCCAGTATTTCGCCGTAGAGCAACTTCACCTCCAGAAGTTGCTGCTTTTAGTTTCCCCCGCGTGGGCTGGGGGACCTTCCACGTGCGAAATCAGCATTGCTACGGCGGTTAGGTGACTGGTATGGGTAGGGCGATGGCGATCGGTGTGAGCGGGCTGGTCCTCGGTTGGTGTTGGACAGGTATTCGTCGATCTCAGTAGGGCGCTGGCCGGGTCGGGGGCGTGGGGCGTCGACGGAGAAACCACGCAGTCCGAGTCTCCTGTACGGGCAGCGACGATAGTTGTGATCGGCCTCCCCGCAATGGTAGCACAGCGGACGATGATCTGGCGTTCGCCAAACGTCAGTCTTCCTCGGCGTCTGGGTTTGGGCTGTGTACGGCGGTACGGTCGACGGCGGCGAGAGTGGGGACGGCGGCGAGAGTGGACGGAGGTACGGTGGAGCTTCTTGTAGACGGGTTGTAGCAGGGCGGGGTCGACGAACAGCCGCAGAATAGGTCATTGCCTGTGGCTCGCGGGGTGCCTCGGATGGCATAGAAGTGCCCAAAGCGTGTTGAACCTCTTCGCGGATGACGTCAGTTAGGGAAGCCACTTGAGGTTGCGGCGTCGTCGGAAAAAGCTTCCGAAGCTCCTCCCTGACCACTGCTCGGATGGTCTCACGCAGTGTGTCGGAGCTTGTAGCCCCGGCACCGATCGTCTCGGAAACCATCATGTTGACCGGGCGATCGTACTGCCTCGTTCGAGCTTCCAGCGTCTTCTCCATCGCGGCCGCCTCAGACGCGAATTCGGCCACCGTCTTGGGAGGATTGCGGACAAGGCAAGCAAAAAGCTCCTGCTTTACCCCTCGCATGAGAAACCTTAGTTTCTTTTCTTCTGTCATCTCCGGATCCGCACGTCGAAACAACCTCTTCATCTCCTCAACAAAGATCACTGTCCCTTCGTTGGGGTGCTGCGTTCGAGTTTCGAGTAAAAGCGCTGCGCGTTCTTTTCTGACCACGGTAGTGAAGGTCTTAGTGACTCGCTTTTGAACTGAGCCCAGTTTGTCAAGGAGCTCTCGTGGTTATCGAACTAAGTGCGGACCGAATCTTCCAAGTAAAAGAAAACGTGCCGGAACGTTTCTGCGTCGTCCCACCTGTTGAATTTCCGGACGCGTTCCAGTTTTTCCAACCATTCTTCTGGGTCTTCTGCGGGGGCTCCTCGGAATGATGGCGGTTCCCGTGGCTGCTGCAGAACGACAGGAGGATTGGCTTGGTTGAGCATGGTGCTGGTTGCGACGTCTTTCTTCTTCGTCTTCTCCGGTAGTAGACCGAACTCGGGTGGTAAATCTTGCACGCGGAGGCTGGTTCTTGTTGGACTGACTTGGCGGCTTCCAGAGGTTGTAGTGGGCATGAAGGGTGCGTACCCCGCACCTCCACCAGATGTCACGAAGACAAGGACGAAGCAGTTGTCTTGAATGAGAAATACGTTTATTGGAGCGAACTTGTGCTCCCCTAACAACTCAAAAGAATACAGAGGCGGCGAAGCAGCGGTCAACAAAGTGACTTGCACAGGCGAGTGTCGTCGAATCGAATGCCCCGGCGTCCGCACTGCAGGCTTTTTATCTTTCGGCGAGCGTGGTTCTCGAAACGTCGATTCGCATCGAGAACATAGTAGATCCAAGAAGATTATTCTGGGCTGTTCACGTTAGATCGGAATGCTCTCCCTATCACAACAGATAACACATGCGGCACAGAAAGAAAGAATGGAACACGCGCTTCCCTTGGCGCAGAGATAACGCAGACCGGCGCAGCCGGGCGGTAAAAGCAAAACACAAATAAACAAACCCAATCTATGGTTCGCGGCATTATTAAATGCGCTATTTTTTGCAATAAGCTAGTAATTATACGACATCTCACATGCATACCACAGCTATCGGCTGCTATCGGAATTGAAATAACCTAAAACTGCCATCCTCGTGGCCTGTAAACTTTTGCTCATGCCTGTATGAGTGCGCTGAAGCCCAGCACGCAGCGCGTGCTGGGCTTCTGGGCTTTTTGTGAACTGGAAAGAACAAGACGCTTGCTTTCATGGATGCCTGGTTTTGTTGCGTCTCCTTTCTCGGGCGCGGTTTTCACGGTTTTCACACGTGTCTAGCGCGGCCTCGCACTTTTGCCATAATTTCATCCTCGGCTTTCCCGCGGGCTTATCTTCGGTAGCCTCTAGTTCTCTCGGTTAACTCGTAGCGCGTCGCCACCGAGGAGCGTCTCTCGCCATCTCGCTATACCACCTTCCCCCTCACACTTTCGCCACACTTTCCTCCTCTGTTTTCTTTCTGTCTTCGGTGTTCCCTTCGTTCCCTCGGTTACGAGGGACGACTGCACCGTCAAACCACAGGAGCGGGCGCTAAAGTGCTGCGCACTAATGTTTTGTAGCCAACATCACAGAGGGAAATTGGCCAATAGCTTTCTAAAATGCCAGCTTGTGTTCGTCCGCACTTGTTGGAGTTAAGGAAACGCTACATGCTGAATAACTCTTTGCTTTAACTGAAAGATAACATGTTTCCTACCTCTCTCTGATTTAGTTTGAACGCCAACGAAGCCCTGTTTGTTGAGAAACAGATAGGTAAAGCGTGCATTTCTCTCACCCCTTTTCCTTCCATTTGGTGACGTCGAAGAGTACGCCACAAGGTGCCCAACGCGAGCTGAGGCCCATTCGGGGCCCTCATCTCGATTTGACTCGGTCGTCGCCATTTTCGTAAGTGGCTGTTCTCAAGAACTTTCACTTTCATCGCCACGATAGGAAGCTTATCAGAAAGTCAGCCATCAAGCCCTCCTACCCCTTTCCTATGCTGTCTCATTTCAAGCCCATTGTGCTAATAATGTCGCCACTGGCTGTTACATATATGTGTGCTAGTGGTAAGTAGGTGCCAGTGTTGCACGGAACGGCGCTCCATTTCCTGGAACTAGTTCCTTTTGGGAGGAATGGAGGAACGCCACCGTTCCATTAAGAGTGGGCGGAACTGTAACGGTGACTCGTTACGTTTACGAGGAACGGCAGAGGGAACGGCGTTCCTTCTGGAAACGTTCCATCGGTAGGATTTGGCTGTTTTTGATGCCAAGGCATTAGGGCGCTGATGCTGGCACAAAAAGCCGCAGGCCGCTACTGTGTTTATCTTCCTTTAAGCTGCCCAATCTGCCCGCCCTTCCTCAGAACAGTCTTCCTCGAGGGTCAACGACAGAAGAACGCAGCGGGCCGCAGCCTGTCGGGCAGGCTGCACCGGGTGCGCCTGGCCTTGTCGCTATGTCGGCTGCAGATGCGCATGAGACAGGTGCTTCGACGCCCCTTTGATTCGTCTTCTGCCGCGACCTCTTCATTTGTGCATTAAAGTGGAACGCGAAAGCCGAGCAGGAGAAGACGTGACTGTACCGTGTTCATCGCACACGTGTTATCTACAGTCCAGACAGCCGTGCCAGCCGAAGGGACTGTACGAGACTGTACTCTGCTGTCTGTCAATGGGCCTGAGGGTTGCCGGCGTGCGCTCACCACGTGTAAAAACAAGGCGTCAAGTTTTCAGCCTCAGATTCTTGAAATATTGTCCCTGCCGCCCAAAGCAATGCGAGAGCGATCTGATCTCCTGCGTAACAGCAACCATCCCCGAGAGCTGCTAGCCGAATCTGACCTCGGGCGTTCTACCGCCCTACGGCACGCCCATGGCACTCGAACGCGCCACCCTAAACTTTCTCACGCACAGAGCGGACCATCGGTTTCGTGATGTGCCCACTGCCAGGTTTGCTGTGACGATTGGTTTTGGAATTTTGCTGGGTGTAATTGCGCCCCCTTACCTTCGCATCATATCAGTGCGGCGGCTGTGGTGTATTGTTACGAACCGCTTCCGACCAGTGCTTCAGCCGGGCACCGATGACAAGCTGAGTAGCGTATACTCACGTATACGGTTACCAACCGTACCGGATTTTGCGGGACTGTCCCGACATTTCATACAACGTCCCAAGTCCCGCGCCGTCCCTGTCGGGAGAGCTATATATCCCGGATTTGTTCCGGACCATCCAGTTAGGATTTTTTTTTTTTCGATCTAAAGCACGCTCCACAAGGCGCGTCACGCTCCGGAGCACAAAGTTAGCGCGAACTTGTCCAGGCAGAGCTTCAGGTAAAGCTGAACTTCCACGTGCAGTGCAACAACATTTATGAGTTCATTTTCCAGCAAGAGCAATTGTGGCGTGCAGCATGTGCCCAGATGAAGTACCACTTCCACAGGCCGCAACAATAAAGAAACAATGAATTTGTCTGGAAGATACCGCCATAAAGAAAATTGATTTCTTCACCTCTCTATGCTAGAGTAAGCTACCTCCCCCCCCCCCCCCCCCCCCTCCCTTTCCTATGCTGTTAATGGCTGCCGTGCGCAGAGTTCCTTCGTTCGACAACGAGAATCCGGAGGCCAAACTTAAACACTGTAGCAGGGTTTGTAGTCGGGCAAGTTGGCACATCATTTAACGAAACAGCGCGATACACGGGACAACTTGTGTCCCGTGTATCGTCGTCTTGTGTCGTCTTTTCTTCCAAGTTGTCCCGTGTAGCATACAACCCGCGCTCTCCGTGGACAGTGGTTGTTTTGTGTATATTTTGTTTGACGGCCCATGAAACACTGTGTGGTGCCGTGCGCATAACTTTGACCGTTCTGGATCGCTCCTTAAATTCTGGCACGCGCGAGCATCGGAGCCAGAACGTCAACAACAGAGCTTCAGAGTGTGACTGCCGGATTGAGAGTTCATGGTCGCCTTTTTGCCGCAGCCTTGTCTGCTGTAACTTTACGCTACAGTTTTTAACGAAACAGCGCGATACACGGGACAACTTGTGTCCCGTGTATCGTCGTCTTGTGTCGTCTTTTCTTCCAAGTTGTCCCGTGTATCGCGCCGTTTCGTTAAAAACTGTAGCGTAAAGTTACAGCAGACAAGGCTGCGGCAAAAAGGCGACCATGAACTCTCAATCCGGCAGTCACACTCTGAAGCTCTGTTGTTGACGTTCTGGCTCCGATGCTCGCGCGTGCCAGAATTTAAGGAGCGATCCAGAACGGTCAAAGTTATGCGCACGGCACCACACAGTGTTTCAACGGCCGTCAAACAAAATATACACAAAACAACCACTGTCCACGGAGAGCGCGGGTTGTATGCTAGCACACGCCTATCAGCGCTTGCGGAGGCAGTCTCTGGAGCCTGAGGGACTGAACCAGCTTGTCTTCGAGTACAACACGGTAATACCCTCAAGAGCTTTGGTGGTACGGCTCTTCAACAGCGCCAACGAAGGGTTGGCGAAAAAACGGGTTCGTCTGTCCGACACCAACATAGAGATGAAACTTTTGCTGAGTTTAAACAAAGGACTCTACTAAGTTGCGAATATGTATTCTGGGCATTCTTTTTTAATTCATACTGTAATACTGAATCAGAATTCATTAAACGCCTATGTATTGTCCCTTTCGATGCGGTTTCTTGTGCAAGACATTTATGTTCGTGCATGTGAGTAACTTTCTTTTTGCACATCTGAAGCGCAGTATCCTGACTGCGCCTTTGGAGACCCAAGTGGAACGCGCCATACGTGTTGCACTTGTAACAGACGAGCGCCACACTTGCAGTTAAACATGTCTGGAGTATGTCCGGTGCTCCCAGAAAAAAAAATTGTTTAGGAGCGTTTCGTTGAATTCTTTTTATCGGTGTTCATATTCGCACAATACGTAGTTCGATGTGAGTGTTAAATTTCTCACTTCATTTTGCCTCTGGATTATCCTACAACAGATTTTAATTTAAAATAAGCAAATGTATAACGTTAATGTAACGACACGTTACGGTGTTGGAAGTGTAACTAAAACGCGTTCCTTTCTCAATATAGGAACTTGTAACGGGAATTCGTTTCAAAAATGGGAAGGAACGAGGAACGAGCTTTCGTTCCTATTTTAGAGGAACGTGTACAACACTGGTAGGGGCTGCAGGCTCTCGCGTTCACCCGCGTGCATGCATCTTTTGATAGTGCTTGTGCTCAAGGCGAAAGATTTCAACGAAATCAAAACCAAAAGAAAGCCTACCGCCAGAACTGAGGCACCCTATATTGTATGATTGCTAGCCTATGCTTCTGTTTTTTTTTAAACATATGATCAACAAAAGTTCTCGCCTACATTTATTTTACGTGTACATGCATCTCGGAACCCGCCGCGGTGGTTCAGTGGCTAAAGCGTTGCGCTGCTGAGCACAAGGTCGCGGGTTCGATTCCCGGCCGCGGCGGCCGCTTTTCTGATGGAGGCGAAAAGCAAAAGCGCCCGTGTGTACGAGATTTCGGAGCACGTTAAAGATCCCCAGGTGGTCAAAATTAATCCGGAGCCCTCCACTACGGCGCGCCTCATCGCCTGCGTTGCGTCGGCGCGTTAAACCCCACAATCAATCAATCAGTACATGCATCTCGGACTCTGCTCAGGGTCCCAATTCGCCAATTTTTGGCGCACTCAGAAAAATAGCTCTATTTCCCTTTCGCGCGGGATTTTGTGACATGGGCCCCCTCTACTGCCGTCGTGGAATGATGGGTATACGCGCGACTCACCGTGGACCTTTCCCTGTACGGTATACAGTATACGCAGCCCATGCAGCAAGCTTCATCCCAGTCGCCGACAACAACTGTCCTGTCCGACAACCATCACTTCGCCAGCCGTCGCTCGCTGTCTCCGCGGCGCCGTTCAGTGCCTCCGATGAGCCGTCGTCTCTACCGTTTAGGCAGACAACTATATATAGGCGCCGTAGTTCTGGAGGCAAGAACTGCGACGCCTTCGATTTGTCTAAGACCTGATTTACCTACCGCAAATGTCATTGATGCCACTAATGAAGCGATTCTTGCACTTCTTGACACCGGAGCCGCCGTTTGCATTATTAACGCAAAACTCTGCCGAAAGTTAAGAAAAGTTATGACGCCACACCCCGAACTATCGTTACGCTCCGCTACCGCCCAGCGCATTCACCCCCTTGACGCATGCACTGCTAGCGTTAGCATCCATGACAATAGAGAGTTTTAGCAAGATGGCGAGGGCCGGCCGCGGAACTAACACCCCCCCCCCTCCCCCTCCCCCCCCTCCCCTGCCGAAACGAATGCGCAATTTCTCAGACGGGTCCCGGTCAACAAGGTAACCACGGAACAGGCGGAGCATACAGAGTGCTAAAATTTTGTCATTTGTATACCGCTGGGCTCTTACCCCCATGACGCCGCGCACTGCTCGCACCACGTCATACTGGTATGGGATTTTCTTTCGACTGCGCTCACGCTGTGGTAGACCTCTCCCCTCTCCTCTACCCCTTTTGCAAGCAAGCCCGAAGCCTTCATTGCAAAGCTTGCTGTCGCTAATGACGTGAACACTCCTCCGCAGTCTGCTGTCCTTGTGCCATTGTACTACTGATGCAAAAGTTCTTTTTACGCCTTCTGACCTGTTTCGCAAAAAACGCTGTTTCCTGCTGCCCTTCTCTCTGCTCACTGTTCATGAGGGCCTCACCACCCTCATGGTTTCAAATTCCAACCCTCGTGTCCGTGTCCTTTGCTGCGTAGTGACTCTAGTGAGTGCCTTGGTCGCGTTGGGCCTGCCGATGATGTTACTGTGATTAGCGATCTAACAGACGCCGAGGTTGACGGTCTGTGCTTCAGGGATTTATACACACCCCTCTAACACCCCCCTAACACCCCCCCAGAAGGACTTCGACAACCCCCCAAAAAGATTCCACAACCACAAGCACCCTGCCTAGGGATTTATACAACACCCCCCAAACATCCCACCGACACCCCCCAAAATCGACATTCTGCATAAACCCCTGCTGTGCTTACCTACAGCGACAAGCAAACCACCGTCAGCCGTCCCCGGTCAAGCTGTTGACGCCAACCTGTCACCTTCTCAGCACACTATGCTCCTTACGCTACTTCAACGGTTGATCTGCTTTCAACACCCCGGAAACTTGTTTGTGGAGCACATTTACTGTCAATCACAGCTGTCATGCCCTTTTTCGACAGCGACCATATCGGGTCTCACTGAACGGCGCATAATTGACAAACAGATGGAGGCGAAAAGCAAAAACGCCCGTGTGTACGAGATTTCGGCGCACGTTAAAGATCCCCAGGTGGTCAAAATTAATCCAGAGCCTTCTACTACGGCGCGCCTCATCGCCTGCGTTGCGTCGGCGCGTTAAACACTACAATCAATCAATCAATCAATCAATCAATCAATCAATCAATCAATCAATCAATCAATCAATCAATCAATCAATCAATCAATCAATCAATCAATCAATCAATCAATCAATCAATCAATCAATCAATCAATCAATCAATAATTGACGAACAAATGGACGAAATGCTCAAGTGAGGCGTTGTTCGCCCTGCCTGTAGCCCTTGGGCAACGCCGGGGTGGTTCTTGTGAGAAAAAAAGACGGTTCTGTTCAATTTTGCGTTGACTAACAAGATAACTCCTAAGAACGTGCACCCTTTGCTACCTGCATCGATGACCTCAATTGTCTACAAGGTGCGGAGTTATATTTCCTCAACCTGTGATCAGTCTAGTCCTCATAGCCTAGGCTGACAAGTAAAAAATCAGGCTTTTCATTACTCTTGATGGCCTGAACGAATTTAACGTGGTGACATTAGGACTCTGCGATGCGTCTGCCACATTCGAACGAAAGATGGATACTAGTCTTCGAGGTTTGAAGTGGACGACGAGCTCGATCATGCTACCTGAATGACATCAGATTTCGATGCCTAATAGCTGCGGGTCTCCAACTGCATCATAAGATGTGCCATTTTGCTGCCCAGAAGTTGACCATACTCGGCCACGTCGGCTCAAAAAATGGCGTCATTCCCGACCAGTGGCAACCTGGAGGATATACAGTTGAACACGGATATATCGAACACGGATATATCGAATTATTGTCTATATCGAACAGTGCAAACATTCCCTTGAAAATGCCATGCAAAAGTATAGGGCTGTTGTGCGCGTGTATTGAACTCCTGATCACGGGCAAATTCGATATATCGAATTCCGTGCCGAAGGCTCCCCTGAAAGTTAGCGTCCTCTGATGGGGTGGAGTTGATGAGAATGTTGACTCATCGCAGGCGCTGCCTGGCTTGGTGAGACAGAGGCGGCGTCCGCGGCATTTTGTCGCTTCGATGGCCTTCAACAGCTGTTTTCACGCTAGCACGAGGGGCAGCTCCATGATAGCTAGAACGCGGATAGTGGTTGTGGCGAAATGACATAAAGAAGCAAAAGAAAATGACCCGAGGCACTCTTTTTCTGTAACTGACCTGTATGGTGGCTCATGCAGAGGGACCGATGTGGCGTTGTATGTTTGTGTTGTACAAGGCATTTATTTCGGAGCAACGAAGGCGGGAATTCGTCGGGTGCTGAAAAGATGTTAGTTGAAAAGGTGTTCAGAATTCCTCGCAGTATTTTTGAGGGCGATGCACCCATCAACGTTGACGTAAAGTGGAATGCAGCACAACCCGCCCCGGCTATTCCGGAGCGTGTCGGGTGCAAAGCGACTTCGGTGCACGCCTCCAGTTGGGGGAGGTGTTCGGTTCGGATACTGAAGATAACGGCACGCAGTGCCTGACAATGTTCCCAACCGCCTACTGCAGCCGAGGTTACGTCAGCGTTATTCGCCTCTGTTGTGGCACAGTGTACAGCGTTGATTTTCTCATTTGTGTGTTTTTGTAATCTTGAAGACAATTTGGTGAACTCTACGACAAAGAATAAAAAACAAGCGAAGCTCAGAGACATTTCAATGATAAAAAAGTGCGGTGGTCATCAGGCTGCGGTACGAATTTTCCGTGATTTGACGGTCAAAGCGGTAAATTACCGTTCACCACGACTTCAGAAAACTCTCAGTGATGTGAGGAGTTATCAGATAATCTTCACATAGGCCTATTTTATATATCGAATTATCGATATATCGAATTCTTTCACGATCCCCTTGGAGTTCGATATATCCATGTTCGACTGTAGAATCTAAACTACAAGAAGCCAGTACCATTTTAAAGCGAAGCTTTAGTGCCCTCACTGATGCCGTTGTGCGCCAATATGTCCTGCAGGAAAACCAACTTCCTCTGACGATGATGATTAAGGATCTGGGTGAAGGGAAAGAAAAAAAAACGCTCCCCGTGGCCGGAACTGAACCTGGGACCCTCGCGTTACTAAGCCGGCGTCTATGCGATTGCTCCATTTCGACATGGCCGAACAGAGTAGTAAAGTCCATGGGACGGCCGGTTGGCCAGAGGGGGGAAATGGGAATAGCAGGGAGGGAGGATTAACACTACTTGAATCTTCAAGGGCCGTAGAGGATCTAATTGTCCATTGAGGATCTCATTGCCGAACAGAGAGCCCGAAAACCCAAACGTTAGGCCTACGGAGTGCACAACCGAGAGCTGCTGTGGGTATTCTAGAACAGTGGTGCGTACCTCCAGAGTAGCACATACTCGCAGTGTGGGATCGGCCAACCAAAGAATCCATTACGAGAAATATTCGCGTTCAACATTCGTCGTCGTTAGGCGGAGGTGTGCATGATATTTATTTTTAAAGCAAATGGTTATTCCCAACGCGGCGGAGGCGGTGGCAGGGGGGGGGGGGGGGGGGGGGAGGGGGGGGGGGGGGGGGAGGGCGGAGGGTTTCACTTATGAAGGACACTGTAGACGGTGCGGTGAATTTACCCAGCATTCTACGCGCGGAGGTGCCTGCTTGCCGGCGGGCGCGTCGGCGGTACGGCTTTGTCGTCTGCTTTAGTGACGGTTGTTTTGGGCCTCTTTTGGCGCAGCTTCGCGTCTATTGCGCGCTTCCTTCGTACGGCTTGATTAACTTGTTCGACAGCACGTCCTGGGTAACCCGGACCCGACGGAATTAAGTGGTCGTACGACAAAGATACGTTAAGGAATATTTGGCAGGGCGGGAAAACAAAATGTAGAGACCCCATACAGACATCTGGCCACTAGAGAAGTGCTACGTTTTGCGCAGTGCTTGCGACGAATGGGACTCCGCTTTCTTAATTGGAGAATACCAATTCGGTTGTGTTTTAAGAGGAATTACAAAAGGCGAAAGGAGCAACTTGTTCTGATAAATAGCGAGTATAAAAGTTCCCTCAGCTTTCTCGCAATTCTCAAACTTACGAAACCATTTAGTTTAAATCTGTATAAATGGGAATCACTAAGCTCACATGCCTTATTGTTTCGGTGCCTGCGCTTGTGTCACGCGGTGGTGTAGCCCCGAGCTAGCGCATCAGGATGACTAGGTTCCGCTCTCTCACCCTTCGAAAGACGCTCCTCTCCGTTCTCTTTCTTCCGACTCACGGCCGGGCTACAGCGGCGGCGTCCGCCGCTCGAGCCCGGCCGTGGCCGACGCTGCTCCGTTCGGCACGCCGCCCCCGCGAATTCCAGGTAACGGCTGTCAGAATCTCTGGTTTCACTGTTTCTAGAGCCACGTGTGTGAATTCAAGTGACGTCGCATGGGCAGTTGTTGTGGGTGTCGTTTAAAGCTTTGCTTTCCAATCACCTTCACAGCGTGGATTGGAGCCTAAATCTGAACTAAATCTGAACTCTTCCTCATTAAAGCTAATCATAAGGACTCCACGAGCATAAATATTTTGCTCTCAGAGACTCCTGTCAACACCGCTAAAAAGGTCTGCATTTTGGGACTCTACATAAACGACAAATTAAATCCCGAATCTACGATAATCAAGTTGAAATGCCCAGGAGACCAGGTTGGACGCATTATCTGTAGAGTCTCAAACGAACACGGAGGCCTAAAATGGAACTTGCCCATGTCTTCGTTACCAGCTGCCTGCTTTACTCTTGCGCCTACATACGTACGCATAACTAAAACACACACCTGTCGCATAGATCAAACAATTACAAAGATCGCAAAACAATCTCTGGAACTCCCAATTTCTTCGACTAACAATAAACGTAGAGCCCTTGGCATCCATAATTCTTTCTCCGAACTGAAAGAAGCACACATGACCAATCGATACTCCAGGCTTGCGCACTCCAAACCTGAAAGACGCCAACTAGAACGTCTTCATATTAACCATCCTTTCATTCAAGAACCCACTCTCAAGCTTCTTAAATTTTGGAGACATAGTATCAGCTCTCCCCCTCTCCCCCGTAACATAAACTTCTCCAACCATAAGGACAGAAGAAAAGCTTGTGAAAAGAAAAAAGAAAGCAAAAATAAGGCTCTAAATTCGGAGTTTTCTACATGAACGTTGCCGGCACTTCGCCCACCGGGTTCTTCACGGCTACCCTCATTCATCAGGATAAATACGGTAAATCTTTCAAAGCCTAACCAAGGTCTCTGCACCCCCGCCCCCCCCCCCTCTTCACACACACACCAAAAAGCATCATCAGGACTTTTGGCTTTTGGGCATCAGGGTCCCGGATGAATTGAGACTGCCGATGTAGCCGCCCAAGCTCTTCCCCAACGGAATTCCCCCATCCCAGCTGCCCCCTCTGATCCAGGTTCTAGAGTAGGTCGTCTTAGGTTCAAAGGAATACTACACAACTTTAAAAAAAATAATGGGCTCCACCCAGTTCCCGCCGAAGGGCTCAGCAGAGAAGACGATTGTATTTTACGCAGGTTGCAAACCAACACTTTGTTATGTCCTGCAGTTCTAAATTTTTTCGATCCCAATACAGACGGGCGATGCATGCCCTTTCCGTGGAGATATCTCCGATAAGTTCCACATGGTTCGGGCTTTTCAAAAGAACCACTCCCTCCCTCCCCCTCGCTCTCCTGCCGACCAGGCATGTTGCACGCTGTGGCAGAATTTTCAAAGTCAACCATGGACATTGGACTCTGTTCATATTTGTTACCCAGAAGTTGTGCATGGGGTGCGTATCCAGCCGTGCTACACCGGTCGTGCGAAACCCAACTATATGATGCGGTCTACATGCCCTGACACTCTCTGGTGACTGCTCCCCGC
The DNA here is from genome assembly GCF_048455015.1 of Haemaphysalis longicornis. Lineage (NCBI taxonomy): Eukaryota > Metazoa > Arthropoda > Arachnida > Ixodida > Ixodidae > Haemaphysalis > Haemaphysalis longicornis. The sequence goes on from NW_027526203.1 coordinate 255,006,931, forward strand.
TTCACTACTGGCATCGGGCCGATGCCAACTAGGAGGAGGAGCCATGCCAGGACGTACTTCTCCACTGGGCCTACGTGATATTTTTAGTGTCCCTCATGTGCATGACGTGTCCCGCCCATGCCCATCTTCTTCGCTTAATTTGAAATAGGATGCCTTCTACACGAGTCTGTTCCTTAATCTACGCAGCTGTTAAAACGAAGATTTCTTTTTTTCTTTTTTCTTTTTTCGTTTCGTGTTTTTGCCACGCGGCATATATATGCAGTGCAGTACCCGCTATAACTGAATTTCATGCACCATGCGTGGGTCCCGCAGCCCTACAGTGTAGAGAAACAGCATAATTCGTGGAGGTTTTTTGGGCAACTCCTCACCTTTTTTGTGCTGAAGTGAGGTACGAATTTTGTGCAAGGGAAAGCGGTGCAATCGCAGGGGTAAAGTCGGGGAAGTCGCGTGTATGACAGACCCCACCTCCCAGCGCTAAAAAATCAATAAAGTGAAACCTTCCGCAACGTAGGTCAAATTTTGTTTACCTACGCAGTATATTTACGCCATGTTTTCCCGTTCTCGGGGGAAAAAAATCTAAATGCGCGTGAGAGTCACTGCGTTTTTATTTCATGTCATGTTTCGCGCGGCACAGTTCTGCCGAGAGAAATTAAATATGCTGTTGTAGACGGAAAGTTTAAATTGACAGATCGGTTAGGTATAAGCGAAGGATAATTGAACAAACATGTAGTCCTCCCTTCGACGTGTTAGTAGTACTATATCCTAAGGGCTGCCAAACTCTCAACAACTCGTTTTTCGAGTGCCCCCTGTAGGCGAGCTTTTCCACCGACCTCTGCGAGACTGCTCCGGAAGATGCCTCAGCCTCCCGCCAGGGGGTGCCACCTACCAAGGGCGCGCAAACCTGCGCATCTTGGCAGCGGTCACAACAGCAGCACGCGCAAAACAAAAGTAACCAGCGCGGAAATGGCCGCTGTCCACCCGGAACCGGCGGAAACTCTGCCGTCGGGTTGGGAATGCCGCTTCGACCCCAGGACGGGCCGCAAGTGAGTGGAGAGGCCGGCGAGTCAATCGAGAGACGCTGACCGTGTCAATCTCGTCGACCCGCCCGGCTGAGCTCTTCGCCTTCCTTTAGGCCTAGACGTGTGCTTCACGGCCGGCGTTCCTATGACGCTATCGATCCGGTGTGTGCCGTGGTCGGCTTGCTACCGTATCCGGTGTTATGATCTAACCGCGCGTTCACTCGGATTCTTTGTTTATGGCCTGCCTTTGACGTACCCTGGTACTTCTGTACCAGCAGTGCAGTACCCGCTATGACTGAATTTCATTCACCATGCGTGGGTCGCTCGTGGGCAAGTTAAAGTGAGGCCGCGGAAACGCGCTGGCTGACCCACTGTGGAGGAAAAGGTTAGAGTAGCGTGCTTTGTCAGCTGTCGATTAGCGTGCGGTCTGGTCTGTTGGGCTTGATCTCAGGTTGCGCTCGTACGATATCGCCTGCCTTGGAAGTGTATGGCAGCCTTGCGCGGTTTGCGTATTTTGAACGTTTCGTACAGCTGCGACTGATGACTTGCGGACTGGCCAGGTCGTGTCCCCTAATTAGATTTGGAGTTATAAGTAGTATTAAATGCTGGCTTTAAAACTGCGTTGTTGTGATGTTGGTAGTTTTGTACCTAATTACTAAGTGGCACTTTTGTCTTTTCTTTTTGTTCATCTAGCTACTTCATAAATCACAGAGAGCAAACTACGACGTGGGAAGATCCACGGCTGCGATATCCGCAGTTGCAGCAGGTAATATCTGTGTATGTCGTTGTGGATGTTACTGCTGGGAATGATATGAGGAAAATGGATATATCCGCTTTCCTTTCACTTTCGGCACCTAAGAGCGAAATAGAGGAAGGTAAATTTTAATTTTTTCTTTAGAATATTGCAAGTACACTGTACATGTGCCTTCTTTTTGCTCAAGCATGTTCGTAGCCCATAGTACTGGACTGCAATGTGCACTACAGCTGCAGCTTGTACAAAATGAAGTGCGACCGAGCTAAATCTAGTTAGCTTGTATGGAGAGGGCAGGGCCCGGTTCACAAATATTTCACACTTCACTGCAAAAGAGCAGCGTTGCTTTGATAATGTAGAAAATTGCGGAAACGTAAAAACTATCATTGCCGGCACCAGCCATTGGGACGCCTTGTTAGACCACAAGTAAACACAAAATGAGCAGGCTTTGTCACAAAGTTAGTTATAAAAAAATCATCGCTATAAGAAACTCCCAACCTCTGTGCGATGCATCTGTCAGTTTTCGGTAGGCTGTACAAGCAAATGTTGCTTGAGTGGCCAGCTTAGCATTTATTGCGCTAAAAGAGGTGAGAAAAATGGGAGAGCAAGTCCTGCTTTAAATGTTAGTCAATAAACATAGAAAGTACTCCCCATTGCCAGACAAAAGCTGAGAATGTAAAGAAAGAAGGCTGATAGTGACTATTTACCTTGTAAAGACTGAAGAATTATTTAGCTGCCACTGGGTTTCAGTGTTTTTTTATAGGCAGCTCTTAGCAGACATTGAGCAGCATGCAGAAATTTATTCGGTGTGGTTTAATTATTTTTCTATAAGTGACTCTGGTATGCGCAGTACACTGAACTACAAGCAAAGCAAGTAATGTATAAGCAAGTTTGGTTTGCTTGTTGATTGCTTAAAAAAAAAACTTTAACGAGGGATGTCTAAAGGTAGTACTATGGAACCAGTAAAGCAGCTATGGCGCCATTATTTACAGAAGTAGAATGGGAGCGCTTATGTTTTCTAAAGTTGGCTGTAAGGGTGATCGGCAGGGTCAACATTTTTTTGTTTTATTGAGCGGGGTAGACAGTTGAGGCAATCGCCAATAGCAATGCAGTCATTGTTCCTAGTGTGGACATATTAAGAAAAAAGGGTACGTTGCGCAGTATGATGGGTGCTGGGCTTTTTCAGTTTTGAAGAAGAAAAAACCCATGCACCCAGAACGAGAGGAGTGCATACTGAGCAGGCACTTTTGCTACGACATCTGATGTACAGAGGGCAACACACGTGTCTATAACACAGCTTTTGTACTTCTAGCCTTATCCTTCCTTGCCCGAAAAGGGTTTGAAGAAAGCTACTGCGGCATTCTGGCGTCTTACCCACCACTTTTGTTCTCGGCGTTCTTAAAAGTTTCGCCGCAGTTTTCACAGGTAACCAGATGAAGTTGAACTCGCTGTTATAGACAAGTGTGTTGTTGCGCACTGTACATGCAAGAGTGATACATTTCTTATCAAGGTATATCACTGCTAAAATTTAGTCAACACATACATAGTGCCTGTGGTCACCTTGCTGGAATAAACGATGAAATTTCCTAGATTTTAGCCTGCCTGTATGTGAGGAAATCTGTATTTTGCTTGTAGATCATGGAAAGAGTGTAATTGTTATGGTTCATGTATAAATACCATTTTAACATTTGGTTGTGTGAAAAGAGAAATATAATCTGCAGCCGGTATTATGTCTTTTTTTTCTTGGCTTTTACTGTTTTAGGATGCATTATCTTGATGAAATAAGGTGTACATACTGCTTGTGCATTAGGTTTGCATTTCTGTTCAGCATAATGTTGCTGTGTAGAAGCAAGCAGGTCGAGTATAGCTGGCAGCCTGTTGTGTCCCTGCAGTGCTTGCTCCGTTCATTTAGGTTGTGAGGTATGCACTGCCCTATTGATAAAATAAAGGTATACATTGCCTTATTGATAATTCGAATATTGTGAGCATTTTATTCTTTGGAAAATAATGTTTTCTTTCGAGTGGTATACAGTCCTACCTATAGACAATCTTTGAAAAGTGTCAAATGTAGTTCCATGTAGGCGTACATTGTGGTGTGACAATACCAAAGTGTGTTTGTTGAGTAGGCTAACTCGGTGTAGTCCTGAAGCAGCAAACACACACAAGATGCTGGTGGTAACTAAGTAGTTATAAAAGTGAAGGAACTGAAATTGTTTCAAGGTCGACAGCTTTATGGCACATGTTAGCCTTATGCTTGTAGTACAGAAAACCATCTCCACCATCCCACCTAACAAAAAAAAAAAAGCATGAAATCACTTGTCTGTTTCGTGGCTCAGATGCTCTGTTAAGAAGTCTCATGGTCTCTTCAAATGGCCTTGAACCATTAAAGTAACAATGCTACATCGCGGACACTGGAAACGTTTTCACCTGTTAAAGAGGTACCCCAGACTATACAGTTGCTAGTTCACTCAACGAAAGCTGCACATTGACTGAACTAGCAGTATAACCACCACTGGAGACTTCATCAAAACCATGAGTCCCGGCGACAGCCGCTGTTGCAAGGAATTTGCAGCCTTTGTGAAAGAGGCTGAGGCCAATGCTCTCTCACCCAGGCTGGTGAAATCCTTTGGTTTTTTTTGTGTGTGTGAGTGTGAATTGCCAGCCACTACACTCATAAATGAGAAGCCCTGTGGCAGTTTCCCTTTGGCTGGTTGGTGCTTTTGGATCTTGAGGCATCAAATCAGATTGTCTCAATCACACCCACGCAGTCCCCTATGTACTTCTGGCTAGGCTACTTCTGCCTACTTCTAGTAACCTTCTAGTAGTTACTTCTTCTAGAAGATTACTCTATTCGGTGTGCTAATGTGCACGCAATGTTGACAGGCACTGGAACATACGGAAAAAAAGGCGGAAGTGGCAGTGCAATAGCATCCTCACCTTGGAGGCATGGGTGAAGCCTTTTAAGCGCCACGTGTTCCTTTCTCTCTCCCCCTGGCCCTCCACCGCTACCAACTGCAGGGCAGCTATGCGAAGTACTACCTCTACGGCAGTGGCAAGCCCACGCCGGGACAGGCTGCGAACAAGGTGCACACTTCTTCTCTTCCCCGCTGTCTTCCTTGAGTGGCCGCCGCTCACGGCAGCTTTGCATCTCCCCAGAGTTTCCACCCCCCTCGCCTGCCAGTTATTTTGCCGGCCATGCCTTCTGCTGGCATTTCCCCCCTCCCCTGGCGTCTGTCCAGTTCTCTCGCGTTTAGTCGCCGTACTAGTTGGCGGGCAAAGCAAACACAAGAAAGCCCGCATGTGTGAGCCCTCCGTGCGTTCCATTCTCTTTCAGCACGTTGTGCCAGCCTTTACGCTGAAAAGACAGAACCCAACCGCACCAGTTGGGGAGGGAGCCGTTCCGCTTTCCTCTCTCTGCTTGCCTGTCTCTGTTTCGCCACGAGCTGACGGGAGGGGTGACCCTGCCATCATCGATGCGGCCCTATTTAACACCGCTGCTCGCTACTGCTTTCTTTTCTTCCCCCCCAGCGTGCTTCTTTTCCGACTGGCTTTTGCTTTTGCCAGCGTCTCTGGCTCATCACTCCCGCGGGCCTGTCTGAAACTTTGTAGCAGCCTGCTACACCTTTTCCTTGTCCCCGCATTCTTCTGATGAGTAGTGACAGGTCTTATTTTATTGTGAGCAACCCTTCTAACTGATATTTTTCAGTAATTAGAGTCAACTATTGTAAAAACAAATATTAGCTGTGCTAAAACAGCACACTTTTTTGAAATGTGGTGTAGTCTGTTTGAACGAAACCTGAAGGTGCGTGCAAAGTGACTTCTGTGAGGAGAGCGCTTTTTGATGAACAGGCTAAGTAGGTTGGTACAGCCCCATTTGCTAAATAGGCCTGTACAAACTTGCACTCGATGGCAGAGCAAACATGAATTTTTTGTTTAACCACTGCTCAGAAGTTCTTGCCATTAAGTTGTAAAAGTTGTTCACTTTTCAAAGTTATGAGGGTTATTCAGTTTTAAGTTTAAAAGGACAGGCAGATGTGGCACTGGCTTGGTCACACCCAATGCCTTTGGATGTGACAACACAGCATGGTATCCTATTTATTGGCTGGTCTTGCAATATTTTGATATGTCGTATTGACCAAGTGAGCCTAAGTAGTGCTTCCTTATTTTTGCATTGACACCAGCGTAAAAACTTCGCCGCAGATACAAGAAAGAAAATGAATGAAATGTAGTAGAGAGGAGACACTGCTGTGCCACTTTACTTGTGTGCTCTGGCAGCTTATTCTTTCGGCACGGCGTGTTGTGATGCAGCGCTGTGAGCATTCCTTGTCGTAATTAATTCTTGACCAGCGGACGGGCTTTACACGTCTTTCACACTCATGACTCATGGTATTGTAAGCATAATAACTCCGTCAAGAGAAGCTCAAAGGGGTTTCCCAGGCCAGGCCACTGTGGGCTTAGAACTTCTGGAACATAACATTTTCGCTGTTCCCACTGGCCCCTCTGTATGAGTTCATTGGGTTGAGAGGGAAAGCATGCAGTGGCTGCTTTATTTTTGAGAACTGAGCAGCGCTCTATTTGCTTGCATTTTGAAATTTGAAATTTTAATAACTTCTTTATTTATTAATTGGTCTTGATCATTCTTTTCAGTCTATCTCACCATGTTGCGAAGGAAAGACATGGTGCCTAAAAAGTAATGAAAAGAAAGATTTACGGAGGGCCTTTGAGCTTCTTGAAGCCTGGTTTCTTGTTAACGAGGGTTTGTGAAAATAAAATTTCCTGCCTTCACAGAGCACACTACTGTACTGCCCCACACAGTTGTGTGGGTGCCCATAGAGGAGTGTGTGATGCTACCAGGGATGTCAAAGGAACTTGTGCGCATGGTACTCTCCAGCTAGCCTTTAGGCTATTGTGCCAGGTGTTTGTGAAAAAGGAACGGGACTTGCAAGTTTCTTGCTACCACAGCGCAAAGATGTCTGACCTCGCCAATATGCCGGGACAAGGAAGCAAGCAAACCTTTGTAGCATACTGCATAGCAAGCTATATGCTAGCATTGCTGCTGGGCTTCTTTCTGTTGTCTGCATGCATGATTTCAGTGGCCATTATGTTGTGTCTGAAGGCTGCTTTTGAGTTGGCTGAGCCTAAATATCTTTTCCTGCTGCAAGCATGTATCCCATCATTATCAATCTTCTTGTGTTTATTATTTAGTTGTTGTAGATTGACTGACTTAGTGGGGGTCAGCACACACTGCAGACTTAGCAGTGCTAGTTTGGAAGGCGCTTGAATGTGGTGCTAGTTCATGTTCAACTAGAAATTTAGGAGAAAGCTAACGATGAGCCTCATTAACGAACAGTGAGCCAGTTAAAGCAGGAAGTTGGGCTGGTAGTTAAAGAGCACAATAAGACGAGGTTACTAGTGTAAGTGCTAGTGTAAAAAGGAGAGACATTTTTTTTACTAGTGTAAAAAAAATGTCCTTTTATGTCTCTCCAATGTCTCTCCTTTTTACTAGTGTAAAAAGGAGAGACATTGGAGAACACAAGACCTCTGCAGTCCAGTGTCTCAACTTTCCTTCGTCTTTATTACAGTGACACTAGCAACGTTGTCTTATTTTACAAAACAGGCATCTCAGAGGGAAAAAAGAAAGGGGGGGGACACATTCTCAACAACCTTCTATTTTTAACTGTTTGTTTTTTGTTTTTTTCTTTGTGCAGCAAAAGTATTTTCAAGATGACCTTGCCACGGTAATTTGCTGCTTTGTCTGGATTCTCAGACTGCCCCAGCTAGGGGTCTGTATGTGTAACTGTGGTGCGTGCGTCTGGTGAATTCACAGGTGTGCCCTCCGTACTATGGCATGGTCTACTATCCGCCGCCGCCACCTTCGACGACCATTCCGAATTCAACCACGGTAAGCCGTGTGCACTTCCGTCCGTGCTGTGAGCTGTTCCAGCTGTGTGTCGTGCCTTGGTCGGTGATCCCAAGGACGTGGGTTCGATCCCCTGCTGCCGCGGCAGTGTTCATGGTGGCTAGAAACAAAAACAGCCGTGTGTGTGAGATTTCAGCATGCATTAGGTTCCCAGATGTCTCAATTATAATCTGTGACCCTCCACTGTGGCATACCTCATATCCAAGGTGTAGCTTTGGCATGTGAAGCCCTAAGTTGACAAGCTCGGAAGGGGTGCTGATGTGTAGACTGCAGTTCGCCATTGTGTTTGACCACGGAGGTGTCCTTCCATCGATAGGAAGTGAGTGAAATGGAGAAAAGCTGGCGCATAGTTCACAAATAGCAACAACTGCATGTTATTAGTGAGTGGGTTGCCAGCCAGAGTAAAGTATTTTTATTGGGCATAAGTGAACAATTTACCAGATAAATCACTTTTTTGTTTATAGTGTCAACCTGAGAGCTGACGATGTTGATTGAACTCTCTGGTGCTGCAACAGGGGAACTTGCCATCAGCGTGCAACAAGCTGGCTTGTCGGCTGTCGGAGGGATAGTCCAAAAGCGCGGAACGGAAGTTGGAAAGGTTTTACAGTACCTTTAGGAACACCGATTTGACTACCGTACATTATAGAGGGCTTTGCTTGGGTTCTCATTTTTTTTTTTTTTTAAGAAACGTTCATTCAATTTTGAAGTTTTATACGAAGGTAGTTTGCCTGCGGGCCTCAGTTTTGGAGCCCCGAGTAAATAAGACTGTTCTTCCCTGTACATGCAGTTTTGAGCAAATTAGTGTGAACACGAGGCGTAGTTTACACACCTTTGTGGTGACTAGCTTGCTTACAGGAGGTGAGGCAAACTTTGGAGCACACTTCAGAGCACTGAAATTAGAAGTGCTCTTGTTTATAGGTGCATGCAGGGATAATAAGTCTATCCTTACATTAAATTTTTCGTGTATTTCGTTTAATTGAAACTAGATTGCAAGTGCATATATGGAGCTTACAGGGGCATTACAAGTCCCTTCTTTTTTGATAATGTTTTACCACAGCTCATTTCGTTGTGGCATGTTAAGCGTACTCTGCTAATTGTCATTATGGGCAGTTGACCCAGCTTGTACGAGAAATTGCCCCTATGGAATGGGGCGGCTGGAAAAATTCAATTTCTTAAGTTGTTTTTTTCATTGAGTTGTGATCATTGGCTTAATGAAGTGAATTCTTCATCATCTCTTTAAGGGATACTGCCATTGAATGACCAAATGTCCAGGGCAGTAAATACTTCCCTGTGTTCTGACGTCTCGGTGTACTAGCTTATACATCTACATTATTATGTGCGCCATAAGTTATGTTACATGTCTGAACAAGTACCTTTCCAGCAATGTGTACACTTACTGGAGTTCCTTTATTTTTTTTTGTAACCCTTCACGGTCAGCTGACCACATGACATGAGCATAGAACTGGGACATATTTATTTGATATTGTTTTAGTTTAATTAAAATGTTATAATTCTTCTTTAGTTTTGTTGCATTTTGTTTATTTTTGTTTTGCTTGGCCATGTTTGTCAGTTGCTGTTTTTTTTTTTTTTTTTCAAGGCATGAATATTCCTGTTTTCGAACTGGTATATGTGGTTCCTTTTCTGTATTACATTATATTTTCTTTTTTCATTTTTCTTGTTTTTTGTACTCAATGAGGCAAAATTTAATGAAGGTATGCAGTTTTTAAGTTTGCTTGTTTGTGCATACATTTGTTATTATGCTTTTGTTCAATATTTTGTTTCAGACAGTTTCTTTGAACATCTGGTGGCTGTAGGGCGTTCGGAGAAAAGGTAACACACACATTTGGTCTATGCTCACGCTTTGTCTCTGAGAATGCAGCTCATAACGCGGCCTACTCCTAATGTTTTCCTACCACAACCTGTTTGTTTCTTGGCCGTGTCTCTATGCAAGTTATATATTTCTTTTGCTGTGCTCTCATAGGCATCACCGAGAGAAGGCTTCTACACTGCAGCAGCGAGGCCTGTGGTATGTACATGCTTATGTGTTCTAAGGGAGCACTTTTATGCTCTGCATTTAACTGTGTGTTGGAAAACATGTCTTGTTATAGAACTAACACCCTTGATGTCATGGTGTAAAATGTCCTACGCAAATTTGGTAGTGAAAGCATGGTGTTGGCAGCTTAGTGTTAAAGGGGTCATGAAGAGATTTAAAAAAAAAATTGTGTTGTGTGTGCGCTTATAACCGTGGAACCTTGATAAACAAACAATTCATACCCGTTTTGTTGCCCGATATCGGCAAATAGGAAAACAAATGCAGTTACGGTTTCACCGAGGCTTTCCTCCTTAACTTGTGAAGTGACGTTTCAGTAAGTCAGTAAGAAGCCAATCATAGTTCTCCCTTGCCTGCACAATATGTCAGCATAGAGCGGGCTTGCAAAGGGTCAGATAAAGCTACAACATCGGCGCCATGATAAAACTCGCCCTGCAACTAAATGAGAGATGTCTGATCTGTGATACGACTGATCAACATGGTCAAACTTTCAGTCAACAACGCGGGCGAGTGGTGCAGGCAGAAGTAACTACATTTAATCTAAACTGGGCATTCGTAAACTGTTTACGATATTTCGCAAGAGTCTAAACTGTAGTTTTGCTAGCCGATATTTTTGTGCAAGTTTGCCGACGTCTGTCTCACGTAGCCTGTAATGCGAGTTGCGCGAACGTGAAACTTCTGACCTGACGAGATAGATGACCGAATGCTTAAAATGAGAATTTATTACATAAACACGTTTATCAAAGGAACTTTGAGTAGTCTGAACTTAAAACCCATCCATCATTTACTCATCAAGCGCAAAAATAACTAGCGAGAAGCAGCGATACAGCGCCGAGTCCCACCATCACGCAGTTCGACGATTGCTTTCCTGTTTCCTGTAATAAACAATGCTGTTAACGCTGTTTCATTGATTGTATACACTCCCCTTTGGCTTACTGCAGAAGCGTTCAACAGTAAGTTGGCGGTTAAAGCTCTGAGTTGATTAGAATTCATGAAAACGCGACAGACTTCTAGGTTACAAATGCGATGAGGCTTTTATGCAGCAGTTTTTCGCTGCGCGCGCTTCTCACATCGATAGTGTAGTGGATAAAGGGTCTGAATAGGCTGGCCGTAACGTTGGACTGGCCAGGAGGCCGCAAGTTCGAATCGCACAGAGGGCACTTTTTTTTTCTTTTCTTTTTTTTTTTTTTTTTTTTGCTTGAGCGGTTTTGTGCCATTTCAGAAAAAAAAAAGGTAAGATTCCGAATAAAATTCAGCAAGAGAACATGAGATTCAGCAGGGAAACTGGCTACAAACTTACAAACTGTACAAACAGCCAGTAGGTCTGAGTTCTGCTGCAATGGTTGCCAGACAACTAAAGCGGTCATGACACCGCTCACGTGGATAGAAAACTGTTTTTTGGCATTGAATAAAGGATCCATTATTTTTAAAATATCGTGTTTGCAGCTTTGCAGAACAATATGCACAAAGAACGTCGAACGCGTTGAACTCTCGAATGTACTTGACATGACGTCACTCTAGTTGTGCTGCCGACCGACGACGCACGCATAGTCGCTTGCGATGCGCCTCAAAACGAGAATTTCAAAGGCGCCTCCTAAATTTCAGAAGCAATGAATTGTGAAAATATTTGAGAATAATGTTCTTAAAAGGGTGTTCAATTAGACAAAATTAAGCAAAGACAAATGCATTTTCTCTTCACGACCCCTTTAAGTATATAAATGGGAGCACACTTTCAAGAAAGTGGTTTTAATGGCTTCTACTTAGCATACACTACAGTGTTAAATTAACCTAACAAAGCAGTTGTGGTAAACGAGCGACACAGTGTTGCCAGCATTCTTGCAGTGCACAATCATGCATTTTTATAGACGTGCAGGTGACTGGGGGCAGTTCATCCCTGTGGATAAGGCCTTGGATGTGAAAGAGCTTTGCTTGAGGTTTTGAATGATACAGAAAGGCTAGCTGCATTTTCTACAAGTGCAGGAAGGCATTCGAAATGTGGTGCTGCCCTATTGTTTGCGCATTAAACTTTCGGAGAATACTTATCTGGCTACGCCAGGTACTATTTGCGTCACACTGGAAGAAATCCTGTGGGTGTCAGTGTACAAGAATGAAGTGTGAGTTGTGGTTAGACAGGTCAGATGAGCAAATATTTGAGGAAAAGGTGCAAGATGTGCTGTGTTGTTCCCTTTTATGCTCACCGTAGCCCCTTTTCTGACCCCGGAGGGAATTAATGAAGTTGTGGGCCAGGTGCCAGAGTAAACTGTCTTTGTTTACCCTGTGTACTAGTGCACAGCCGAACTGGAGAAGTGCTATATTTAGAGCAGTCTTCCTTTTCTGTTGTTTGATGGGTTGATGAGCACTTTGTAGTAACAGGCTAATGATATGCTAACTCTGATCAAGCCTGAGTAACAGGATAATGATATGCTAGCTAACCGATAAAGCCCAGGCCTGGACATTTGCACTCGAAAGAACTGCTTCTGCCTGCTGATGCTGTCAGTTGCAGAGTTTGCCGTGCGAGATTGAATGACTGAATTACTATGCCAGGCATAGCTTTTTTTTGGTTAAAATGATCTAAAGTCTGTATAATATTTGCGTATCTGTAAACTGCTTTTAAGTGTGTGTTGCTGCTGGGTAACAGGGCCCCATCTCATTTCAAATGCCATGGTCCCATTTATTTCTTTTTTTTTTACGTGCCTGCTGTGGACTTGGCTGAAGTTTCTTTTTTTAATTGGATATTTCGAATGTAGAGTTTAAAGCCCCTTCTTGAAGGGCCCCCCAAGAAGTTATTTTGCTGTGCTTGGTAACATTATTAGTGGCGTAAACAAAAAGCGATCTCCAGGCTTTCATACTGCCATTTAATTTTCGCAGCAAGCAGTCTCTGTCATGTATGTTGTATGCTACATGGGCCTCAAGGCTTCTGTAGCAGGATTCAAGCTTTGAGCTCATTTCGCACATTAGCTGGCCATCTTAAAAGAATAAATTGTCCAGAAATTTATTGTTCAAGTACCTTTTGTCATGCTGTTCGTGCCATGGCGTTGGGAATCGCTAAAACTGCTTTTGCATCACTGACCTCCACGGGTGCAGTTCACTTGGTGCAATCCCTATTCCGTTTTTCGATCATCCATGTGGAAAAAAAAAACCCGATTCTTGCAATAACTTTTGGGCCTAAAAATGTGTTGTAATACATTCTCTTAGCTGCGACAATTTTTTTCCTCTGTGTACTAAAAAATGGGCGTGTCAATGGGTATTCAATTCAGTGGGTATTCAAATGGCATGTGAGCGGGCACTATATTTTAATTATGGCACCTTGTTCACTGCCTTGGCCATCTCACTCCACCACAGAAGAGTAATCCTTTGGGGCTTGGCCCTTGCCCACTGTGTTGCCTGCGAGCTGACCTTCCTCCACACCTTGCTGTGCACAACACGTTTCCCCTTGGTCACTGATTTCTCTTGCAAATTTTCGTTTTGTGCAGTGGGCTGTCACAAAAATTACAGCTAAGGAGTAATGTTGAACTTGCCTTGTAAATATGCTTTCAACTGAAGTAACTGTGGCACTCAATGAAGCAAGTGGAGCACTTTGCTGTTTTGAAAATTTTTGCTTGAAGTAAGCTTCATTCTTTCAATTTTTTTAATGGTTGCTGATGCGGTTGTCATAGCAGCTGCATTTCAGCAGCTCCGCGCTTAAGGGTATGTTTGCCATTGCAGCTGGTTGAATGCCCCAGAGCTAAGTGTGACATGCATCAGAAAACAGTGACACTTGAGGGGTAAGCAACACTTTAAGCACGATGCAGGTGTGCACGCAATCTTTTCCACCATTGGGCAAGTGTTAAGCAAACTGGACAAATGTGAAGGCATTTACATGCTCCTATGTCTTTTCCCCCCTTTTTAACTTTGTTTTAGGGCACCTATTCACCTTACTTTGGGAGTCCCCGAACACCATATCGTTTCAAGGTGACACGCTTCTTTGCGGCTGTTCTTTCTTTTTTTGGTTGCTCTCTCATATTATTTCTGTTGGGCCTGGTGCAATGTTGAGCACATGCTGCTTGTCTTTATGATGTTTGATTTTATTTACCGCTGCACAGCCCTGTTCGTTGAATAGTGTCGTGGCATGTGTGTCTGGTAGCACAATACTATTGCACTCAATATGACCTGTAGCGTGCAAGTGCATGACAGAGCACACACAGGTTGGATAGCGGCGCCAATGACCATTAGGTATCCAAATGGAGGAGAAGGGTCTCGCCATTGCTGCAACAATCAGCACCCCCACACCTGCTTGCATTCCGTTGCTGGTTCCAGTTGCCCTAGTTTTATTTCTGTTTTTTGTTCAATATTTGGTGAATGTGCACATGACGCTGAGTTGCACACGTTGTCATGAATGATTGAGTTCAACTTTTTATTGAGATTTCCCCGCCAAAATGTGCGTTTCGGTGAGGTGAGCAATGAAAAGTTTTGCTACAATGAGCTTGTGGCAAGAGGATAGCAGGTTTTGCAGGCACCGAGGGTAATTAAAAGCACACAAAAATGATAGCGTGGGCAGGAATGGCAAAGACAGACTCACGTGAACAGACACAATCCTACACAAACCACTGTCCTCCCTTGTGCAGCACACACTGGCACATGTTCGCATGTTGTCTGTCACGCCAAGTGCAGCAGTACACATCGTTCTAGCTCAGTGTGAATGTGTATGCTATAAAAGCGACTTACTGCACAGAGACAAGAATAAAAAGGAGGGAGGCGGGAAGAAAAGAATAAAGCTCGGAGCACAGGACTCTTGGACTTTCTTATAACTTGGATTGTGTGTGTCCGGTGTTCTAGCTCTGTTCTACGTGTTCTTCGTTCTACCTCCACGTCACTTCTCTCGGTAATGCACCACTAGTGCACATTGCTTTAATTATACACAGATGCTGTCACACCACCGCCTGCATGCTCAGAAATTCCGGAACAGTTTGCCCGCAAGACTACTGCAATTAAAAAAAAAAAAAAAAAACGTTAATACTCGGCCACGCTGCACGATCCCACTGTCCACCTGGCGCATGATGCACTTCAGTATCTTTGCAGTCCAATCTGCAGCAGCCACATTTTTATGTTGCAAGGTGCACTTTACCTAGTACTTCTTAATACTTCCAGGCTTTGTGGTGATGCAATATGCATTTCGAATTTGCCACAACTCTCTGGCGCATTGCATTTTGTCCTAGCTCTCTCTATTCATAGGACAGAATTCTGTTGTGTATGACATTGATTTTTTCTATTGTTTTTTCAGTCTGGTTGTTGTTAGCAATTCAGGAACACTTTACCATTTTGTGCATAGTATTGTTTTTGGTTTCAGCCAGACGCGACGGTTCCGGTTGATGAGCAGCTCCTGATGAAACTTTGTCTTCAATTTCCCACGGTAGAAGAAGGCCACATCTTTACTCTATTGAAGCAGTAAGTTGGTCATTTTTTGGGCATGTTACGTGGCAGATGACCTGATGTGGCATTCATCTGAGCCACGTCAGGTCTCTTCTGCCGAGTGAGCAGGATGTAAAAGGTGCACTTTTGGTTGATAATGTGCACGCACCTAGCAGCAATCAGAGAGCTTGCAAGCCACAGAACATTGAAATTTTAATGTTCTGTGGCTTATGGCTAAAGCTGCCTATGTGTTGTAGATCAGGATTGATCTACAACACATGATGTGTTGTAGATTGATTGATTGATGATTGATGTGTTGTAGATCAGGGATCAGACTAGTACTACAGCAGCCCCTTAGGATCCATAAAAATAATTCACGCTGAACTCTCGAACGATTCTATTTTCTTAAAAGCTTTTTATTCATTGTAAAACAAGGCTAAGAAAAAGGATGGCAAGTCAAAAATGCGGGCAACAAGTATGTGCTGAATAGTCATACAGTCAGTGCATCGTGTCCAGAGAAATGCTTGGTTTTAGTGTGTTGAAGCAGGAAAGAGTAGGGAATTTAACAAACATTCTGGGATGTGTGTATAGCCAAAATATATTTGTCCTGCAATTAGTAGTAGCTAGTACGTATACTCGTGTTAAAATTAGGGGCAGTACATGCTGATAAGTGGGAACCGCGCGAAACGTGGAACATGCCCAACTTGAGTAGGGGGCAAGACAACGCCTAGTGGCCTTCAGTTGCGTCTTTCAGACATGGAGAAGCTAAAGCACGGTGGGTTAACCCCACGTGCCCTTGTCGCTTACTTTGGGAATATTTGGTTCCACCTTTTTGGAGATTATGATTGCAGAGAAGGTGGTTCACTCGTTTGCGTTCATTGACTGCCAGCTGTAATGGTGCAGCATTGGCACAACCAGCTGTGAGCTTGGCCGCTTTCCTGAGCCTTCTCTCCCTCCCTCTCCCCTCTCATCACCAGGTACCACAATAGGGACAATGTGGTGGTGAGCGCTCTTCTGGCTGAAGGCCACCCACGTGCCCAGACGCACCCCAATGCCCACGAGCACTTGCCTCCAAAACTACTCAAGGTTCTCTGCTGCTCTCTTGACATACGCCAATCTTGTTTGACACAGCCACGCAGTAGCCAGATGTCAGATGTCAGATGTCACAGCTGTGCTGTTATGCCGTAATGGGTGACAGTGAAGCAATTGCATGGGGAAATTTCAGTGTATTCTAGTTTCAGTGTTTGCCACTTCACTGATAATGTTAATAGTTAACCCTAATAAATTCACTCGGTATCTCAAGGCAACTATAAATGATATATGGTAAGGATCTGGGAAGCTGCTGTTTTTCTTATTTCACATATATTGGAACGAAGCTGCTGCAACTGGGGATCAAACTCTTGAACTCTGAATTTATGGCACAGTGTCCTGGGATGACGGTTCTGCAGAGGTTCCCTCCCTCCTTCGGTTTCGAGGCCCTCCAAAACAGAGCTTTGACAAGCACAAGCTTATCAGATCTCGGCCTTGGGCGGCACTTTGAACTAATAGAAGGGAGGAATTCTTGCAAAATCCTTTCTTTGGTCATTATGCTGCACCGAACTGAAAAACTTCAGTTTCCTTAGTTTAAAGCTCAGTGAACTTTTGCTAGGCTAGCTTCAGGCATTAGAGTGGCCACATTTTCGATAAACGGGCAACATATTAAATAGTTTTTGCCTTTGGTTAACAGGTTGACGAGACCCTCGTGTCAAAACTCCATGGCTTTTTCCCTACGATTGATCAGGAGCAGATAAGGGGGCTCCTCTACAAGTAAGCTTCCTCTCTCTGTTTCTACTGACCGTTAGTAACAGACTTACTTACATGGGCTATTGCAACCTACTGTTGTACAACCAACGCACCTGGAATCAAAAATAGGAGGCGGGATTCACCAAGCAGGTGTGATGCACCTTAGAGTCTACTGCGTGCAGAATTTCCTGAGATGTAACCAAAATACTTTGTGAACCTGGTCCCTGTTAGTTTTACCTTACTTTCACTATATTTGGCAGGTGCAAATGGCTGCGTAGGTCTAATGTAGGGTATGCGCCACCGTTTCTGGAAGCAGATAGCTCCCCGCACTTTCTAATGCACATGTGTCTTCAGGAACGAAACCATGTACGGAACAAAACTGTTTCATAAACGCGTGCGGGAGAGTCAATGTGTGGAGCGTAGACACAAATGCCCGTTTGCACAGCCTTTGAATTAAGCTGTGCTCTACCAGCACCATGACGACACACTGGAACATGACTACGTCCAGCACTGTCGAAGGCAAATTTAGACTTTTTTCTCTATTGGGCATTGCAAGGCTGTAAAACCATTGGTAGCATTGTTTTTACGGGCTAGATGCTGTGATTAATTATTGCTTTCCCATTGTTCGCATGCACCCATCCTGTGCCTAGCTAAGAAACCCGGCAGAGAATGGGTACCAAGCCAGAACATTGCTATACATTTCTGCATGGACCCAGTCCGCCCATAGTTGGTCAGCCATTGTGTTTCATTAACCATTGTAATGTGTTAACATTCTTAGGCTACTTCCCTAGAAATCTGGGTATCTGCCTGTAATGCATGACATATTTAATAAAAGGCCCTTAGGCCCTCCGAAACAAGTATACATAGATGTGTATCTGCAGGAATGAGCCCCTGGAAAGAATTTTAATGCATTCTTTCACAATTCCAACTCAGGATTTTCTGCATTTTCTTCAAAATTATTCATTAGGTGTATTTTGCATGAAGATGGATGTGTTTCTTTGGCAAGTTTTGTTTGTTGCATCTGCTCAGGCTTTCCTAGTTCTTGCAATAAATTGCATTGCAAGCAAGCATACAAAATTGTCACTGTACTTGCTTACAGGTAAAATTAGGGGTGGGGGGGCAAAACAAGAAAGCTGGGACAAGTGTTTGATCGGTCGTGCATGCTTCTGTCACTGTACTGAAGAATGGAAGCAGGGCATCAGCATTTGTTCATCGTACCTGATATCTATTGTCCCTTGAATTGTTATAAGTGGTTCATAGTGCACCACTTTTGTTGCCTGAAAGAATGTTTTTTGTTTTTCTTTTGATGAATGTGAAAGGCAGAAGCTCTTGGGTAGGCATGATTTTCTCGCTCATCAAAGAACACCAGTTAGTCTAAATTAATCTATAGCTCTCCACAACAGTTTGCAGCACAGCTCAGATGCAGCTTTCTTGCAGGAAATTGTAAAATTTCTGTTGCACCGCTGTACTACATCATAATCATGTAGGACGCAGAATGGTTGTCCCTTGCCAAGCAGGCTACAGTAGCAGTGTCTAAGCAGAACTAAGCAGAAGTTTTGCCTGCCTTTGTATGGTGTTCCTTGTTTCTACAGCCCAGTAGAGAATATTGCTCACATGCCAGTTTCGAATTACCATTGGATTGCCAAGGAGAGCATTCCCAGTGCTCGTCATTCAGAAAAATCAGAATTATTCTCAGCTGCACCCTTCGCACCCTCCTGTTTGTTTGCTCCCACTGGTTCACTTCATCGGCAGTGCCAGTTTGCATTTATTGTGAGCCGTGCTGGTGTGCGCAGGCACAACAACCAGGAGCACGAAGTGATCCGGATGCTGGTGTCTGGGCCCAACAACTACATCATCCGTCACCAGAGCCCGGCACCCAGCTCGCCCAAGATGAAGCTGCGCTATCTCAAGCTGCTCTTCCCCGAAGCAGATGAAGCCATGCTCTTCAACATGCTGTACAAGTGGGTAGTGGCCTTCTCTTCTGCACGCACTCCTACCGACAACAGTGGCCAAAGCACGTACTGACACACATTTTTCAGGGGGGGAGGGGGGGGCCTAGTATAATGTGCCCAATCCTGCAGACCTTGGTGCCACGAGGGTAAGGTATTTCTGTGCCTGCTGCATCGCAGTGGAGGGTTTTCTTCCTGGTGTATTCTCAACGTGCAGACATGCGCCCTGTGTGACTAGTCGTCTTCTCTTGTGTCCTCGTTTTATGTGCAGTTTTTTTTTTTGTAATGTACTAACTAGCCCGTTTGTATTCTACTTATGTAGAAACATATATAGAGAGATGTATTCTTACATAAAACTGGGACCAGTTTTGAATGGCTTGCACGTGCTTTAATGGCTTGCATGGCTGTTGTCTCACGTGACTGTATGGATGCATCAGGAGGTATACCGTATTTATTCGAATATAAGGCGGTCACGATTATAAGGCGAGGGGGGAGTTGAAGGACCCAAGAAAAAGAAAAAAGTTTGCACACTAATATAAGGCGAAAAAACAAAAGAAAAAAGGCAACTAAATTCCTTACCTTTCAGCAAAGCAGACACCAAGTAATCATGAACTATCTGCACACAACGGGATTTATTCGAAGCGAGACGAAAGTGCAACTTAGAAACTGTTTTCAGAGGTGGTGGTATCCGAATCTTCCTTGTCACTTGCGCACTCAAAGAGGTCATCATCCTCGGCACCATCAAGAGCATTTGAAATGCAGCACTTGCGGAACGATGCCGCAACCATGGCTTCGGGGATCACTGCCCAAGCGTCGACCACCCACTGGGCGAGCATAGACGGGGACGCCCGCTTCAGACGTCCCGACGGCGTCAGGGCCACAGTGTCAGACGCCATCCATTCGTTGTACAGCCGTCTGACGTGTGCCTTAAAGGGCTTGTTAAGGCAAACGTCAAGCGGCTGTAGTTGACTCGTCATGCCCCCCGGAATGACGACCAGCTCCGTCTGGTTGTCCATGAGCTTCTTCTTCACACCTTCCTTGAGGTGCCCGCGGAAGGCATCGAGCACCAGCATTGACCTCCGGGCGAGAAGTGCCCCTGGTCTCCGGCACCACACCGACTTTATCCAGTCAAGAAAAAGCTCTTCCGTCATCCACCCTTTCTCCTGGCAACGAATGTGGACGTTCTGCGGGAACACCTCGTTCTTTGGCATTCTTTCTGTTCAGGATGATGAAGGGAGGCAACTTCCGCCCATCGGCGGTGCAGGCTAACATCACGGTTATCCGAGCCTTCTCGTTGCCTGTAGTGCGCAGGCTGACTTGGCGATGACCTTTTTGGTGAATGGTCTGGGCCGACGGCATGTCAAAAAAAATCGGAGTTTCGTTGGCATTGCCAATCTGCCGAAGTAGGAAGTCGTGGTCGCGTCATAGGCCGATAACATATCTTTGAAAGGAAATTAGTTTTTCTCCATAGTCTCCTGGCAACTTCTGCATCACGGTGGTCCGCCTTCGCAACGAAAGCCCGGCCCTCTTCATGTACTTCTGCACCCAGCCCCGGCTGGCTTTGAACTTGAGAGCGGGAATGCCATGCTCTCTCGCGATTTCGCGCGCCTTCATCTGCACGATGTCGCTAGCATCTGCCAAACCGCGGCCTCTTCTCTCTTTGACGAAGTCCGTCAGCACTTTTTCTACTTCAGGAAACGCTCCCTTTCGTGGGCCACGGAAAGCCTTCCTCGGCGCGGCGCATGATAAGCGCGATGTCTTCTGTTTGCGCCAACGACGCACGTTGTTCTCGGGAACGTCAAACTTTCGACCCGCCGCGCAGTTTCCAGTGGCTTCCGCCTCTGCTATGACTTTCCTCTTGAAGGCTGCATCGTAGTGGCAACGACGACTCGCCATTGCGCTGGTCGCATGAAACAAGCACAGAGAAAGAAAATCTTGCAGCAGGGACTCCGAGAGCTCTAACTAAAAATGCAAAATGGCGTCCCGACTTGTTTACAAGCTTTGCGGCTACTACTGGCTTGGAACGGCTACTGCTGGTTCAGCTCGTTGACATGGTCGAAGGCGTCTGCTGCCATGGCCTCTGCTGTATCGCGAACTATTCAATACCCTTGCAGTTGCCGAAACTCGGTAATTACTGTCTGCAACTTGTGTTCGTGTAAAATTTTATGCGTTTTATTCTGAAATCTCTTTGTTACATTTCCAACAGTGTCGTCGGGCTCTTTTGAATACTTGGAAATGGTTGGAAGGTGGAAACCAAAACTGTCACACCAGAATCGGCATATTGGGATACTGAGCTTCGAGACCGCACATTTTGGAAAAAAACCTCGCCTAATATTGGAATAAATACGGTACATCCTTTTTGTTACGCAGCTCAATCTTTCAAATCTTTCATCTCTGCTCATGCAAAACCATGTTTTCTTATTCGTTACCCTCCTCCTTTGCTTTCCTTCTCATGGTGCCACCTTCGTTCATTCTCCAATGCACTCTGTGTTTGCTCTTTTCATCCTCTCCGTGTGTGTGGCTCAGCCAGTAGTGTGGAACCCAGCTTCCATCTAACCCAGTCACTTTTGTCTTCCATGGTGGCGAAACAGCGCAGTGTAACAAATACAGAAGAGGAAGGAACCAAACAGAACGAGCGCTGACTATCAACTGAAATTTATTGAAGAGAACCAACACTTTTATACAAAACATTCATCGAGACTACACATGCATACATACAGTTGAACCTTGATTTAACGAAGTCAATGGGACCCGCGAATTATTTCGTTAAATCGGGAACTTCGTCAAATCGAAAGAGCGGCACAAATTTATTGCCAGGTGAAAAAGCTGGTGAATTTCGTCGGCTCGCTTCGTGAACAGCGGGAGCACACACTTCTTGTAGCTGGCCAGTGAAATCAAAGCGTCCTCGGCACCCTTGTGTGCCCCAGTAAGCCACGTCAGGAGGTCGACGGGGTCCATCACCTGGCTTAGTGTGGGCACAAGAGCTTCGACAGTGTCCGGATCGATTGCATCTTCAGATTCCTTTTGTGTGCAGGAAACAAACTGCACTATCTCCTCGTCGCCGAGAACTTCTGTTGTGTCCGTGTCTGCGTCGGCGTTCACCAATTCGTCGAAGTTCTGATCTGAGGCCACCTTGCCGTGCTGACTAAGCTCTTTTTAACTGGGCGATGCCCCTTCTTGCTCGTACTGCGGGCTTGTGGAGCCCGACGCAGCCTCAGGAGTAGAAGTGTGGAAGCTCCATTGGAAGTGTGGAGGCAGTGTGCTACCACTCCTACGCTGACAGCACACTGTCTGACATTCTAGATGCCATAAACGTGGAAAAAACGTCTTTTCTATGCATATTTTTCCCGGATTGCTTCGTTAAATCGGGTTTGGCGATGAAGTTTGTTTCGTTATTTCGAGTTCGTAAAAGCATTAAACCTATGGGCAACTGCGGGAGGAATCTAAATTTGTTTGTTAAATCGGGAAATTCATAAAATCGGGTTTCAACTGTGTTATCACCTAAATGCCACAAAATTGGTCTCGCAAAGCATTGAAAAGGGCACTTGTGCCTACAACTACAGTAATCCCTCGTTAACTCGAAGTTGTAAAATCCGCTGAAAATTTTGAGATAGGCGGAGTTTCGAGTGGAGTGAAATGCTGAAAATTTGAGGCCAGGTCACTAAAATAAGAGCTAGTGCTTGTATCAAAAGCTCCACTGCACAGGGGAGCTTTCGTGATAAAGGCAAAAGAAGTTCGCAGGAAAAACGAATTGTTATTATTATAGAAGAAAGAACTGTGTGATAAATGCCTGCTTTGCGTTCGAATCTGGTCCCACAAAAGCGTTCTCGAGCTGCCCAATGCATTGCATGAATTGTTGGTTGCCACCCCTACATTCTACCTTGTTGCAAAGCAGGCACGGCATCTTTGTTGTTTCAGCCATTACGAGCACTTCTCGAGGCTCCTTGTCGTCTGCATAATCAGCTGCGTCGTCCACCGCTATCCCAATGATGTTAGCGTCAGACAGCATTCCGGTAACGGGGACCTGGGCCTCGTACAGCGCGTACTCCACGAAAATTGCCATTCACGACTGCATTCAGCACATAGTGGGAGCAAAGTGTTCAAACAGAGACCTCATCAGCTGCCTGTGACAGACTTTGCCTTGCGTCCTCTCTGCCAACATTTCGAGATATCCGTGGTCCCCTGAAAAAAACGTTTCAAGGTAGAAGGGGGCAAATACATGTTACTAATGGGATTGTACATGCACGGCAAGAAAAAGTTCAAAACTGTATTTCGAGATATCCTAGTTTGAGGTAACGAGAGATTACTGTACTAACGATCAAGAAAAGTAAACCCTTTTTCGAGTAAACACACACTCAGAAGCATGCATGATGCACTCATCTCCAAGCATGAACAAGCTTATCACTAAACATAAGCAGGATTGGGGACGACTGCATCAGTCAGGCTTCTGTGTGTGTTTGCTCAAAGAAGAGTTTACTTTTCTTGATTGTTAGTAGTTGTAGGCACGAGTGCCCTTTTCAATGTTTTCTGAGACAAATTTTGTGAAATTTAGGAGATAATGTGTATGCATGTGCAGTCTTGATGAATTGTTTGTGTAAAACTGTTTGCTCTCTTCAGTAAATTTCAGCTGGTAGCGCGCATCTTGTTTGGTTCCTCCCTGTTGTGTATTTGTTACACTGCGTTGTTTCGCCACCTCGCCCTACTTTCTATTCTTGTGCACTTTTGTCTGTGTTGTCCTTACCAGCCCTTGTATTGTAGAGGACTTGCCTTATATTCACTGCGGCCACCAATAATTGCTGCATACTCCTGTTGAGATGGCTTGCACGAAAAAGGTCCAGTGGAATGTAAACCATTTGCAGCGTGTCGTATAAAAAAATGTCTCACATCATTTGTTGTTAACTAAAATATCTGGTAGGAGACCTCGATGCTAGCAAAAGTAATGCAATGCGTCTTTGTGTGTTGCATTATATTTTTGCGCATGTGTGTACAGGAGGTGAAGACAAAATAACAAAATACTGTGTAATTCTATAGAAAAGCCAGTTAAGCAAGCTAGTTGGCATGTGCACAGATCACCTCGTTAAGTCGTAAGAAGGAAGTTTTTAAACTTTGGCCTGTCAGTCGTAGTGTATTCCTTGGCAGTGGTCTCATTTTGTCTGGACTTTCGTTTTGGCCAGTTTTACTTTGAGCATTTTTTGCACCATCTCTGGCAGTCTTACTGTGGGAGTGTGTCAATGTGTCAGTGCAATTTACAGTTTTAATCCACACCTACCGATTGAGGGGTTCAAATTTAAACAGCAATGGGTGTCGACTAAAGCAGCTGTGGCTGTCGTTGACTGTTGCCTGCCCTGTGGTTGTTGCAGCTGTGATAACAACGCCCAAGAGGCCATGACGCGGTTGGGGGACCTAGGGTACAAGAAGCGCGACGCACCACTGCCCAAAGGCAGGCCCGCCAAGCAGACAACACCGCCTCCCAAACGGCCCGTCATTGAGGTCCGCAGGCCTTCTCAGGTGGTGCCGCCCACCAAGGCAGACCGCCAGAAATGTGAGTCTTCCATGCCAGCTACTTGCTGACCTTGATGGGGGCTGTTACAGTGAGGGGCCCTAACATAATTTTGCTGCCAGTATTTCTTCATCTCTGTGCAAAACCTGGTCATGACGGCATGTCCATATCACAACATTGCCAAACAACATTGCGCAAACTGACCTGGCCTAGGTTTGCACAGGGCCATGATGCTGGCTGTTTTCATTGTTCTTTTGCTTGGCTTGGGCAGGTCACAGCATTGTGTTGCCCACTGCAGAGTAACTACCCCGACTGTTACAACATGCCGGGGATATCGTTGCTGTAAACCATGGTTGCTCCCAGTGTTCGCGAAAAGGTGCTACTCTCAACAGGCTTTGTGGCCGCGGGAGCACGGGGAAAATCATTGTGAAATTGGTGTATTGTAGTGATAGGAAAGAAAGACTCTGGATATTGTTTTGCTGCGACAAAAAAAAGAAGTAGAGTTGTGTGCCCTTTCTAGTCATTATAGCTGACTCTGCATCCTTCAGCCGTTTGGTAAAGACCATGGTAGCAAGGGTACTCTGACACAAAGCCAGACGGTGAACTTTTATTATACAATTTCCACCTCTTGAATCGTAGCTGAGATGTCTTTCCCTAAGCCAATCTGGGAGGCCTAGCATTGATTTGTACTAATGTGCTATTGTGCCAAGTCGAGGCAAAACAGTAACAGAGTGACATTTTTTTTGTTTTCTTTTCTGCTTTGTGTGGCACGCACGTGTGGGGAGGTGAGCTCCTGAAAAGAATGCTTACGCGCACTCTTCGACCATTCCCACTCGCTGGGGAGCTTCTGCAATATTTTGTTTGCTTTCCTTCTCCCCTAATTCTTTGGCGCCCACAGTGGTGTCGCACCTGCACGAGCAGTTCCCCGCGGTGTCCCAAACGTTGCTCAACATCGCCTTGGAGAGCAGCCAGTTCAATGAGGACCGGGCCAAGCAGTTCCTCCGGGCCATGACCCCACAGGACAGGTACGTCTCAGGGGGGCAGGCACCTCACTTCTCTCAACCTGGGTTGCCGTGGTCTGTTTTGGTTTTAACAGTGACTTGGTTACTTTGAAATCAGGTGAATTTACCTACACGGGCATCTTTTAAAACATCAGCGTGACCAGTCTGCGTGGACTGGCGACGCTGATGTCTGTACTGAGACAAAACGTGATGTGCACTGGTGACAAACTTTATTTGCTGTAATGGGGTGCATTGTGCTAACAAAGTATGAATGTGCAGTTGCTTTGTGGGAAGGCCAGGGAACCCCTTAATTTGAAGACCAGGGTAAGCGCTATAACTGCCAGATACTTTCGGCCATGTTCATGTTCATGACCCATTTTCGTTGGAACTGTGTATGGAGAAGAGCCGTTTTGATGTCACTGTGGTTGAATTTTTTAGCTTATTATTAACTATGTACGAATAGTGATTTTTGCTTTCAGAGGTGGTACAAAGAAATGATTGTTTAAATACTCGAAGTGAAGGGAACGTTTTGGAATGAAAGTGTTACCCTGTGATCGCCAATACCTCGGAGATGTGCATCAGTGGTATGTGTAAAAAAAAAAAAAAAAAAAAAAGTTAACCCTAGCTACATACAGTAATCCCTCGCTTACTTGAACTCTGATATCTCGAAATACTTTTTTTGCCGTGCCTCCCATAGGCGCCATTTATTTGCCCCCCTTAACTCGAAACTCCGCTTAGCTCAAAATTTTCAGCTGATTTTAAAACTTCGAGTTAACAAGGGATTACTGTACTTTGTCAAAACTTTTCTATAACGTAGCGCAAATACAACAACAAACATAAGTAAACTTGTCGCTTTTAACATAGCTGAGGGTTCGGAGGCAACTTCTGTCTCTGAACTTTGAGGACTAAATATTAGTCGAGGCGTACAGTGCAGTCTACATATAACGTTATTCATTATAACCGATTATCGTTATATCTGGACAGGCAAGAAAAAGAACATACGTACTTCCCCAAGCAAGTTCTTAGTTACTCACCGGGTCAGGTGAATTGGGTCGAACAGTGCGAGCCATGGTAAAGAACACTTTACTACAGTGTACATTAATAAGCAGAAAATTATTTAGCTATGCTTAAAATTAAAAAAAGTCTCAAATTTGCATCTGCTTGAGCAGCAGCTCAAGCCTGACGGTTGCTGTGTGCATCGCTTCGAGTTTTTGCCTGCACACATGCGGCAGTCCTTTCAGGTGCACGAAGCCGAACAGTGACTGGATGGTCTGCAGGGCATTTTGTGAAGACATGGGAGCCAGGGTGGTCAAATGCCCCAGTTGCGAGCGGTCTAGAACCACTAGTAAAGCGTCTTCAATGTCACCGTACAGGAGATCTCTAACCCTATTTCGCTGGTCGTCGTGGCCTCTGGTGCCAGCATTCTTGCAGAAATCTCCACCTTTGATGATCCTTGAAATCGTCGACGGCGATAGTTCATATTTTTCCGCGAGGCTTCTAACCTTGGAACTCTGCTGGAAATCCAGATGAATTTGCTGCTTTCCCCAAGAGATTATCGCCTTGCGTCATCACACCTAGTCGGCGCTGTCTTTGCGATTAAGATGATGATAGTGCTTGAATCTTAAGGCTGCATGATGCCCCCGCGTGGATTTTTTCACGCCAGTTCATTTGTGGAACTTGTGACAAGTTTTTGTGTTATTCTCTTCAAATTGTTCCATTTTTTATCAAAATTTCAGACACATTTTTGTGGTAAACACCTTCTGGGCGGCCATAAATATATCGGATAATCATTATATATGGCTTATTTTTACATAGGGGTAATGGGAAAATTACCGTCGTGTGTACCTAAGAACGACCAAATCGTGTCTAATGCATTGAAAACATCCTGCGGGTTTGCGTTCTCTGCGCATTTTTCTCCTTGGCCCGCGGCCAAGGAGAAAATGCGTACAAGCATACAAGTGAAGTCCATACAAAAACAGCATTCAAGTGAAGTCCAGCTTCTTCTGTTGAGAAACTTTACCAGACAGTGGCGCCTCATTGTTCTAATGCTGTTCTCAAAACCAAGTGAGCACCGCTTTGTCAAAATCTGGGAAGGCCACAGCCGTCACTGTTTTGTTTTGTGCACGTGTGGCCTTAAAGAGGCACTAAACTGTAAAAGCAAGTTTGCCTATATTGGTAGCTTAAAGCGTTGTGAACACCAATATACCACTCGCAGTGGCAGCAGTTGCTTATTGACACAGAAAATGCCAAAAGCGTAAAAACAGGTGTCAACGCCCCATCCACTATCGTGCATTACACTTTGTGACATCTGAAACCGTGAATGCATGGTGAAACTGAATTGGTGGAACTTTCTGAAACAAACACAGAGGCAGCAGGGACGTGCAAATGTAAAATAAATGTATGCGGGAACTTTGGCACAAACCACACCATGCACACATCATCAGATATGGTGCGACATCCCAGGCGGTAGGCTGTGTTTCAGTTTCGATTTCATTGAAATGTTTTGCTTTGCGTGCAACTGTAGTCAAAAGACGCATGCATGCGGGTGAACGCGACAGTCTACCGCACCTACTAACCACTAGCACATGTATACTTGACACAGCGAGCGGCAAAATGGTAGAGTGAGGTGCACTCAGTTCCAAACTCATCAACACTATACTTCCTTCCTCCACTTCGGCCACTGACATGGGAAATGATGGCTGTTTTATCTTTTAGTGATAAAAACTTCCGCTTTCAAGCTGGTGAAGCCATCTTATTATCAGACCAAATGTGCTGATTGCCACACGCACAATGCATGCATACATGCCATTCAGCAGTAGCCAGTCAGCCTAGCCCAAGTCGTGGTGTGAGTCACCACCCTGACCATCCATGACCTGGCAATTCAGAGCAACGAAGGATAAATTGTGTTGCCCCCTGGTGGTGTCGCTCTGAGGCTGCCTCCACAGCCGCCTCGTCCACGGTCTTTTTTGTAAACTAATATGGCGACAGCCATGCAAGCGCACTATGGCAGAAGTATACGCAATTTGAGTCTGCAAAAAATTCATTTCAGCACTTTTTGGACACTGTTAGCCTCAAATGGGTATATAACATGCCGACCGGACTTGTGGCAAGTTTCTTTAATATGGAATAGCTGTACAAAAGCATTTCATTGCTGAGAGATATGAAATACTGGGGCTTCTATGGACATTCGTTAGAGGTCCGAAAGTATTTCGCTGTCGTGGGATTTCATTATCGAGGAGTTTGACAGTACTATTATGGTTTTTATTACCATTATTATTGCGATTCTACAAAAGTACAAACTTCAGAAAGTTTATCGTTATCCTATTTTGCTTAACCTTTCACTGCCATTTTTTTTTTTTTTTTTACGGGTTCTTATTAGCTTGAGGTTTTTTTTTTTTTTCTTGTTGTTAGTTCCTTGGAAATTCTATGCTACTAATGCAGCGTGATGCTCTGAAGGACACTGACATTTTTATGCAGGATAATCTTGTCTAAAAAAGTTTGCATAGATTACTAATGTTCAGGGAACTAATTAACACTTGCTCTGAGCTTTGCTGCTGCGGTACCAGGCAACTAGGTGAGGGTGAAACGGCTGCTTCGCGTGTGCCTTATCACCCAGTAGCGGCTAGGCCATCTTTGCATGCTGTTCAGTGCACTATGTGACTAGGCAAGGGTTTACCGAAGGACTGATAAATAAAAACACTGGGCTGATGGAGTTTACAGGAAGGAAAACTAGAGGGCACATGTTCGCATGATGCACACTCCCGAAACCGCTGCTTTGCAGGCTGCCTGCACTGGGTTCCTCAGTCTCACCATCGATGGCATTCCCACTAGGCTGTCTTAATTAAGCTCTAGCGAAGGGATGAGTCCAATCATGTAGTAGATATAGCTAGATGGCAGGGTGTGAAATCTCAAGCAAAAGCAAACTTTTTTGAGACACTTTGTGCATAGTTTTTGCTTTCGCTCATAATAACTAGATTTGAAGTGTTAAACATGAGTCAATTTTTGATTTTTTAATTAAATTATTTAATTTTTTCAGCATTATTAGCAGTTATGTCTTGTTGCACATGGTCCATGTCATTAAATTTTAACAGTTGCGCTACAGCAGTTGTCCTTCCAGTGTTAGTCATTTTTTGAATAATGGGGTTGCAGAAATCAATGCTTTGAGATAACTGAGCAGAAAATAAAAACAGTCTCTCACAAACTTTCTCTTCAGTACAACCACACTGACTTATCTATGTGGTCGTCTCCATGATCAATTTTTGACTTGCGTGCTGTTTGCCTTGCTCCCTGAGCCTCGCTCATGATTCGCCGCACTGCTTTCTCAGCAAATTAGATTTAACACCTGTCAGTCTCCCTCAACTGCTGCATTGTGCAGTGCCCCAGTGAAAGACCTAATGATTCTGAGGCATTGTCAACATAGTGCTTCCATTGTTGAAAGTGCAGACAGCATCCATTATGGCTATTTTGAGAGTTGGCAGTCTGTTAAACACATTTGTTTATAGCGTGCTCCCAGGCAGCATTGAAGACTCGTTTTGGACTTTGTGTTTTGCAATAAAGGAATTTTTCAGGTAACCGAAAGCTGCTGGTAGACATGTTATGTTCATCTTGCCAAAGCGCGTGTCTGGCTTACAGAGTTTCGCGCAGGATGGGCTAGAGGGAAAAGGCATATTTTGATTTGGTAAACTCACTGAATAGGAGGGGGCAGTGTCTGCCAAGTTGTCTGCGCCTTGTGGAAAGTATCCCAGCGGGTTGTCACTGCCGTTGTTGCAGCCGTCCCCTGCTTGGGTCCGAGGCCATCCAGCCAGGGGTGCTGGTGAAGAGCACCCCTCCCGTCCCGCCCCGAAGCCGCCACGCCTCCCCAGCCCAGACTGACGGCCTCGCCCTCCTCACCAAGTCTGCACCGTCCACCAAAGGTTGGCAGGGGCCACTCTGCCTGCCCCCCTTCCCCCCCCCCCTTCCCCCCCCCCCTTCACTTCTGGCGGGTGGCTTGCACCATTGGCTCATGAATAGCTACAGTCAGGTCGCTCGTACAACACGGGGCTAAGCACTTGAAAAAAAGCTCAGATGGCATCACTCTGTTGTGTGAATTGTAATGGAAATTCTGCCAGTTGGAATCTATCTCGAAAACTTTGAATTCGAGCACTTTCCGACACCTCCTTTCACCCTTTGTCTTGTTGTGCTGTGAAGCGATGAATGTGCACTATGTCACCCAGATTTATGCTTTAAGGGAAATACCGTATTTGCACGATTCGAACATGACCCCTATTGTAACATGCTGGTAAGTTTACTACAAGAAAATTCGAAAAAACTTTTACACCGATACTAGCAAGTACATGTGAAAGACAACAGCATGTACCTGGCAGACAGAAATGTTTGAGGGGTGGGCATTTTAAGAATGAAGGGGGCCAAATGTTAAATTCGAGAAATTGAAATTGTCATTAGAAAAATTGAACAACCCTAGTAAAATACCGGGTATTGTGGCGCTGTGGCATGGTGAAAAGCGGAAATTCGATTTGCATGCAGCTTGCAGTGTTTGAGATTTCAAAGACACTTGTTCGGACTCCTTTTCACTTAACAAGGTGGCAGGAGGTGCGGCCTGCTACCGCTGGTGTTGCTCTCACACAGGGACCATTTTTAGTTCCCCAGGTGCGCATTTTAAATGGGTCAGTCGGAGCAGTAAGTGGTGTACTGAAAGCAGTGGGCGGTGAATCAGAGTGATGGGTGGTGAAGTGGAGCAGTGAGCGGCATTTCCACAGCCACCCACCACGGGGAGATCCCTGCTGGCAGAAGACATTTTAATTAATGCGCACACCTGTTTGCTTAAAACTGGAGTGTGGAATGTTGAAGGCGTTCACTATTTGAAGCGCCTTGACCTTCATAGTTCCAGATGTGATGGGCCGTTGGTTCATTCGTTGCTCCTTTACGAATTCCGCCATGGAGTCCTCAAGTTCTGAAAAATGTCCATGCTTGGGACCGGGGAATTCTTTCCTCAAAGTCTTTCATGAAAATATTTCTTTACACCAATCGTGCACGTGTCTCTGGACACCCAGTGTGCGTGATGCTGCTCAGTTCTTGCTCTTGGCAGACAAAATAACCTTGCGCCTAAAATAACGCTTCTTAGCATAACCCCTTTGGAGCCATAGTGTGAAATTGGGTGGTAATAGCAGCAGCAGCAGCAACATAGGCAACACCTAGCTAAGGTATGGCCTGCATGCAAAATTTCACTTGCGTGATGTTGCAAAATGTTATGGATTGAGTGAAATTGTATTTTGGAAGAGCTGGTGTCTGTGGTGAGGCTGCTAACTGATTTGGAGACGGTTTCACTTTTGAGCACCGTAGTAAAGCACACCCAAACTTGAAAGCAGCTTTTAGTGAAAAAAAGTGCGTGTTACGATCATGCAAATGCGGTACTACTCTACATTCAGGAAAGTTCGTTGCAAGTTTTCTGGGTTGCATTTTCCTGTTTTCTTTTTCTTTTTCTTTTGTGCCCATATCTAGGCAAGGTTGTAACCAGCAATCAAGTTTCTTTTGAGTTGGGAAAATGCCTATGTAATAAAAATGTTTGGTTGATTCAGGCTTTTGAAACATGGCTCTTTCTTTAGCTCAAGGCCTAATGACACAAAAATTTGGGGAGGGGAGGGAGGGAGTCTAGATTATATGTTTTGTATCTGGAAAATTTTGAACAGTTTTTGAATTTGTAGATAAAATTTAT
Source organism: Haemaphysalis longicornis (assembly GCF_048455015.1). Taxonomy (NCBI): domain Eukaryota; kingdom Metazoa; phylum Arthropoda; class Arachnida; order Ixodida; family Ixodidae; genus Haemaphysalis; species Haemaphysalis longicornis. The sequence continues at coordinate 255,039,003 of NW_027526203.1, forward strand.
CTCCAAAAAAAGAAAAAAGACGACTTTGCGAAAAAAATAAACTGAGAAGCTTTATTAATCTTGGAGCAAATTAAAGATTTGGTTATTTTGGCTGCTTGTGCTGTGCATATTTATCAGAAATGAGGCTGGTGTGTCCTCGTATTGCATGTGAATTATATCAACATTCAAATTTATAGTTCCTTTTAATTTGGTTACCTGTCATATCACGAAGGTTAGCATGTAGCAGAATTTTTTTGGATGAAGTTTTAAAGGACCAGGCTGTGGTCTGCTTGAAGCTGTGCACTTCAGGATTTATGAATTGTAATGTTATAACTGACTTATGGAACAGTATTTTTGTATGCTTGATGTTAGGTGCAGAAGTATCAGTGTAGGGGTGTGCAAATACGCAAATATTTGAATACGAATCAAATAGTACCTTCATGAATAGTTTGATTCGCGAATCGAATATGTACTATTTGAACAGTTGAGTAGATTTTCCAGACGTTTTGAGCTCTGCAAAAGCAAGAGGTGTTGGCGCACGGTTACACACTGCTGCTACACTGTCTGCTCATTTTCCACCTACGCGGCAAGCTTCATCCAAATCGCACTTTCGACGAGGGCACCTTGTAGAGGCTGTGAATTTTATCGTTCAGTATCAAGTAATTTGCTATTGTGTCGATGAGATCACCTTTGACCATGCCGCCGACTCTGGTTAATTCTGCGATGGGATGTGTACATGTTAGAGCAGCTTCCACTAGAGCAATCAGCTGTACCAACTTTGCCTCCACTTTTGTTGTGTTCTTGACAATGCCTTCATTAATTTAAAACCACAAGATGTCCTGGCTTTTTTGCAGGCAGCTGGTGTATGCTTTTTGCGTTTTTTGTTTGTTTGTTTGTTTGTTTACATTCCAGACCACAGGGGATGAATTATGAATTGGCACGATAGTTTTACTACCTTTACTGCCTCTTTGTTGAACCAATGCAAGCCATCCCTCAGTTGCTTATCCTTTATGTTCGCCATGGGCTTTTGAAGGAGTGTCTCAGTGGGTTCCCTGATCGTGGTACCATAGCAGGCTGGCATTACCTCTCGTAGCACAGGCTTGTGTGCGGCCACTGCACTGCGAGTGTTCCTTCTCAACATATCATTTACGCTCGCCATTTGCTTCTTAAGAAGTGTCTCATTGTGGTCCGTGATTGTGGTTCCGCTGTGTTTTCACGTCATAATGTACCTGCTTGCAAAGTGCTCGCTTCAGAGTTGCACAGCGCTGTCTAGTCGTGCCTCTGATTGCAGTGCAGCAACTCTAGTGCCAGTCGTTCTTCAGTGCGCATCGTACCCGCTCCATATTCTTGGAAGTACTGCCTAGTAGTGGTTCGCCGACGAATGCAAGCTGCTGTTCCGCACCCTAACCTGGACTGCTGCAAGCGAGAGTTGAAAAGTGTGTTTTTTGGGTTGTAAAAACATCACGACTCCCAAACACGTGAAACAGCTTCTATTTTTGCAAGAAAACCCGTGAAAAATCTAGGCAAGCGACAAAAAAATTTAATATTTGATATTCGATTCGATATTCAACTTTTTTCCCTAATTTGATTCAATATTCCATTCAAAAGTTACTATTCGGTATTCGCTGAGATGGAATTACGTGTAGAGCAAGTTTGTGTCCTCCAGGGTACCTGCGCCAGCACGTACTGTTCTGGATATTTTCTTTTTGTCAAAAAGCTAGCTATTTAATACAAAAAAAACATGCTGTGAAACTTGACTGCACAGAGAACCTTGCATGCAGAGCTTATATGGGTGAAAGAGCTCACAGTAGTGATTGTTTTGCTTTTTCAGAGGGTTCCTCCAAAGAAGAAACCCAACTTATTACAGTCAGGTAACCCTACTTTTATTCATATTGGCAATATACAGTGATTACTTTAGCATACTTATAACACAATTTTGGGACATCTCAAAATGAGCATATTCAGTGAATGTTGCCTTAATTCAGAAAAGGAGGTTTTACAGTGCAGCCCATATGGGTTTGTAGTGTTTAGAACCTACGGAAAATAAGAATGGGAACAGAATGTTGTGGCTTTGTTTTTTTCTCTCAAATTTACACTGGCACACAATTTCTGCCACATCAATTATATTTTGAGAGTCTCAACATTTCATTTAGTCATCATAGCTTGCCTTAAGGCAAACAACAAAAAAAGGGATGGAGGAAGCAAATTTGCTTCCTCCATTCCTTTTTTTGTTGTCGCTTTGTAAGTACTGAAAGGGTACTAGAAACCAATTGATTTGTTCTCAGCTGCTTTGTTTTCTGAGTGGCTACGTTGCAAAGGTTGATCTCACAAGAAAATTTATTGTTCAGATAATGTTGTGGTGATAGGTTTTCTCAGCTGCTCTGCTCTATTTTTGCCATGCCCCAAAAGATTTATCAATGTAAGAAATTTAAGCTTGTCTTCTGCTGTAACTGCAGCCCTTAGCAAAAATTACCAATAGACAAAACCTATAGCTTATTGAGTTATTGACACCAATAGCTATTGGTGTATCAGTCGATAGGTGTATTGGTATACTGGCCTAGTCCTATAGGTGTATTGGTACCTATAGGTGTATTGGTATATTGGCTTAGTCCTATAGGTGTATTGGTATCATGAGCCTATTGGAGCGCCAATTGCAATATGACCAAATGGATGCCAAGGCCTTTAGCCCATTGCATTCATTTGGCCACATTAAACTTGCTTCAGCAAGTTTCTATGCACAATGTGGTCCCACCATCTTTAAAATACCACAAAGCGGTGAATGCTGGTTGACTGCAGCTTTATTGCACAACTATGTCCCACAGGCTGTCGAATTCCCGGTGCATTCCTTGATTCAGAACTGTAAGACCTGCAAAAACAGTATGACAATAATTAGAAACTTGTGCAACCATTGTACATATTTACAAGTGCATCAAGCATTCCGTCCAGGCAGAACAAACCAGACTCTTTGGCAGCACGCCACTAGACCCCAATGAACTACAGTGCATGAGTATGCTGCAGTGAATGGAATGCTCAGAAAGCTAGGCATTCCGTTTTGATTCCATCTGGATGAAACATTACCCACAGCACTTTGTTTCATCTGTACGGAACGCTATGTACACAGTCGTTATAGGAACGCAAAGTCCTGCACTCAGTTCACATGTGGTTGCATTGATAGTCGCTTTTGCAACAAATGAAAGTGCTGCTTGTTGACTTGCTCTGATATTTTTATAAAAAAATTTATCAGAAAGAAAAAAAATTCTACAGCGTTATAGTGAAAAAAAATGTATACATACCTTCCAATGCAAAATTCTGATCAGCGTAATGTGTGCACACCCGCCGCGGTGGCTCAGTGGCTAAGGCGTTGCGCTGCTGAGCACGAGGTCGCGGGTTCGATTCCCGGCTGCGGCGGCCGCTTTTCTGATGGAGGCGAAAAGCAAAAACGCCCGTGTGTGCGAGATTTCGGCGCACGATAAAGATCCCCAGGTGGTCAAAATTAATCCGGAGCCCTCCACTACGGCGCGCCTCATCGCCTGCGTTGCGTCGGCGCGTTAAACGCTACAATCAATCAATGCGTGCACGCTCGTCACCTCGTTGTGTGTGAAGACAAGAATTCTTGAATGCGAGCGGCGTCAAAGGTGTTTTTAAGTTCTAGTGCTCCACAGATGATGTCCCCCTAACTTCAAAAGTAATAAATAATGTGCGGCACTGAACTTCACAAACACGGTAAATGGTGGCTGCTTGCTGAGATGAATGACCGTGCCGTGGATCATGCCAAAGCACCGGACATGAAGGAAGCCATTTTGCTGTCCAGCATATGAAACCACCGCTAGGTGCATCTTGTCAGACAAGCATTTTGGATTAGTTTTAATTAAGATACTTCACTTTAAAATTATGATACAAATGTATAATGTGGGCTTAATTATTTTGCTCTTAATTTTGATTTTGTAGGGTTTATTTTCTGCAGATAATTGAAGTATGACACTTACTGTAAGAATGGGCACCCAAACCAAATATGGCCGCTCCTCGGCACAGTGAGATTTTAAAAAATAGAGGCTATGGTTATGGAGGTGAGAGCTGTTGCTTGCGAAAAAATATACAACTGCTGTGAAGCCCGTTCTACATGGTGCGTTTTTCGCCAGCGAATTTGGTGGAACGAACATTCGCACTTGCGAAGTTCGCAATGCCTGAAAATGTCGTCTACATGGCATGCGAACGGCGCGATTTTCGCACTTCAGAAACACATTGTTTGCAGACCGAATTAGGTCTGCCGCGAGCAAAGCTTGTTGTGCACGTTAAAAAATAAGTTTTATTGTACTTTCGGGGGAGTTGTTTCAGGTTGTTTTGCAGTAAATATGAGTTTATTAGCGGTTTCATTTAACGATTGCCAATTATTTTTCAATATATGCACACATAGCAGAGAAGACAAACACAGCAAGCAACCCTGGATTCGCTTGTTGTGCGTGCCAAGCACATTTTGGTGTACCTCGGACGGGACTTCTTCGGTTATTATGCACTTCTTCCAAACTGCTGTGATGTCCACGACATGCGTGGCCATCGATTAAACATTCATTGAAAACGGCGCTTGACATCGTGTTGTGAACACGCGTGCATATGTGTTGATGCGCCCGCGCTTACGCCGTGCGTATGCAAGCAATGCCATCTGGTGGCTAAGCGTGCAAATGGTGATGCCGTGACGTGGCTGTGACGTTCACCTAGCTGTGTTCCTATTGGCCGCAAGTTCTAGCCCCTCTACCGCCTCCACGCCGCACGAGCGGCGTTCGCCGGGGATGCTCGATCGTTCCCAACATTTGGCACTTCGCCGCAGCAACGAAAAAAGGTCGTTTTGCCGCACAAGCGGCGCCGCATCTGCGAATTCGCAGGGAAAATCGCACCATGTAGAACGGGCTTGAGCAAAGAATCAGATGCACAGCATTTTTGCTTGTCGCAAGCATTGCAGGCATCCACCATGCGTCAGCGGCTGCAACTCATTGCTACCGGTGAATTTTTAGAGCTACACGAACATTATTTTTTAGGCGTGGAATGCAAAATGCTTGCAGGTAACGTGAATTGAATGTCTTCGAGTAGAAACATTGCTTGCATGCTTTACTCGGCTATGAGGGCGCCGTAGTGGAGGGCTGCGAATTAATCTTGACCACCGGGGGTGTTTAACGTGCGCCGCAACCACGAGATCGACACACGGGCGGTTTTACCTTTCACCTCCATCTGGACAGCAGCCGCTGCGGCCAAGATCGCATCCCCGTCCTTGGGCTCAGCAGCACACCGCCTTAGACACCGCGGCCAGGGAAACATTGCTTTACACGTATAGTTTTAAATTTTCGAGAAAACGATTGATTTTTCAATAAGCCTTAAAAATACGCAAATATTGAACCTAACACTGTAAATGAAGCTTCTAATCACAACTCCAATTGACAACAAAACTTAGTTGTGCTCAAAAAGCTAACAACTCTACTTTTTATCAGTGAGCGTGAACTGATCACACCGGACAATGTATTTGACCAACCGATATCCTCTATTGGTCTATTAGGCTGATACAACCAATAGCTATTGGTCTATTAGACTAATACAACCAATACCAATTGGTCTATTGGACCAATACATGTGACTCTATCAGACCAATAGATTTTGTATTGGTCCTATAGATACTCAAATAGGACAAATAGCCTGACCTATAGAACCAATACATTATTTCTATTGGACTAATACAAATCTCTGTGGAAATTTTGCTAGGGGTGTGTGTTCAAAGGATCCCCAGGTGGTCAAAATCAATCCGGAGCCCTCCACTACGGCACGCCTCATCGCCTGCGTTGCGTCGGCACGTTCAACCATACAATCGATCAGTCAAACATTCAATGGAATGTGAAGGCCAGAGCTCAGGGTTGTTATTTGCATGTATGGTTGTGAGCTCGGCGTCTGCTTTCCTGACTTCATCATTTCTGTATTATGGGCGAAATTTGGTGGTTGGCAAAGCACATTTAGTGGGGCCATTTTGCAGTTGTAATGGATGTCAAAATTGATAGCACTTGGTGTGAAAAGAACTGTGCTCATTGGAACATGCAAGTGGACTACAAAAATGGTGCATGTGTGCTTATGAGGAGCCCGTTTTGTGCACTTTCGTTGCAGCGACAAAGCCACATCCCCACCTCCAAAGTCCATAACTGAACGAGCATTTAGGCCCAAGTTTCTTCGAAAGTTGTTCAAGTGAGTTGTCCTATTTCAACCTTTGGCCACGTGTCGCTAAGTGAGCCTCCATGTCCTTACATTATACAAGTCTGTCACGTGTAATGTTTATTTTTACATAAGTAACCGCAAGACTTGTGAGAGATCAGTCTACTTTTGCTTTAATTGCCGTGTCAGTGGGCAAAAACTGACATGGCAGAGGTAATTCTGGCTTCAGTAGCAAAAATGGTGGCTCTGGGTAATCCAACCTCGACGACAGTGGTGATCTGTATATGTATTTTGCCGCATTAGCTGCCACCAGAATACCTTGGTTTGCAAAGAATCATGGTCCACAAGATTTCACAAGCACATGTAGTATTTATGGCATCACTGTTTTTCAATGGAAAACTAGCCATTTGCCAGTGGTCCATTGTGCTGCAAGTGCGTACTTCTGAATGGCTGATATGTCCTTTTCATGGTAATGCCTTGGACTGCAGTTTCCAGACACAAGAGGTTTCAATGAAAATCTCTGTTTTTGTTACCCCAGAATCTTTCTGCAAGTCTTATTTGCATGTGTTGAAGACTGTCAAACTGTGAGGATGTTGATTTATTTTCTAAAGTTGTGTAGATTTCAGCCTTTGTATGAAAGGTGCTGTAGAGATGAATAGACGAGTATTTTTATTCTTCTCCGCACAGATATTTTTCCTTTTTAGTGCTGAGTGCCGCCATGATTGGCTGTGCTTTGTAGCCTGCTCAGCAACAAATATTTTTGCCGGAATCATCGCCATGCGTCTACTTTGAGGCAGGCTAAGTTGGTTGTCAAACAGTGCCTATCCCTGAAGTCCTTGTCACGTGACGAATGGCTCTGTGCAGGTTCTCCAAAGGTACCAGCACCCATGAGGACCAGATGACGCAGCCTTCCAGCCGAATCTGCCCCAAGGGACCCAATGCGAGCCTCCTGAAAGGGCCCAATGATGGCAACCTCCTGTGAGTGTCCTAAACAAGCACCTTTTCCGGTTGTTGCACTGGAGTAGATATGCCTGAATGCAGTCCGCTCTTTTTAATTGGAAAAAGAAGAGCAATCATTATCAGCCTGCTGTAGCTACCCGTGACCAATCTTTTGCACCACTGCCATAAGCATTAAATGCAAAACTCCTGCCTACTAATCTGCACTGAAACTTAACTTATGGGTTGCATTTGGTCTTCCCATTTTTCTTTAGCTACCGACTAATTTGACAGCTATGCATTTTTTTTCTATGACAAGATGCCCTTGTTTTATTGGAAATTAACTCTGCATTGGGATTATATATGGTTATTAGAATTAACTTGATTGCAATGTAGCATATTAATTCACAATGAACAAACTGAGCCAATATCTCTGTCTTGCTTTTGTGTGAAGGAAAAGAATAGGTGATCTGTGCAAACAACTTTTCAGGAAGGGCACTCTGGCCGTTAACCACTTTGCACTGGTGGGCATGCTGGACAAAGGGGGGCGGGAAGAAAACTTCCGAAAAAGTAGCCCCGCAGATCTAAATCGGGGGTCTGCATGATGTAAATCGGGGGTCTTTGACCGTGTTGGCTCCTAGAAACCATCAGTCTCGAAGCATGGCTATGGGGACCCACCCCTTGATGTTGCTTTCCCATAGGTTGTGTGTGGTTTTTTCTCGGGAGTATGTGTAATAGACTACAAAAGCGCTGCCATTTCATTTGAACAATTTATTGCACTGCTCGTTTGCTGTGCAGCATGAATGTTGACAGGCAGGCGAACTTTCTTTGCCTGCAGCAGTGGGTTAATGCATGCTCTTTGGGCCAGTGCCACGTTTGCACTACTCGATCCACTTGAATTCTGTGCGTGGGCATGTGCGCGCATGCATGAACACATGTGTGCAGGCGTTTTAGGTTGGCATTTTTACACATCTTGATTGTTGCTTGGAAAAGCCAGTAAAAGCTTGTGTTATACAAAAAGGTCAGGTTTGAAGTGGAGTGATCTCTTTAAATTGCCATAGGGTTTGATGGTGTGAGGGCTTCATGAACCTTGGATGCCTTCATGGAGCCCTTTGGGTCTGCAGACCAGTGTGTGAAATACATGGCTTTAAGTCCTAAAGGTGTTGCAAATATTCATAAATTGGAACACTTTGTAAATAATACTTGATATTTGTTTTGCAGCAGAAGCTACATTCAAGCTACATTAAGTTTTTTTTAATATTCACAAATTGGGAAATGATAAAGGTATACAGGTTGGCTCTGCCGCAACGTGCTGACTTTTCAAGCTTCACTGCATGCCACGCACTCTTGGATTGGCTTTTCTTTACGACCCTGCAGTATGCAAAAAAGCACCCATTACACATAAACCTTGTGCAAAACGAATGTGTGTTGTGTATGTCAGCTGAAGTGAAACAGTGCTATTTGCACGTAAAATTTACAAAAAAAGGGGGGGGGCCTGTTGTCGACAGTGGCGTGAGGTAAGAACCTAGGGTTGCTGCCTATTGGTTATTCTTGCCACAAGATACCCAGTCATACCAGCTTCTAGCATACCTAGCCAGAAGTTGCTGGGGGATAGGGAATACGGATATAGACAGCCTAATGTCAACTCAAACGTTGCACTTTAAAGTCTAACGAAGTCACAGGAACTTGCAGCTCGCTGTATGATTTTGATGTTGCTTGGCATGTCAAGCTTAACGTTAGGGATGCTTAACATTGAGTTGAACGAAAGCGATGATGTATGACTAAAACTCACGCAGTTGCATATCCACAGAGCGCCGCATAACCGTAGAGGGGTATGGGGCGATGCTTCCCCAGAGATATTCCATTTTGTGCAAGACCCAAAATTCTCATAACGTTGCCAACATGGCACTTTAAAAGTAATTTCATTGTAACAAAGCATACATGATGCTAACACGGTTCAACCGCTTCCAGAGCGGGGATTGGCCCCAGACTTCTCGTACCATTTTTCTTATTGAGCCCTAGTACGTGACAACATAGGTGCGTATACAATGAGCACAAAAATTGTGTTTATATATTTTATATACTATGCTTAGAAATTGGGCACAGGTAAAAGCAAGATATTTGTTATCAAAAATATTCAATTTGATTTCAGTAACACCAGCCATTTCGTAAATGTGGCATATATGGCCAGTTTTGTAATACACCAGTGTGCCCACTTGTATCGCAACCAAAGCTGCTGGGTGTGCCAGTTTTATATGTGCACCAAAACAACACTAGTAAGGATTCTATTCACTGGCTGACACGCAGGAATCGTTCAAGGAATTAGGTTTGCAACTTCTGAACCAATGGTTAAACACCAGAGCTGCTGCAGTTTGTCACTGAATTGTCAGATCATTACAGCACACCTTAGTAAAAGACAGCTGATCTGCAGAGCTGAACCAAAAAACTGCCGGGGCGACCCTTCTTTCAGAGGAATTGGGAACCTAGGGTGTCCCAGCTATCATGCACCAAGATTTAAAAAAAGAGTAAAGGCGTAACTCGAAGAAAACCTAGTGCATAATGTTCGCAGTACTGTGAAGAAGCGGAGAGTAATTTTTTCGTTAACGAGACTTAATTAACTAATTGTAATTAATTATCTAACTCGAGAAATACTGTCCTAATCACTAAAGTGTGAATGAGGCACTTGTAGGTAACCACGAGGGGCATCTAACTGCGGTATTTTCAGCGATGAACTAATTGCGTACACATTTATTCTGACTGATAAAGAAAACCCGCGAAATATGAAAAATACCACGTGACGGCGCCTCCGCGCGCACCGTAAAGCAACGCCCTCAAACAGGCTGCCTCTGAGTTAGCCAGAATGAAATAGACAAAAGAAAGAAAGAAGAAATCGCGACCGAGTTTGTTCCTTATCTGCACACGCGTCCCGCGAATCTTGCTGCTGCTGCTCCTTCCATGCATGCTATTATCAAGGTGATGCGCTGTCTCTTCGGGCGGGTAACACGCGAAGCAGTTGCTTTCAATCAGCTTTGTTTGGGGACGCTGCTTTACAATGCGCGCGTAAGCGTCGTCACGTGATATTTTTCATATTTCGCGGGTTTCCTTTATCAGTCAGAATAAATGAGTACGCAATTAGTTCGTCGCTGAAAATAGCGCAGTTAGATGCCTCTCATGGTTACCTACAAGTGCCTCATTGGCACTTTAGTGATTAGGACAGTATTTTTCGAGTTAGATATTTAATTACAATTAATTAATTAAGTCTCATTAACGAAAAAATTACTCTCCGCTTCTTCACAGTACTGCAAACATTATGCACTAGGTTTTCTTCGAGTTACGCGACTTCCTTTTTTTAAATCTTGGTGCATGATAGCTGGGACACCCTGTATATTTGGGTGCTGCTGATTCAGTCATTTCGCAAGGAACCATTCCCGTCACAGTATTATTTTTGTGTGCCCGCGTATTTCGACATATACACAGTCCCTGTCCCTCACAGGTCTAAATAATGGTCATTTTGTGTGTGCGTGTGTGTGCGTGTGTGTGCACGTGTGTGTGCGCATGTGTGCGCGCGCACGTGTGTGCGTGCATATGTATGCGTGTGTGTGTGCGTGTGTGCGCGCGTGTGTGTGTGTGTGCGTGTGTGCGTGTGTGTTTTGACACACACACATGCGGTTGAACCTCACTACAATGAACGCCACTGTTAAGAAATTTGTGCTTCAGTGAAGGATTTCTGATTTTTCTTCAGCTGCCCATCAGAGTTACTGCACAAACATTTTTTTGTTTATTTGTTCACCATTACTCTGAAAATTGTGCATTCATAATGTCGTAAATTGGTGCACACAGTCATTGTCATAATATTGCCTTTTTTTTTTATATCAACATGAAACAGCTCCCGGTGTAAATGCGTAGCTGCTGTCAAGGCACAGCCAAGCCATATCAAGACAAAACTGAATCTCCCAGTCCGTCGCACCAATGTTGTCACGGGTTTGTGCAAGAGTAGTTTGACTTGTAAGCATGGTACTGTCAAGTAAAAGGCAAAAAGTGAAAGTTTCCTGAATGATTTTGTAATCATAAGCGCTCACTACAGTGATGTGTCTTTAGTGGAAGATGGTGCTCAGGATCCGTGAAGCGATTACTTTTAAGTGGGGTTGTGCGAATACCGAACACAGTAAAAGCTTGTTAATTTGGCTTCCGTCAATTCGGAAATTCAAATAATTCGGCCTTTCTACTCCCTTCCTTCAAAGATGTGCATTTTCCTCTGGCCGTGGATCTTCGTTATTTTGGCGCAAAATTATGCACGCACCTTTTAATTCAGACTCTATGGCCCTTGACTCTATAGAGCCAAGAGCTCTATAGGCCTTGCGGTGCCAGAAGAGAAGTACGACGATAAGACATTTATTGATCTGCTCCCCACTGAGGTTCAGCTTGCTGAGTATGTTTTCATTGACAATGGCATTGTTTCCGCCAGCCAGATAAGCAATGATGCAATGATCAACGACGCCATTGGTGTGGCAGTTGAGACGTCTGATGCAGAGGACCCCCACAATGTCGTACTCTCAACGGGTCATACTGCAAAAGAAGCTGCGGATGCTCTCGCTGTTGTGGAACAATTCAGCTATGATGCTTCACGCCATACTCTTGCTTTGCACAGGTTGTAGCTTGTCCAAAAACTTGCTCTTTCCGTCCAGCTATCCGCCAAAAGACAAACTAGCATCACCGACTTCTTCGCAAAGTAAAGGTGCGCATAAAATAATTGTAAGTGGGCGTTTTTGTCGTTCATTCGATAATTCGACATTTGGAGAATCAAGTATCGAATATCAATTTTTTTTTTATAGGCTTCGAGTTTTAATATGTTTTTGTGCATAAACAGAAACTCCTTCTCATGTTGTTCTTTTTCAACCTGAAGAATGCACTTTTGAAACTCTCATTTGCAGCAGTCCAGTCGCTAAACCACTATGAGGCAGTTCTTTAGGAACTTAGAGTGGGCACAGTACAGTATGCAAAAAAAGGACTGGCACTATAGTTGCTGTACTGCAACCATAGGCAACGACTACGCAGCGCCTCATAACTCCAAAGTGAGCACTTCGCTGGCATGAACAATATGACGTGAAAGCACGGCACAACCACAATTACGGACCTTGATGAGGCACCTCTTCGGAAGTACATTGGGAGTGTGAAGCGTGAATGATACGTTGCTGGAAGGAAATATCGCACTACAGTGCATGCCGTGCAAGCAAAGAAAAAACATGCAATAGACATACACCAACTACATTAAAAAGCCAGAACTGCTTTTGTTTTTAAAATTAATGGAGGTGCTGTCAAATACAACAAAATCATCGGCATTTGCTATACCGGAAGCTGCCCTAACATGAAAACATCAGGTTGCAGCATTAAAAATGGCGGCCAGAGTTGACGGCAACAGCACGAAGGAAAGTTCATATCGACGCAATCGCAAATTACTTCATGCAGCGGGATAAAATTTACGGCCTCTGCAAGGCACCCTCATTGAAAGCGGGATTTGGATGAAACTTGCCGAGTAGACGGTGTACCAGCAGTGCGTTAGCGTGGGCCGATATCTCTCGCTTTCGCAGAGCCAGGCACTTTCGGAAAATTCACCCGACTATTCGAAAAATCGAATAGTAAATATCCAATCCGCAAATCGGATTATTTGCCGCGGTACTATACGATTTGTATTAAAAAATTTGAGTGTTCGCACACCCCTACTTGGAAGTAAAGCTTCAGCATTTTCTCCCAAATTTAATTTTGTTGCTTGTTTAAATTTACGATGAAGTTCCCACGACATTTAATTTTCTACATGCCCCATAGATTTTGATGTACGGGGGTTGATCGTATTACCTATGGTATCTGCACGTGGTATGTATAATGCACGTATGTATACCCACCCCACCAGTGAAAACTTCTGCCCTTTGCTCCTCCTATAATGAAACCTTGTCCGCCTTTTCAGTGAGGCAGTTTTTTCAGGCTGCCGCCACCTCCAAGCTTCAATATGTATGGCCCGATTTTTGTTATTTGAAGCAGGCATGTGGCTCTGGGTTCTGTGTCACGGGAGTGCCCCCCCCCCTTCCCCACTGGTGCAGGCGTGAGTACATGCCGTGGCAGGGCCCTGACCCGGAAAACCGGCGGGGCCCAGACCCGAGCCTGCGGCGGGGCCCCGACCCCAAGAACCTGGCCAGCAAGGAGGGCGGCAGCAAGGCCAGGGGCCCGCAGGCCTCCAGCCTCTTCCGCCGGGGACCCCTCAAGGACATCACCTTCCGCTCTTTCCTCCGGGGCTCCTCCTCCTCCTCCTCGGCCGACTCTTCCTCCAAGTCTTCCTCCTCCCAGCAGTGAGGAATGGCCCACCCACCCACCTTCCTCGCACCTTGCCCATTGCAGTTGAAGGCAGTGTGGGGCACACCGGTAGTCTTATGTTTGTTGTCTCGTATGTTTATGTTCATCCACGTAAGCTTGCCTTGGTGTACACCTTGCGTCTGACTGCAAAGTGAAAAACTGCCATTCTACGTAAGGAACCAGCTTTGGAAGTGATGTTCCACAAGCAAGCGTTGCGCTCAAAGCTGAGGCTGCAACTTGGGGCCTGTGGGCAAAATGAAAACTTGGCCACAAGCGTACCTTTCAGCACATTTATTCTGTGCTGTTCTTAAAGCGGCATGGTTTGGATTTTTTTTTTTTCTCTTGGATGCAACATTTGTTTAAGTAGAGCTTAACTAAGGTATGTTTAGTGTTGCGTTCGCGTGACAGTGGGTGTGGAGGAAATGCGAAGGTGCCAGTTTAGTCGTCTTGACACCAATGCGCAAGGTTGCCACTCAGTAACAGGCCTTGTGCTGGGCGCTTACTTGGTACACATGGTCACTGGATGCCTGGCTGGGCAAAGTGCATGAAATAGCTAAGGTGAAGCCGCAATGCCACACATCGTGTGCAGGATCTCCTTGACCTGGCCTGCACTAGCTTCACCGGTTGCTGTGCGAGGTTGCGGCCTTCGTGCACTAAAAAGGCTGCAGTAAAACTCACCTGACAGGGATGCTTGTAGTGCCACCTGCTGTTGATAAGTTTGGTACTCAATTTATTACGTTTTAATTCTCACAACAAGGTGAAGCCTAAGATAATTCATGCAAGAGATTTGACAATGTAATCGATGCCCTTGTATTCAAGTTCAGCACACTCATGGCAGATGCAGGAACAGTGAAATTGTAGGTGATATAATGGACTTATTTTGAATTGCACACTGTGTGATTTGAGTTGATTTTTAGGAGAGAATACTTAAACCCCAGGTGATAGAATGAATGAATAATTTATTCACAATGCTGTTGAAAGATTGAACTAAAATTCCCAGGCACAAAATGCTACTGCTGGCTAATGGTGCAAAATGTGAAAGGTTTTGTGTTACCTGCCCTGTTAGCCTTAGCAGACAGACAGACAGACATATTTATCTGCAAGATCTAGATGTTGGGAAAAAACAGTTATTCTTTGCAGTGCTTAGTGCATAACAGCGATGCTGGTTAAATGATTGGTTGCTGTTGTGGTGAGCGTTGGGCACCGTCCTGTCTTTTCGCTGCCATTGTGACAATTTGGGTCTCGGGAGTCGCATAAAGTGCGTAGCTTCTTTATTTGGAGCACATACACATGCGGATTTGCTTGTTGTGGTGGATGCACATCACCTGCGTGTTTCAGGTGTGCAACATTGTCGCTACAATATACACACATTTTATATACATATATATATATATATACAAATATATACACTCATACACATATACACAAGAAAAGATCGACACAATCATACAATATATGGCTTGGCAGAAATCAGGAACTGAAGTTAATTGAGAGGGCTGATTTTTTATGGTGAGGTTAAAGGTGCGCGAGTTAAGATGGAGCCTCCACTTGTGCCTTGGCACATGGCAAAAGGGGCTGGCAATTGGTTGTTTAGTCTAGTGCTGCGTGCATTTTGAGGCACCTGCATGTAGATTGAGGCATGTGCCCGGCAGTGTTTCTTGCAGGCTTTGGAGGATGTCGTCGCAAGCAACGTTCGTTATCGAAAGCATTTTCATGTCTGCCTTTGCTGACGATAGTGCGGAGCTAGGCAGTGCTCGGGCTTCAAAAGGTGTCTTCCTGAATGCAGAGCGCTACATCTTGCGGGCTCACATGCTTTCTGAAAAAGAAAAAAAAAACAGGTTAAGGGGGAGATGGTTTCCTGCCTCTAGATGCCAGTCAAAGCAGGTTAGAACTTTTTTCTTTTTAATTATTAAATTGATTTTGCTACACAGGAGGTCATAGGTGTAGGGCGGAGGTTTGTCATTGAACTCTCTGGTTTGAAATCTAATGTATTGGGGATCAGGATGACATGAGCCTCTTTCCGTTTTGGCAGCAGACTTCCAGAGATCCATACCTGATTGGTATGTGTCAAGAGCTCTTCCAACTTTGAGTCTGAAAGGTTATGGAGCATTTTGTACATTATGCCATCTGGGGCAGGGGCTGCTCATTGGTTGAGTTGAAATAGAGGCATTCTGAGTTTCGCCATAGAAAAATCAAGGTTAAATCCGGTCTCAATATCTTCTGGCTGACCAGATGGGATGTAGTGGACAGTGAGTATTTGTTGGGAGGTAGAATGTTCTTTAGACAGAGAGATGGAACATTCTTCAGTGTGACTGGCAATGTCAGTCACACTGACAGCAGCAAGGCTTACTGCATCAGTGTTAGCAATGCCAGAAGGGCAGTTCTGAAGGCTTTATCTTTTGATCGAATGGCCCACGTCTTGACGGTTAGTGTCGTCATGAAGCTGGTGCTGCCGAGAGTCCAGTGACATTGGTCCAATGTAGATATTAGCGGTAGGTCCACAGTTATCCTTTTCTATGGGCAGAAACGAAGCAAAGGCCAGCCATAGCGGCCGAGCTTCTTCTCCCAGTTCAAAAACAATCCTCACTTTAAAAATGTCACGAGGCAGGATGGCAAGCCCAAGGAAGGTGAAGTGGCGCTGGAAGGTGGACTGATGTTGTTTATCAACCAGGGCAAGGGAGGAGCGAAGTGAAGTAGTGAGGCCCTCCTATGTATACAGTCAAGTCCCGCTACAACGAAATTGACGGGACGTGCGAAAAGTTTCGTTGAAGCGAAAATTTGTTGAGGCGAAATCTGCCCAAAAACAACACAGAAAGGCCAGAAAAATAGCCCCGTATGTTTCCGCATCATTGGCAGCATAATACAATGTTTAGAAAAAGGAGTGACGCGCAATAACGTCATGTTTATTCCGGTAACAAACATACCAATGGATACCTGTTTTTTCACTGCACGCAAAGAAGGTGTTACGGAGGGGGGTGAAGAAATGTAGGCGCAAAACGTATTGCTGTACAACAAGGCGTCTCCACCAACCTGATTACTTGCAGATAGCTGCTAGGCCATCGGAAGCCCCCCTCTCGCTTGTGGCAGGAGCGGTGCCGTTATCTTATCCTCTGACAGGGCACCGCAGCTACTGACCTTGGCAGGCAAGACGTGCGCGCTTGCATTTAACATGATCGCGCGCTTGCGACTAAGATAGGATGACTTGGCTTAACAGGATAACACGCAAACATGATTTTTGCTCTTGGCTATGAAGAATGGTAGAAGAAAAATGGCAAGGCCAGCTGCTCAGAACGCATACATGACGGCGCCGCGCCAGCAGGGGATCACATTCGTGCGATTTCAACTGGATACAGATTGGCTGTAGCGGCTGTAGCTCCGGCTTGGCGAACCAGGCCTGCGCCTCATGTAAAGACGGCCAGCCACATCGTTATCACCATCAAACAATGGCGTCCTCCTATGAGTTGTTTTTTGTTTGTTTTGGGTAGCGGTGTGGGCGCACCACGCATGTTTTCGGTGAAACTAAGCGTCCTGAATGTATGAAAAGTTACACATAGCTGGCGGTACAGTTATTTTATTGCAAAATATTTGTTCAAACCCTGCCCAAATCATCGAAAATTTCGTTGAAGCGAAAGCAAGCCTGTCAAATGGTTCGTTGTGGCGAGGACTTTGTTGCATTGACTTCTATGGCTAGCTGACGGGGAATTGGAAATATTTCGTTGAAGTGGAAATTTCGTTGAAGCGGAGTTCGTTGTAGCGGGGTTCGACTGTACTTCTCAACCTCTTCTTCAGGGGCCCTTGTGGAGACACTGTGCGTCCTCCAGGTACTGCTGAGCGAGGCTGTAGTTTTGAAGTAAGACAATGCGCTCATGTCACAATACATACACACAGTGCAGTGGCAGCTGTTGCAAGGGTACATGGTGGTCAAAGGGTGGTGCGATGGTGGGAGGGAACCAAGCCAAGCGAGCTCCAACCAGCACGATCAGTGCTTGAGACAAGCACTCCAGATAGGACATGACCGAATGGCGATAATAATGTCCTCAGTGGAGAATTGGTCATAACCACAGATTGGTATACACCCATCAATGGGCCCTGTCAAAAACATTGCCACAAGCATATAGTATATCCAGGGTCCCATGATGATGAAGCATATTCTAGTGCTGGATGCACATAGGTTACATATAACTGCTTTTGTAAGAAAGAAGGCGCTCAAGAAAAAATTTGTTTCCAAGTATCTGAGCGTGCGGTTAACCTTAGATGTTATTAGATGCACATGACTACAGACTCCAACGTGGTATCATTGGGAAGGTAATGGGGGCAAGCTAACTGGTTACATGAAATCCTCATCACTTTACATTTAGATATATTAAGCTCCATAAGCCAAAGTTTGCACCAGGTAGTTGTATTATTAAGGGCAGACAGAAGGCATTCAACGTCACTGGCATAAGTAATTTTCACGGGATAGGCACAGTCATCAGCAGGAGGGCAATTAGAATACCTTGATGTTCGTGTGTGCCACTTGCAGTGGAAATAGCGAAAGTAGACGTGACGAACTAATTTTAAATTGTGCTGTAGTATCTGTTGTAAGTGGGCTGTTGCGTGCTGCCCTTTTTTATGCTGCCGAGAAGGCAGGGGTGCATTGTCTGTGTCAAATTCTGCATAGCCAGACTGCCCAAGTATTTTTTGTTGCTTAAATCAGGTGGGGATACGGCGCATGGCGGTGGCACTGTGCCTTTGCAAAAAGCTAGCTTGGCAAGCACAGGAACAAATTTCAGTGCCTGCCCAGTGTGCAGTGGGACGCAATTCCTCTTCCAGGGCAGCAGTGTGGCAAAGTGACTGCCTTTTTTATTTATACCAGAGTACAGGGCGCTTCAACACAGTTACACACCTTTGAGCACCCTGAACGGTGTTTGAACGGCCACACGGCAGGGTACGTGCAGCAAGGGTCGCCTTATCACTTCCCCAAAATTTTGTGTGGTTGCATTCAAGAAGGCTATGTGCATAGCTGCAGCTTGCCTCCTGCTACTGGCAAAACGGAACTTCTGTGTCAAAACGAGCACTCACTGCAGGGTACACGGGACGGTTGCTACTTCCGAGCAAGTGCCAAAAGACGGACTGATTTTGACATCGTGCATATATCGTCAAACAGACGAGGTGCGCTCGCATCGCCATCTTCCAGTGCACGACCGTGTTAGTGCCATTTTAAGATTACATAAGCATGCTTCTAAAATCAAAGCTGCGACCTTCTTTGATGCTTGGTGCCAAGCTTACACGTAGCGCTGCTGCTAAAGTCGTTTAGTCAGAAAAGGCTATTCCCGGTAACGTCCGATGGCAACTTATCCACAGGTATCAAGTCTTTGCCGCAGAAGGTGAGCCTGTCATTAGGTTTTTGTTGCCCCACAGTGCGCTCAATGTTTAGAGCAGAATCAAGCTCTGCGTGTAGTTCCCTGAAATGTAGCAATGGCAAAAAGCACAGCACCTGTGTAAACGATGTAAGCGACTTTTCTACAAGCCGTGGCGCTGATACAAAACATGCTGTAAAAATGGGCACCTGATGGGACGTTCCTATCTGGATTTTTGCGGATGATCACTTCAGGTGCACAGCTTTCATTGCCGTCAGTATGGTGCATGCGCATTCTTCACAAAGAGGGGCACTTTTTTGGCATAATTCAATGCAACAGTGGTGCGTGTTCGACAAAAATGAGTATTGAATATTATTTTTTAATTTCCCGCAAAAGATGCAACTGGAAGCAAAAGCATGTGGCAGGCTTGCTATCCACTTGGGTTTTGCATGCGGCATTGCATTTTTGTTCTTAACGCACTGACCTCAACTGCAATGCAAAACAATGTGTACATAAAAGGGAATGCCTGAAAAGTATTGCGAGGGTCTTAACTATTCTGTACACAATTTAAAGGAAAGTTTTTCACTGTCCAGTTACGGTATAGTTGAACCTTGATAAAATGTAGTCACGGGGACTCGTAAATTATTTCATAAAGTTGGGAATTTTGTATAATTGAGAAAGCAGCTTATGGTGGCTGCTGTAGGGGAAAATCCTTATTTGTTCTTGTATTCTGGACTTTCATAAAATTGAGGTGAACTGTAACAGCAAGGTAAATGAAATGGAACATCATAAGGTTGGGAATTTCGTAAAATTAAGAAAACTTTAAGCCTATGGCGACTGTTGTAGGTGAGAATCCTTATTGGTTCTTAGATTCTGGACATTCATAAAATCGAGGTTTAACTGTAACAGCAAGGTAAATGAAACACAGAACAGTCATTTTTCTCTGTTGTGTGCTCTATTCACCATCACCTGTGTAATTTTACAGTTCTCTTTTAAAGGAGCCATGAAGAGAAAATGCAAGTTGGTTTTATTCGAAAGATTTCGTGTTTTATAGTGCCCCCAGCGCTTGTCCGGATACAAACGGTGCTTTATTCACTGAGAAATTAAACAATTTCGGTTAAAATTTTTATTTTCCCGCTCAATCGTGCGTTTTCGTGGTCCCAAGTGACATCACGGGAACCGACCGCTCTGCAGCTTAGAGTACCTTCATTCACGCATCCGCCGTACAGGGTAGAGACACGTAACGCTGGCGCCGCCATGTTTGGTTGCTCGCTCGCCGCCGAAGCAAGTCATTGTGTCAAAACCGCGCTAAAATTATCGCCGCAACGCGGTTTACTGAAGAAGTTTGAATCATATTGTCTGTTTCGCGTTGCTAGGTCTCGTGGGAAACGAAAAGAATAACGGGTTGAGCCCGTTGGCCCAATTGCGGCGGCACGGGACCGTTCAAAGGTTGTCTCCACCCTGTAGCGGTGTTGGTTTGTTCCCGCGTTTCTTTACGTTCCGTAACCTAGATGGCGCCACCGTACCGTGGCAAGCGTTTGGTTTGTTTTTGCCCGCATTTAAACCTGGCTTGTTTTTGTTCTGGGAGAAAATATTCGTTCCCTGAAACAGTGCTCGCTCGACAAATGGGGTCACGTAAGACACCGTTGCTTGCGTCAATCGGCCAGTGTCGTCTGAGACCATGGAGTCTGAGACCATAGAGATTCTGAGACAACCCCAAGCCCCATAGTGCTGTGCAGCTAAACCAAAGCATGCTGTGCGCAGTACGAACAGCAGAACGCATCAGTACTTCTATGTTTACATGTGCTTTCGTAACTTCCACTGTTTGTCCCATCATTCCTATTGCTTTGTAAAGAATGTGCCCTAAATTTAAGCGCAAATCGCTCGTTTGTCTAGTTTGTAAGCTCTACCTAATTTGCGTCTGCTTCTGCCAGCCTCCGCCAATCGCAGAGCTTAGCCCATGTGACATCACAGGTTCTGTTGCGGGAAATGAGCTGGTGGGTCGCATGACCATTCCCGTTTTTCCTAATTATGTAGCTTATTCGAGCGAAGTTTACGTTAAAAGTGGTGTCAGTATGATTCTAACGAGACAATCTTTTGAATGAACCAAACTTGTGTTTTCTCTTCATGGCTCCTTTAAGTGCCTGTAAAGGTTTGGGTAAAAAAGGTCAAGAATTTACTACACTGCTTCAAAGTTTGGAGTTTACAGAAGTGTACTTTATGGTGCCGTCGGCTTTTGCCATCAGTTCTTTGCGATGTGGACCCACGTAGGGTCACAGGAAGGGGGAAAAAAGATGTTTCTTTACTTGCATTCATACTTTTGGTGCCCTATTCCACATAGCACGTGGATGCATTTCCATGTTAAGAAAGTATATGTGCCAAAGTCAGCCCCTAGAAGCAGAGGTTGCATCTGGGCTTGTGGGTACAAAATTGTGGCTGTGGAAATACATCATTTTTGTCTAGCACCTCAAGGCATTGAGTGGGAAAAGTTTTTTGGAAGCACGCGCATGGGTCGAGGCACATGGAAAAGAGTGTTGCAAACAGTTGTGTATTGTCAATTTACGGAGGGGAGGAGCTTGCGGTAATTAGGCATTGGGCATCAGTGGAAATCAAAATAGCAAAATTTTAAGGCAGTAGTTGATGCAAAACTTAGTAAAGATTGCCAAGTTTAGACTCTCCCAGTTGTGCGCAAAAGCTGGAACTACGTAGTACCGTATTTACTCGCGTAATCCTTGCACTTTTTTTTTTTGGAAAAGTCAATGCAAAGTTAGGGGTGCGAGAATTATGCGGGGAAAAAAAATCTGGTGCAGTGTTGCCAATTTGCCTTATGCCAATCCCGCTAAATGTAGCGGTCGTTTTGTATATGTAAGCTCAGTGTTGCCAACAGCAGCTCTTTCTTTTTATTTTATTATTTACATCGTAAACAGTCTCCCGTCGATTAGCGATCATGAAATTGCCGCCTTTGCTTACTGGCGCGCGCCCTATCTCGTCGTCGTATGTGTAAGCCCTACTCCAGTAACGCACGTTGAAGTCGGTGACGCCGAAGCACGTGCCTGCCTGCGGCACGGTTGCCGTGTTCGATCGCGTACTTTTTCGCTTTCAATTTGAAAGCGGCAGTGTAGCCGGCGTTCTTCCCCATGGCGAAGCGGCACCAAGCACAAAACAAAGAGATCAAAAAGTTCTCAAAATGGCAGGGAGCTATCCACCACTGACGCGAGTGACTCACTGACTGCTGCCGCTCAACGACGGGACCACGACAGCGACACAATGACACGACAGCGGGCTGCGCGAACACCATCTAGTTGCGCGCACGCGAAACATGCGCGAAACCGGCTCAAGGACAGTGTGGGTAGCGTGTTAGGGCGCCTGTTAGGGAGTAGCCATGCAGGTTGTTAGGGCGCCTGGATGGCCTTGGATACACAGCGCTCTCCGCCGAACGGAGAGGCGGCGGAGGAGGGCGCGCGTTGGAGAGCGCGTGCACCATGCGGGTTTCGCGAGCAGGCAACTTTCGCCGCTGCAAAGTTGGGGGTGCGAGGATTATGCAAGGAACCAAAAAATCCAAGTTTTGGTGGCTCACATTAGGGGTGCGAGGATTACGCGAGTGCGAGGATTACGTGAGTAAATGCGGTATTATGAGTTAAGGTGCTCTCTAAAATGTGTGGTGCTCTCTAAAACGGGGAGAAGGTAGGCACCCACTGTGTGTGAATGTTCCGTCCAAAAGGTGTGTCTACAGGCACAGCATACTGCTCTTGTTGCTGAGGTAGCTAGGTGTGGCTGAACATCTCTGCCGAAGTAGACCTTATCTTGGCAGGAAGCAAGTAGAGAGGGCAACTTCTATAATTGGAAGCACTGGTGTACAAAACTAATGTGCGTCTCGTCCTATCCCATTTTGCAGTGAATGAAGACATGGTAGAGGTGAACAGCTGATAAAATTCCAGTCACATAATTCAGTAATACATGGATATTGCATTCCTTCCGAACCGAATGTGGGGGCTATACTTGAGAAAGCAAAAAAAACTTAAAGGTTGATGGTTTTTATTCACTGTGATGTGTACTGCAGCAACAAATAGCTGTATAACAGCTTGTAGCTGGTGAAGCATTGCTTCAAATTTCCAGTGGCCAAATGTTCTCTGAGGCTTTCCTTTAGGGTTAATTAATGCAAGTGTAAAATGCCATAGTGTGGAAAAAACAGAAAATTGCGCCGTATTTGATGCCTGATATGATTTAAAACGTGGTAGCACTGGTGAGAAGTGGTGTGTAGGGCTGTCTTTGTTACTAAAACACTCTTACACAAGCTACCTAATGAGGCTAAGGCATTTCACTACTGAGCATAAGGTTGCAGGTTCAATTCCTGACTACAGTGGCCATTTTCCTGATGCTGGTGAACACAAAAAATACCAGCAGGTCAGGATTTCGGTGAACAGTAAAAGTGGTTTAAATTAATCAATAGCCTTCTGGCACAGTGTGCCTCATGGCCACAGGCCTGTAAGACCCCAATTTGCACTTCAAAGAGTCATATTGAAGTTTGGAGGCGGTCTGCAAAAGTGAGACGATCGTGCGACTTGAACAAAAAGGTGAACGTGTGTACCAAGTAAAAGAGTGCCCCAAGGGTGGGCGTGCCAGCCAGGCAGAACTGAGAAAAATCGTGAACACTACAATACAGAGCACTCGGTGCACACTGTTGTTACGTGCACATAAGATGACACTATTTTTTCATTGTGTGTGCCCAAAAGCAGTGTTTCGTCCACACCACATTACAATCTGCGAAGTGAACAGCTTAATAAATGATAAGAAGCTACATGGTCATAAGTGTTGCTGATACTTCATAGCATCATGCAGGCTACGTTTAATTTCTGGCATTACCATTGTACCCTCGGCCAAGTCAGGCCATGTTACATGAGGAAAAAGGAATGCGTGCTTCGTGAATCTAGTCATTCGCCCCCATCTTTAGCCCCATTTTGCTTTCCACTTCCCCTTGAAGCCCTCATCATCATTCACGTAGAACCTATTGTACATAGCAGCAGCAGCAGCAGATATCTATTTTAGAAATCATAACTGTCATTAACTGCCATTTTCACTGTGTGGTTGTTCTGAAAAGTCCGCAGTCCTTTGTGACCGATACCCGTTCCTAAAAACACAGATCTGTACAAAGTTGTCATCAAAGAAATTAAAGACTGGAACATGCGTGGCTTGTAGGCGATCACATTGTGCACTACAATACATGCCAGCCTGCGAATGTGCCCCCCCAGCATAAGAAGAAGCTGCACTTGACTGCAGCACTAGCTGCTCATTCACTACCACGGGTTTTTGACCTGTTATTCTTCAATGTTTAAATTAATGGGCTTTGTATTTATGATGAAACAGAGATTCTTCAGGTCTACAACAAACAGATGAACAGGATGATAATCCAGACCATGCAGTATTTCAGTTCTGTCAGCACATTTTGTACGTTCACCTGCACAGCTAGAATGAACCACATTTTCTGTAAAACTAGGTTTTTCATATTACATCGATCTCTTTCTTTCTGGTGCTTAGTTTGCTTGTAACTCATTTTTGCTTGGTATAAAGTCTAAACAAAGGAGTCCTGAGGGTCTGTACTTGGACAATAGAGAATGATCTGTGTGTTCAGTAATATGAGTTAACAAAACTTGTTGCTGAGCTAGTTGGTACATACTTTAAGAAAGAAGAAAAAACGTGGTGCAAACTAGACATGGACGAAGAAAACACGGTAAGACATATACATGCGCCTGTGTATGTCTTACCGTGTTTTCTTCGTCCATGTCTAGTTTGCGCCACGTTTTTTCTTCTTTCTTAATGTTCAGTAAGTTTTACTGCATAACAGTTTTTTTTTTTCATGCATTCACTTTTGTAGATCTTGTTGTCCTAGTTATTCTCACTATTATTGTTGTAACAATACATTTGTTGTTATCATTATTATTAGAAGACACTTACTTGCCTATGTGTGTGTAACCTGGTGTGTGCTTGCACGTCAGGGGGATCTGCACATTTATGCTATGTGGGTTGGCTTTGAGAATAAGCATGATGCTTTTGTGTCACTTTATTGGTGCAGCCCCATTTTAGTTGTGAATTTAACGTCTCGCACTTAGGTGGCAAGTGTGTCAGCACCACAACTGGCGCATGTGATCAGAGACAAGTTTATTTACAAGCTGTGTTTTACTGGGAGTGGCTGTGGAAGCACAGCCATTATAAGTTGCGAGATAAGCTCAGGCTAATTTGCTTGCCCTGACATGTTGTCACGTTACCTTCCATGACTGAAGGTTGGAATGAGTCTCCATACTCCACATCATTTCGTCCATTGTAACCTTTGTTGAGATTTCTCGATGTCCCGCATATTGGGAGCAGAAAATATCTGAGCCAGTCTGTGCGGCGCTGGGCCTTTGTCCATTTTCTGTACTACACTTAGGTTTGTGGGAAATGTTGAGAAAGTCGTCCATTTTTGAAACAAATGCTCATTCACAAGTGCATCTGCTAGTTTCGGGGACTGTGCTGTGTTTGCAATTTTCGGTCCTGCATTTCACGCTCATTAAAGAAGGTTACACAGAGCACTTCCTAATTTCGTGATAGTACTTGAGCACTTAGTATTAAATTGCCGTGGCACGGAGTATATATTGTTTGATGCATTTAAAAAAGGTCACGGAGACTGGGAAGCATTGACCCGGTATCATTTTTCTCGTGAAGCCGTACAAAGTGTGGCATTTTGGCGCGATGCAGTTCTTGCGCATTTCAGTGTTGTTGCGAACGAGTGCTATGCACGAACGTATATCTTCACCATGGATTTCGGGAGTACATTACTCAGAAATGTGGACTGCAGTGTGTGGCTGACATTACCATGCTTGCAATACCACACAATCCTCATTTGTACTACAGTGCAAGGTTACGTATGGACGCCTTTTGCCACTCAGTGATGTGCACACCCTACATCTCTTAAAGGGGCCATGCAGACAACATACAAGTTTCTTTTGTTTGAAAGATAACGATGCTGTTTGAAAGATAATGAAAGATAACGATTCAATGAGAAATTAATCAATTTAAGTTAAAATTTTGATTCTTCCGCCAAATCGTGTGTTTTAGTGAGTCTGCAATGACATCACAAGAAAAGCTGTACAGTTGATTGCGGAGCCTTGTTTACCGTTAGTCAAGGGCCGTTTTCTGCCTTTGCTTTGTTTTTAACCGTATTTGTACCTGGCTTTGATTTTGTTGAGGTAGAAAATAATCGTTTCGTGAAACACCATCGCTCATACCAATCGACCAGTGTCATCTGAGACAACCCCAAAGCGCCGCAGTGCTGTGCAGCTAAAACAAGCATAGTGCGCACACTACCAACAGCAGTACGCATCGGTACTTCTATGTTTACATGTACTTTCGTAACTTCCACGGTTTACCCCACCATTCTTACTGCTATAAAAAGAATGTGCCCTTAATTTAAGTGCAACTAGCTTGTTCAACAAGCTTATAAGCCCTGCCTAATTTGTGCTTGCTTTTGACGGCCTCAGCCAATTGCAGAGCTGCCACATGACATCATAGGTTCTGTTGCGAGAAATGAGTCAGTGGGTCGCATGGCAATTCCCTTTTTTCCTAATGATATAGCTTATTTGAGCAAATTTACATTAAAAGTGGTGTCAGTATCATTCTAAAGAGGCAATTTTTCGAGTGAACTAAACTTGTGTTTTGTCTGCATGGCCCCTTTGATTACCAAAGCCAACATCTTCAGCTCCTGTTGGGTATCTTGGCCTGACCGTGTGACAGGCACTGTTGACAACGCACGTAAGCGTTATTAGCAAACTTATCTGAGCTCTGTGCTTGTTACACAATTTCTGTAGCCAATAGGAAATGTGCAGGCAAATTGTACTTGAATCTGTAAACGGCGTTGTTGCACTATGTCATGGCTTTTTGCTAAATGCAGGACAGTTTCTTCCCTCTCTCTGTTTGTGCCAGTTGATTGTTTGACATCTGGTGTTACTAGAAGCGTTCATGTGACTCAGACAGTTGCAGCCTTTATAATCTACTACACATCAGCATCGTCTCTTCAAGTCGCATTGCTCTTTATTTAGCTAAGCATGCCTAGGTGACATATTTATTTGTTGGAAAAGGTGACCTTGAGCACTCGTTAGAGAGGGCATTCGAAAATCTTGTGAACTCAGTGTCGTTGCAAGACTGCAGAAGTGCATCGCCTTGGCCTTTGAGCTGGAACATTTCCAAATAGCAGCCGACTAAATGCGGGCAAAAACTGGCAAGCACCCAAGTCAGCTTATGTGGGTTGCTATACCAGCTCTATTCTTGCGATCATAATAGGTGACAAGGCCAGGAATGCTATTAGCTGCACCACGGGATTCCACAACCCTGCCGCCCTGTCCCGCACTCCCGCGTGTACTGTTGTTATTCTAGTGCTGCCATTTCCCTCTGCCCCATGTGCGCCGTAAGAGCAGGTGTGGCGAGCCCTGTGTGTCGGAGAGAACGGCCAACGACAGTGCTTAGCTGACCGGTGGTTAATAAGGTCTCCGTCCTGCTTCAAGAAATAGCCACGTGCTTGAAGGCTCTGATCACGAGTGTACACATTATGAATCTCAGTAGTGCAAGCAGAACTCTCCAAGATGCCTAGCCTTGTGTGTGACCTCTTGTACTGCACTTCACATGTACAGCTAGTGGTTCTGAGGCCGGGATGCTCTGTAGCGCTTGAAAAACACTTTGTACATGCTAGAATAGGACAGGCTTTGGTGCCGGTATTGCCGCGCAAAAGTGTACTTTGTTGTGCTGACGTCTTTTACTACAGTAGCCTAGAGTGGTGGCGTAGCCTGTACATTGTGAGTGGCAGATGTCAAGGTGGTGCTTGTCTCGAGCTGTGCAAAAAAAAAAAAAAAATTCAATGCAGTGTAGTACGGTGAGACCTCGTTATTATAAATTTGTTCATAGTGAAGGCACAGGTATAACAAAAATAAACATTTTAGTCCCAGATGCGGGTGTTATGTTCCCATGTAGTCTTGCGCATGTTAGAGCGCGAACGCCCATACAAGACACAAATTTCAGAGACGTTTTCAGTTTTTGTGTATCATCTGCAGATAGTTTGGCCAGCTACCTTATTTACTTGCATAATGAACGCACTTATTTTCCCTAAAAATTTCTGCATGCCTATATGGAGGGTGCATTTTTTTCTGCGTAAGCCTTTGTTTACTTGTGACAAACTCTTTACAGCATAGCTGCTGGCTGCAAGTGACCAGGACAGCAGTTGTTCTGTTAGTGAGGCTTACGGCTGCACTTTTCCATTCAAAATTAGATGGGGGGCATTCTGTACAGGGGCCAAAAATATCATGAATTTTCATCATCATTGCAAATGGTGTGTTCATTATGTAGGCCATTAAGGTATCACGAAGGTGGGCTATGTTCACAACTTGTGAGGAAAAAGCAGTCCAAATTGGGCTCAGTGGCTGCTACAGTGGGCTTCCTCTGTTTTCCGACTGCACACAACAGAACCAGGCATTTGTTCTTCCTTGCTTGTAGACTATCTGGGAATGGTCAATTAAGAAGGTCCAGGACCTGAACAGAAAGGACCCGTTTATTTTGAAGGTACGCCAGGCAGCTTTGGCTGGGCTGATACCACAGGCCGCTGCTCCACTTTCTCTGTCGCCTATCTTTTGCTTTTACTATCAACGTGCTTATTTGATGTGGGACAAAGCATGTTGTGCAGTGTTGATGGGAATTAGTGCACAATGACACCAATGTTGGCTCTGCATCAAAATTCTGCAGGTTTGGAAACTTTCAAGGGCTGGGAACGTGGGCTTAAACAATTGCAAATACACTCATCAAAATTCAGGTTGAGGAGCTTAGCGCAGAAAATTGTGCTTTCAGCTTTCTCTTATTTATTCACTGCCTAGTAATTGGATTATTACAAAACATTAAAGGGACTATGAAGACAAAAACTTGATTTATTCAAAAGATATCCACAACAGAATAACAATCATACCACTTTTAATGCTATCTTCCAACAAGCTAGTTAACAAGCAGATGAAAGAGAGGCAACTCGGCAGCCAGGGATCAATAAACATGATCCCACAATCGTAGAGGCAGTCGGTCACACCACTTGAGTGCTAGCATGCATTTGATGCATTGATTAATTACTCTGTTATTGGTGCCTCTCCAATGACATCACTGCGTATGTTTGGTAGTGGCAAATTTGAAAGTTTGCCTTTTTGGGTGTGTGTATGTGTGTGTGTGTGCATGTGCCTGTGTGTTCAAACTGTCTTTCGTGGCTGGAATGTTGTTGAACAAGTTATCACAGGGGCTCCTTTTTTCGAACGAAACAAGAACCCGTATGTTGTCTTCATGGTCCCTTTATCCTTGGTCATTCTTGGCGCTGAGGACTCTCTCTTGGTGTGTGCAGAAAGCGCGACCATAATTAGCGTTGGGTAGCCCAGCTTTTTTGGAGGACCTATTGATGGATGCCACGATAACTGCTGGCTGTGGGGAACCTTACATATCACAGTGCTTCATTCAGTTTACCAACCTCGTCAAGGTGGCTCTTAGGGGAAGCAGCTATGTTGGCATGTATCAATATTACGTCGCAAAAGTCGTCCTGTATTGCTAACGTGTAATCATATTAATGTTGCATTCCAGACATCCCATTTGATGTTTTAGAATGTGCATTTGGCCAGCAATCCATGGCTACTATATGTTAAAGGAGACAACCGGCTCATGTGTGAGACCGTTTGTTTGTGTAATGCACGCTGCAGCAATTTTCTTTTTCTTTTTGAAGTATCTTTTTTTTTTTCTAGCTGGCTAGTCTGCACAGCCAGCGCCTTGGACTTGGCAAGTTTTTTTTCTTAAGAGTTCCCAGTGAGTGGCAGACTTCAGACTTTCCCGCTAGAGATGCTTAGACAGGGTTGGTGTGTGTCACAACTGATACGGTGCATGACAGCTGGCAGACAACAGAAATGGGCTTTTGTCAGTTCACCATCTTTCTGTGCTGCCCCGCCGTGACAGACGTTTTCCTGTGTGCATCTACAAACTCCTGCTATCAGGTTTAGTGAAGTCAAAAA
The DNA here is from genome assembly GCF_048455015.1 of Haemaphysalis longicornis. NCBI lineage: Eukaryota > Metazoa > Arthropoda > Arachnida > Ixodida > Ixodidae > Haemaphysalis > Haemaphysalis longicornis. The sequence goes on from NW_027526203.1 coordinate 255,068,839, forward strand.
TTGTTTTGAAGAGATGGATGCCCCACCGTGTCCAGCCTGAATGTTTGTGTTGCCAAAACAAGACTTCACCATGTATATACTTGTCTGTAATATTACAAAGTACAAAAATATCTTCATGAAAAAGCCTGTCTTCCTGCCTTCTTTCGGTATGGTGTTTGCTTCCCTCAGAAGAGCATTTTAAATTTGCCAAACTTGAAATTCGTTCTTTTCGAAAGGCCAAATATTGCTTCGTGGATAGCGTAAGCTTGTTTAAAACTGTGCCGTCAGAATAAATGGTGCCCAGCCCGAACTTCGGCTACCTGTCACCACTGTGTGCCAATCCTTTTCCCTTGGCAGTGACTGCATTTATTAACACCGGATGCTGTGCTTGTGTTTGAAACAATTTCCCATGCTGAACTGGTACTGATGAAGACAGGAGTAGCACCTTGTCACACAAGATGTAAACCATGTACATAGTGCCCTGGCTGCTGTGTTATAGTTGCTGGCTCCAGTGCTTCCTGATTGATGGTAAAAAAAAAGCTCCCAGGCTTGTGCACGGGGTATTACTCAGAAAATGCAGAATTAACTTGGTCTTTAAGCAAGATGTCTTTCTGTTCGACAAGACCCAAAGGCGTCTACTCTAGCAATGAAGGCCATTTTATCTTGGAAGTAAAGGGCCAACAGCACACTGCGCAAATGCTTCAGGGAGCAGCAGGTTTACAGAAATTGATGGCATCAGATTGAGGTCTTGCTACATTGCTGAAGAAAGAAAATGGAGTGCATGCGAAACACACTTAAATGGGCCATGCAGACAAAACACAAGTTTGTTTCATTCAAAAGATTGCCTCATTGGAATCATACTGACACCACTTTTAACGCACACTTCGCTCAAATAAGCTATGTAATTAGGAAAAAAGGGAATGGCCATGCAACTCACGAGCTCATTCCCCGCAACAGAACCTATGACATCACGTGTCCAGCTGTGCGGTTGGCCGAGGACGGCCAAAGCAAACACACATTAGGCAGGGCTTATAAGCTTTCCGAACGAGCTATTGGCGCTTAAATGTGATGCATATTCATTTTACAGCAGTAAGAGTGGTGGGGTAAACAATGAAAGTTTTGAAAACGCGCGTAAACATAAAAGTGCCGATGCGCACTGCAGTTGGTAGTAGGCGCACTATGCTTGCTTTAGCTGCACAGCAGTCCGGTGCTTGGTGTGACGTTGTCTTAAGTGACCCTGTTTGTCGAGCATACCCCATGTTTTACAAAACGATTACTTTCTACCATAACAAAAACAAGCCAGGTGCAAATACAGTCAAAAACACAATGGTCTGCGGCTCAGTATGGTAGCACTACCTGGAAGGACTGATGGTAAGCAAGGCTGTAGAGCCTAATGATGCACTGAAAGTTCATTTGAATACCTGCCCTTGTGACTTCATGGCAGACATCACAGAAACACAATTTGGTGGGAGAATCAAAATTTTAACCTAAATTGATGAATTTTTCAGTGAATACAGCATCGTTTGCTCCTGGACAAGTGCTGGAGGCACTGTAAAACATGAAATTTTTCAAATAAAACAAACGTATTTTCTCTGCATGGCCCCTTTAAGGCAAAAAGTTGTGTACGATATATCCCTCGGACACACAGCATAATTAAATGCCGTGTGCTTATGCGAAGCACAGTAGTTTTACTTGGCTGTAAGCCACATAGAAATGTACTATTATGAGCAATATGAAAGGGAACACAGTAACGCGTGGCAAACAGCCTCGAAACAGACTCTGAGCGATACGCGGATGGCGCTGTGAAAAACAAAGGGGGAAAGGAGGGCGCTCTTCCACTAACTGTTGGCACTCCCACCACGCTGGGATTTTTACAAAGCCGCAGCTTACATCATTTCGCCGATAATATGGTATCGTCGGACAGCCGATAAGACGCACGGCGGGAATGGGAACAGTTGTTAGAACAGCGTCCCCCTTTCCACTTTGTTTCCCACGGCGGCCGCTGCGTATCACGCATAGCTGGGTCTGAGGGTGTTTTCTATGCGTTCCCGTGTTCCCTTTCATATTGCTCATAATAGTACATGTTGGCGTTAGTCAAGATTATAACTATTGAATGCGCATGTGCGCATTAAAGGCACAATTAATTGCCCCACCCCCCACCCCCCTCCAGTCCTTTGGCGACTGTTTATTCTTTGTAATAAAGGTTGCTCATCATACATTTTCTTCCCAGTCTTCTGCAACTTCAACTAGGTGGGAACAGCGCTTAAGATACTTTCAAGACTGCCTGCATTTAAATTAAGATCCCAATTACTTTTTTCGGAAAAACCATAGCTTTCAAAAAAGCCAAATAGGTGGGTAGTGGTAACTTAGTATCCAGTAGACATGAAACAAAAATTGCTTGGCTTGCATAGACTTTCACCGACTTGCACTTTTATAACATCCCAGCCAATATATTATCTGCTAAACCGTGGCACACTGCACCTTCAGCAGTGCTGAACCTGTACTCAAACTTCTCTGTGCATATGAATGCTCAGACATTTTGAGCACAATGTTAGAAATTCACTGAAGACCAAACCTATGGCACAGCTTGCGAACTGCAAACTATATCTGCTGCTCCACAACTCCTTTATTGGTTTGGAGGCGCAACTGCAATGAAGAGCAAGTGCTATGTAGTTTGCCATGGTTTGTAGATTACGCCTTGCAGTGATTCTTCATTGATCAGAACAGAACGCATCTGGTGCGACTACATAAATGAAAGAAAATGTATGCTGGCAACTGCATATATGCCATGTCCATGTGTCAATGTTTTCGAGATAAGAGCTACATCCCATTTGCTGACTGTGCCAGTCGTATCACCCAAGTACCCGCTATCTAATCAGCCAACTCTAATCCAGTCCTGGAAGGATTTGAGAGTAGACCCAATAAGCAGTATAAATTTGCTCAGCTGAATTTCTGCGTCTCGTTTGCATGGAAAGTTGTGACGAAGATCAATTTTAAGGATGATAATAGCAAGCTTATGAGCAGAATGTCAACCTAGCTAGACCGAAATACAATGACGCACAACTGAGTTTATGTCCATGTGAGATACGGTTTATTTACAGCTTCCAAGATGCACCGTAATGAGAGAGGAAAAAAAAATTAAAAATGTTCAAAATGGGATGGTAATGGCATCTCAGACTTCATCCTCATTCAAGAGCATGTTTGGAATGCCGTTGGTGATGGGGAATTTCCTCCCCGTCTCTGGGCACACAAGTTCTCCATCAACAACTTCCACCTGTACAAAAAAAAAAGGGAAGGGGGGGGGGGGGTAAGAAAAACTGAAGCACACCGCAAAATGGAAATAACACAGCAATAGAATTCCAAAATCAGTTCACTGATAAATCAGCCACGTGATAATATAAACCAGTGGCAGATGCTGGCATCCTCGATTCCTACTTGGCCACATGACGACTGCTCCTCTGTTATGCCACCACTGGCAGTTTGTGTTGCATGAAGTAAGTACAAATTTAGCTTCCTTCATTCTTTTGATAGTTTTTGATAGTTGCAAACCTCTGTCACATGTTTCAGTTCCAAGTCAAAGCATTGCATGGGTAGGTTTTGAACTGGATGCATCCCCATGCGGGGTGTCGAGAGCTTAGTGCAAGACCTTGGAGGTGATACCTTCCACTCATCGGACACAACTTGGATACATTACTGTCATCCATGGACAACCATGCCCTTGAAACGCATTTCTTGAAAAGACTGCAGTCTAAGATAAACCATGGAGTGGTCATCCATACGGGTAGACACCTTCATGCACTGCCCTGTGTGCCATACGTTATGCAGGCACTTTTAAAGCACAGTGTCATAACCAAAGTTCTCATCACACTGGCGAACAAGACATAACTAGGAAGCTGCAAACCAAGACTTGCATCTGTTGTGAGCACTCCATCTTCTGGCACTTGCTACAATAGTGAACTTTCCTTGTGATTAAGGTTCATTTAAACTAATGATGCACACTCCCGCCTTGCAAGAGGACCGTGCAGCAGTAACATGTAACACAACGAAAAAGTGGTTCGCTCATATCTCCACAGTCCCCTTCCACTAAAATTGGATGCTATTTGTGCTTGCTTAGCAATCACACTTGAGATAGGGAAGCGGATGCCTTCATGCGCCTCATTAGCCTCTCGTCCCCACCACTGGACTCAACTTTGTTGCCCAGCAAATGTAGCAACCTTTTTGTCTCGGCTATGTGTGAATCTACATCTCGGTCCTTGGTGCTGTTCGAAAAATGTGGCCACAACATTGTTGAGCACCCTTCCTTCGTGGTGACACGTTTGGCTGTGCTTGCAGCGACCCCTAGATGTGTGTCGCCAACACTGCCTCTTTCAGTGGCACAGCCCAAATTTCTCTACCCAGGAGCATTTAAAATTAAGCTGCGCCTGGGCACATTGTAGTGGAGGGCTCCTGATTAATTTTGACCACCTGGGGACCCTGCAGGAACTGCACATTTGGAATTAACGCCTTTAACATGTGCCGAAATCTTGACACAGAGTTTTTGTGCCAGAATGTTGAGCGGCAAGAGAAAAGGAGAGGGCGATGCCTCTAAAGAGACAGCAGGTGGGGAATGGGCTTTGGCTAATACCAGCTGCTTTCTGTTCCTTTGTTCAGCTTCTGTCTTCTTGTCATCTTGTGACGCATACCTCCCCAAGCATCTCGCAGCATTTCACAATTAAGCTGCAGTCAAATAGTTTGTGCACCACAGAATTTTCTGTAATGAAATATTTCGAGCTACCCGGAGAGCCTGCCAAAAACCTTCCGAAATAAACGGGGACAGATAAAAGCTGGGAGAAACAAGAGCTTGGTATGAGATTTCAAAACCTTGTGGGTTAACCAAACTTTCCAGTTATCTGAGTTGGGGTAAATGGTTTTTACTGTATTCCCACGGGACATAACTCTTTCATTACTGCGGGTAACTGACCGATTTTTACAGGTCTAAGAAAACATTTTTTGGGGCTAAACATGCGGGTGAGGCACATACTGCAGTGACATAAATGCAGAAGGTTCAATGCCCTTTCCAACAACACGAGTTTTAATAATGCTTTCATAAATAATGATTGCAAAAAAATCCACTTCAAAAATTTTGTCCCGACGTCGAAGAAAATTAAAAAAAAAAAGTCGTGTATAACAAACCACTATTAGTAGAAAAATTCAGAATATACGCCTTGTAGGTCAACATTTTAAAAACCCATCCTAGAAAAAATGAGTTGTGTGGAACAATTTGCACATGTAAAAAGAAAAACGTAAACACGCAAAGTTCCCAAACTTTGTGGTGGAGCCCAACCTGCATGGTTCTCTGGAAGAAATCTGGTGGTTTGACATTATTAGAGGCACCAATTAGCCCCCACGTGATGTAAAAACACCTGGTCAATGACTACGGCCAGCACAAGATTCAGGGCGAGCAAGCAATGCGAAGAAATCCACTTAGAGCTGAAAACCGAACTCGGTGGTGGATGCTTGTTGACGTTCTGATCATCACTTATCTGTCAGAACTTTCACTTGCGGTTTATCATCATTTTCTGACTTGCTATGTTAGCCCTGCTTGCAGGAATAAGGTGCGATGCACTAATCGTGCCCAGCAAGCTTTCACTGAGCAGCTGTCACACGACAAAAGGAGTTCAGCACTACAAGCCTCCTGCAATGCAGCGCCACCTAACATTTTCAAAAAACAATATCAAGCCTGTTGGAGACTGTCAGAATAGACAGTTGTACTAATAAGCGACCCTAGACCTCCAGAAACACCCTCGTATGTAAACGAAACTGGCCGGTGAACAGCTGGCGGTGTTCAAGACTGATTGGAAGCGCTTTCCCTGTCTGAACTGATATCCGACGACATGGTGTTATCTTTTGACCTTCAGATAGAGCTGCTATCACAGAAGTAACGCGTGGATGAAGTGAAATCACGAGTGGCATTCATTTTTGAGGAACAGTAGCGGGCGACGGAGGTGCCATGGCAAATCGGCTTGAAGTTGGGTAACTACTTAATAGCGCCAAATATGAATTTCGCAACGCAAAAACAAAACTGAAACTGCTGGAAGCTGGCTGAGAATGCCAGGTCCACTTGTTAGGCATGCGGGGAACCTTCAGAAATAAGCTTTGGCAGAATAAAGCTACCCTTTCTCTGACCCAACGCTCACTAGAGAATAGCTGGCGCCTCACAACGCTGTCGGATTACAAAGCTGACAACCTAATTTGATATTTAACTTTTTTGGAGCCTTTTGATGAAGAAAATGTGATGGTAATGCAGCACAACAACGAGCGGCATGCTTTTCTGTCAAGCGCAGCAGCCATACCCCTTTTCGCAAAAGCGCACACACCTCTGCTCGCCCGAAACGCCGTCAAAGATCTCGGTGTCACCGGAGCGGAAAAATTTAAACGTATTCTAAAAGTACAGTGCCTATACTAACCATTGGGGTGCATTAGGTGCACAAGAAACGACTACATGTCCAAATCGGCAATATAAAGCATCAACCACCGGTGATCGATTTAACAAAGAGTTAAGGTGCAAGGGGAGCCCTCGGGCTGCTTACGAACTGGTAAATTGAGGAGGCCGACTATTTCCACCAGCCTTGGTGGACATTACAGGGGTGTGCCGTGACTGTTGCTGTCCTGACGGCAGTTTGCCTAAATGAGTTGAAAGAACCCCGCAACCCCCCCCCCTTCTTTTTTCAGGCATTTTCCCAGGTGCTACGTCTGTTCCTAGTTTCATGCAGAGATGGACACAAAAAGGCTGGTTAAAGCCAGTACAAAAACAAAGTTAATTTCTATATTTAAGAATACAAGCAAGTGGAGCATTGCTCTCCCCTTGAAAATCGAAAAACCACTGCTCGCTTTCCGACCCACTCTGATGACGTTATACGGGAGGGACCCGTGAGAACAAAAAGTGTCACATTGTGGTAGCTCTAATCTGATAGAGTGACAGTTTGGGAAGCCCCTTTTTTGAGCTTTTTGACATTGTCATTACCATGGTTACAGTGCCATGGGTGCCCATGTTGTCAATGTTTTTTTTATTTATGGGACTGTGCACTTTGGTTTTGCTTGCCATGGCAAGAACGACTTATGAGCACATAAATTGCGTATAACGTACATTGCATGGCAACAGGAACGAGCAGAACACTCTAACATGCCGTGTGCAAAGAATAAGCCAGCAGCACACACAAGTGCTCGGAGCGAGGCGGTAGTTTGTGGCTTGTATTACTATTTCTATTCATTGATTTTCTTTTGATAGTCTACAGTGGAGTTATTATGCTTACTTAAAAAAAATCATGTTAGAGTCATTTGTTCGATACAACAGCATATACAAAATAGTACAAGCCCGGCCAATTGTAAGACACCAGCTGTGTTGCCAGATGCGGTGGCCTCAGGAGTGTCGCAACCAGTTCCACATTTGCTTGTATTTTTCATTGAAAAATCGAATAGCTTTCTCATTTGTGCTCATCTTGATCATTATTCTTAGCATCTATCCCTTAATGACACCAAGGACAAACAAAGTGCCCAGAAAGTATCTGGAGAAAAAAAAAAAAAAAAACACCGTGGGGTTCCGTTAACTATGTTCCCTGTTACTGACTAAATGTTACAGATGGCTTGCACATGTCACTACCGCCCTTTCTGGTGCACTGCTCTCTGCTTTCTCAGCGCTGCTCAAAATAACAATGGCAGATAAGTTCACAGGCTTTCAGCGTGCACACGGCACACCAACAAGGCAGGTACGCTTACACCAGTGCAAGCTGTCTATGAATGTAGCCAGTTGTAACTGCGCACAATTTCTACTTGTAGCTTTAAACAGACCTATCTTGCAGTGAGATTCAGCATCACAACGTTGCTGCTAAAACTTTTATGCTGCAAAAGCAAAGAAGCAAAAGAGCTCCAGGTCAGCATTTTTTGTAGAACTGTCTTTTCAGAAAAGTACATGAATTCGAAAGACCACGCATGTGGCCCAGCACATGAGTAGACACCAACTGCATGGTTCAGGCGATGTGAAATATAATCCAAAGAGCGCCAGCTTAACAGCTTCTCCAACCCAGAAGAAAAAAATCTACAAACTTTTCTCAAGACGGCAGATGTACAACGTTCAAATTATGTGCTTACATTTGTGCGGCAAGCCAGAGACCCTTGAAAATTCTATGAATCATCCCAGTTTTCAAACTAACCAGCGTACGGCACTTATTGCACAGCAGCTCGACCACTCTGAATACATATACTGTACTCATGCAATTTTAAACATTCCCTCTTTGTCGTGGACTGGCCCACTTCAAAAAAAGAAAACGGATGCATAAGTCAAAAGCTGTGTCTGCTTTGTACTGGGTGGTAGAAATAAAGAGATGGGGTGCTCACATCAATCATTGGGCATGAATGCGACATCCATCACACACAACACCGCTTTGGAAACCAGCATTTCTTTACAGTGCCTCACCTCAAATAGTGTGTGGTGTACTTGCTTCAGAAACTCTTCATTATGCTCGTAATCTGTTGCCACCGTCTTTGGTAATTCCCCCGCAACGCCAACCTGAAAGAGAGAAAGAGAGAGAAATATTTTTATCTGTCGAGCAGTGGCTGATGTATGGGCCTTGCCCCGTGAAAGGAATCCCTAGTCCGAGATTCCTTGGCTAGGTTTACTGTATTTCCACTGTATTTCCACATTTCGTGCCCTCTTCCCCACCAATTTGCTGATGCCAGCTACGATGATGCTGAGAAAGTCGGCAGGACTAAATTTCAAGGATTGCTCGCATGTTTAACCTGTACAACGTGTGTGAACAAACAAGAGGTCAGTATTAACTATGAGATGGGTGAAAATCAAAGTTTTGAGGGCTGGATAACAACACAGTGCAAACCAGTGGGACGTTAAGTATGGTAGTTGGTGCAGCACATATAGACTAAGGCTCCGAACTTCCACTACACTCTTAAATAATGGATTACAGTGGTTAAACTGCCCAATTTATCAACAAATAAGACTTTGATAAATTCCTTTTAGCATTCCTCGAAGAGATGGTGGTTCCACGCACCCAGTTGCTTTAGGCTGCTCGGTCATGATCATGGCTGATTTTTTTGAAAAGTGTTCACACTGCACTCGTTTTGCTAGTTCCATTAGTTGTATAAATGACAACACTACTTCTCATTTGAACTGGAAGCATGGACACAGAAATAAATAAGAATGGGGGTGATGTGTGTTTGGGGGAGAGGCAGCGGTAAGGACACCTACTCCTACCTTACAATGGTGTGTAGTCAGGAGCACATTCGTGTGTATACATATCGCTGATCTCTTAAAACTGAGAATGAAGGGGACACTAAAGGCTGAATAGCGTTTGGTTTTAACTGAAAAAAATCACAGGTTTATTTGCTTTTGCAGCCTTTATTATAAATAATTATAAAGCTGGCATATGAGCACTGCTCCCCCTTTCTGACCATGCCATGAGCTTCTGGCACCTGTGAGAAGGTGTAGAAAGTATGAACAGTAAGCTGACAGCCAGTCCTGGTTGATCGAAGCTGGCTGTATAATATGCATAATGTGTGCGGTATGTTAATGTTGCTGCTAATGGGAATCGGTGAAATGACCATGCGCCTCTAACGGCTGCTGCCACTGTCACCAACCAACCCCCCCCCCCCATCCCCCAACCCTGTGGGTATGTGGATGTCACAGCCAAATGGGAAGGGGTGAATTGGCCGAAAGCTTTGCACAGCAGCTGCCATCGTTACTAGCCAAACGCTTGCAGTGGGTATGTGAGAATTATGGGTAGGTATGTTGACCTTGTAGCAAAATGGGAATTGGCCAAAAGCTTATGATGCGACATTCTGCTTCCTGCTGGGCACAAGCCAGGCACTTCCTGTGTGCATCCAGTGCCACCTACTTGCTCATTTGGAACACTTTTCTATTCTTTCTATCCTGTCTACTTCGTGCCCACCATATATCTATTCTCCGTAACATGTACACGCAAATCATAAAGCTTCGGGTCTTATGCACGGGCAAAAAATGTGCGCAAACCATTTCCTTCAAGGGAAAATTTCAGCTGTAGACTTCAATGGTTATCATTTTACTGACATCTGCATATGTTACGGCTTTTATAAAATACATTTTTCATTAGTCAGCCAAATTGAATAATTAAAATTTCTTGAGATTTCTTTTCTTGGAAGAAATAAAAGAGTAGCAATTATTAGTTGTATTTGTCAAAGACTATTGGCCTACGTCAGCTTCGTTCTGTAGATGTAGATGCGACACACTGGCACTGCACCCGCAGCAAGAGGTTCCATTTTGTTCATTTTCATTCTACTCCGTTCCTCTTGTGTTGGATATGGAAAGAAGTGTACGTGCAATCGTATAAAACATTTTAATACCTTAATTTTAAAAAAGTCCAATGATCCAGGAGGCATTCGAACTTGCATTGCTTCAGTATACAGTCGAGTCCACTTATAACGATACCGTTTATAACAATATATCGCATATATTGATGAACAGCTGTGGCACCGTCGACTTTTGTATTCTTTCTATGGTAAAATAAACCGCTTATTACAATGCTCCAGTGCCACGATCTCGGATATAACGATTCAATCCGGTTATATTGTGCGCCAAAAGTGCAACAGTGATGACTCTAACGCCGCGATTGCGCAGCCTACTCAGGTAGTGTCTTCGTAGGAGGCCCAACGCGTGACACAGTCCCGCGGGGACTTTGTGTCCGCCAAGGACATTTACCTCAGCTAGGTGAAGCACCAATAGACGCTCTTGGGAAAGATTTGCGCTCGCTTCACATGCGGCAAACAAAGGTGACCGACTGTGGCTTCTTTTCTGCAAATTAGTAGTAGTACGACCTTGCTGGCATGTGAATAAAATGTTTTGAGCTCTGTTCCGTCTTTTTATTTCACAACCCACTTATAACAATTATCGGTTATAACGCTGGGATTTCCTTGGCAATTGGATATTGTTATAAGTGGACTAGACTGTAATATGCGAGAACACGCTCCAGACCGCTCGACCAACGGAGAAGCAGCATAAGTGGTGGTTTCAACTATTATTTACCAATTTTGCAACTGTTCGGCCATAAAGCAGCAACATCCAGCATGCTGTTTTTGAATTCGACGTCACGTATCGTACAACTGACTATTGCAACAAGAGAGTTTTAGCACTCCGTATGCTCCGTCTGTTGCGTGTTGACCGTGACCTCACTGCGCCTGCACGCGCGGGAAGGGCGAGGAGGCCACCCCCATCTTAACGAATGCGCGGGCATGGCGAGGGACGGCCCGTGTAACTAATCCACCCTACCTGAACGAATGCGCAAGCGCCCAGACGGGTCGCGGTCAATACGGTACGCACGTAAAACGGAGCATACGGAGTGCTGAAACTCTCTATTGTTGTGTAGATTGCATAGAACATTGCCCTCAAACATGGCCCTAAAGTTCTGTCGGACGTAACTCTAGACACTGTCTATTTTATTTCGTGCCGATCGCCCAACAGACGATGAAAAGACGAAGGTCTTTGCATACCAAGGTGGGTCACGAACTCTCTAACTTGTTCCTACTGCGCATACGCGACCCATCGCCAGGATGCGCGGCATGTGCTGAAAGCCACGCGCTCCGTTGTTCGCATTTCAATGTATCACGTTACTACTGCAGTGCAAGAAACAGTCATACGCTGGCGGCTGCTTGGTAAAGAGCGTCCCAGTCCAGCTTGGGTATCATGCGGCAGACGAACTCGGGATTGAATTCCACAGGCACCACTCTGGTTTCGTTGGCCTGCAATTGAAGGGATACATAAATTAACCCGACCATTTGACTTTGCTAAAAACACAGGAATGTGACCCGAGCTCACCACGATGCCGAGGGGAAAACCCGTGTTGACTCCTTTAATGCACTTCGACGTCATCATGTTGTGCGTAAGCAGCTTCATTTTGCTGTTTCCTACTTTAAACACAAACTATACACGACTATCTTCACAATGCTGCAAGGGAGAAAACACGCTGCAGGAGAGTCGTAGCTGCACGGATTGCTCGCACGCGGATTACGGAAGACTGTGGCTGCTGTGGCCAAGACAGCCAACGCAGGCCAATGCAGGCCAATGTGTGAAAGCTCTTGTCAATAGTTTTTATCATAACAGTACAAACTTCTATAAAAAATGTATTTATAACTGTATTTAACTTATTTAAGCAGCGTGTAGACTTACGTCGATTAATTTTATATTACTATTTATTTGTCCTTGACATCATCATCAAGATTGCGTTGCTGGGTCGCTGGGTGTTGTAGAAGAAATCGCGAAGTCCGTCCTCTCTGGCTTGGTGAAACCACTGCGCTGGAACCATAGCTGGAACCGCTGTCGCTGCTTCCTGTAACGTGAACCGATTATCGAGTGGCGGCAGCGACTTCACGGCACGTCCACCGTAGACCGACATCATGGATGACATGCTATTTCAACTGCGGTTCAGCTCCAAGCAACTTGAGCGGCTCTCCAAGAAGGCTGAGAAGGACGAGCGGCTGCAGAAGGCTAAGATCAAAAAGGCTTTGCAGCAAGGAAATGTTGAAGGCGCGCGCATCTACGCCGAGAACGCTATCCGCAAGAAGAACGAAAGTCTGAATTACCTGCGCATGGCCTCCAAGGTGGACGCCGTGGGCTCAAAGATCAAAAGTGCAATGGCGATGAAACAGGTAAGGAACCGGCTGCAAACGCTTAGTTCGTGGGTCACCCCGTTCGGCTCATATGGCAATTAAGTGCGTAGGGAAGTGGCATGTCCTTTTCTTTTATCTGAGACGAATTTTCCGCCGGTTGTAGTAGCAGCACAGGCGGCTGTTGACACTGTCGACAGTCACTTTTGCGGCTTCCGTGTGGAAATGTCCACTGATAGTACTGTATGCGGGTGTAGCAAGCCGGTTCATAATTGGAACGTAATGTATCAGTACTGTTGTGCCTTTCTTTCGTAGTGTCACTAATTACCTGTCACACTAATTGCTTGCTTTCCTTTGGTTTGCATTTTTTAGTTCTGTACTGATCTCAGTGGAGCGTTGTGGCATTATAATACAGCCCTTTTGTGCTGCAATTTTGTTCCCCACTTCATTTTTTTGGCACAAATACAACACTGAAATGGACATATGTAATACAGCTTGAGTCAAAAATCTACTTTGGATTTTGTCAGTTTATGGTGGGTGCTTTTTGTGGTTGAGTACCTGTCTCATAATTCAGTCCTTTGTAGGGAAAAAAAGGTTGCCGTAATATTTAGGAATTACCACTCAGGACATGCTCAGTACATGAGGCCTAGTAATAAAATGTTGGATCAGCCTTTTCCGTTGTAGTCCGAGTCAGCAGTATCTATAGTACATGCTTTCCTTTTGTTTACATTTGTGCATGCTGTACGGATCTCACCGCTACATTGTGTCATCATGGCTGCTGTTCTGCTGCCGCCTGCTACACTTTTAATCCATTCATTTCTCGCGCATCGCTTGACACCCTTAAGTGTGAAGCTTTGAGATATTCGTGCATGTGAAGAAATAAGAACCCTTGAAGTTGTGTACTTCAATCCGGAGCAGCGTGCACTCTATGGCTTGCAAGGATGCAAGTGGTAAAGCTTCCTTCTCTTGTAATTATTTGAAGTTGCCAGCTGGCTATCCCTTTACTGTGGTGGTATTAATCAGTGGCATCTTTCCGCTTTGAGAATTATAGCCGCGCTAGAATGGTTGACCTGTAAGGAAATGAACAGATAGCTGTTTCTGAATGTACATGGTCTTACTTAGCATGCAAGAAAACAATGCTCCAACGTCCAGCCTCATTCATGCCCTGCAATGGGCAGAGATAGATTTGCCTAGTTGCCTAGACTTTTTGATAACATGCTTAAATGAAGGTCCTGCTACAGGCCATTAGGCCTTGTGAAGAGGTGTGCCAAGAATTCATTGCTAAGGAAAGCCTTTCCTCTGTAGCTAAAAATGATGAAAGAGCGCCGTCAGCACGGAAACTTAAAGAGATGGATTGCCTCCCTAACGGTTATCGTGCAGGTCACCAAGAACATGGGCGGCGTCGTGAAGGCCCTGGACAAGGCCATCAACTCGATGGACCTGCAGAAGGTTTCAGCCGTCATGGAGAAGTTTGAGCAGCAGTTCGAGGACCTGGACGTGCGGAGCTCGGTGCTGGAGGACGCCATGGGCACAGCGACCACCACGACCGCACCTGCCGCTCAGGTGGACCAGCTCATCCAGCAGGTGGCTGAGGAGAGCGGCCTGGAGATGATCGACCAGCTCAATGCAGCCAGCCTGGCACCAGCCGACTCCATCGCCGCCTCCACGGGCCGCCCCCAGGCTGCCGAAGACGCCCTCACCAAGCGTCTTGCCGCACTTCGCGACTGATGGCTTTTGCGTCTGCCCCTCCGAAACCGACGTGCTCTACACAAGTGCTTGATGACTTCCCGCAGCTTTTTGCAAGGCGCAAACAAAGCTCCATGTCCAGCTTATAAAAGTCGCAACACCGGATGGCGAGTTTGTATTTTTGCTGGAGCCCTAGCCGCCATTTCCCCGGTGATGTTTTGTGGTTTCAGCTCTTGTTCAGGTCCACTGGTGGCATTCTGAATTGCCCTGATGTACGTCAGCATTGTTGGGTGCCTTGGCTGGCCATCACAGTTGCAGTGCATATTTAATTGATCAGGCAGTGTGCTGCCCAGTGACACGGCAATATTGTAACTTGTTAATGGGAAGGATTGTGTTTGGATTGAAGATGTGTCCATAAATAAGGTGTGTATTTGGCCCAATGGTGTGTAACGTGGAGGTTGCATTAAAAAAGGGCCAAGGGTGAAGGAAAGGTAATGAACTGCGTGAATGCGCAGTGGAAGCCAGAAAAAAATGCTGGAGAGGATGAGAAGCAATGTGGTTCCTTGCAACCAAAGCAGAGTTTGAGGAGATGTTTGGCAACAACTTTTAAAATGGTAGCCTATTTTCAATATGCATGGACAAGAGTTGATACTAACACGTGCGTGGCAGTGTGCGATGTCTGGTATTAATCTTGTACATCTTTTAACTCCTTTGGGTAAAATGCTGTTATATGTGTTGTGTGTGTGCATGTAGAAAAATTTTGGTAAAGAGCAGATTGTTGACAGTGACAGCTCTTTGCGAGCAAAAAATTATTAATCATTGCATATGTCTTCGATTAATGAGCAGTGTACTACAGAAAAAGATGAAAGACCACTGTTGGTTTGAACAAGGTAGTATTGAGATGGTTGTGCTCACAGGAATATTAGCTGGCAGCATGCCCCAAAAGTAGTAGTTGTAGCTGCCATTGGGAAAAAAAAATTTTGTATGTATAAACTTTTTTTTTTTTTTCCACATTGTAAGGGGCTGGTTGTATGATGGTCATCTCCCAACAGGGGTGGTGGTTTTTACGTCTGACATTTGCTTTTACACCTCAAACAGTGCGGTATAGTGCTGCTGTCCAGACTCGTTGCAACTTGCACTTGATAAGTCAACCTTTTTGTTTTAAATGTCTGAATTTGAGTCACAATAGCTTACACTGTCGTAGTGCAATCCTGATGATGAGAGTCCACGTTATTCGAATTTCTGAATTATCCCAATTGGCCTTCAGGTATATTTTGGTAATGTGCATATGACACCCCCCCCCCCTTTTTTTTTTGTTGCACTGTCAAAACTACCTTCAAACTCAATGTTTCATGGTGATCAAAAATAGCTGTTGCAAGGAGGGAGTAACATGGGCATTTGAGGGCACACAGTAAATATCTTCATCCCAAGTTGTAATCTAATGGTGGCATGCAATAGCCATAGAAAGTGTGCTTTTGTCAAGTAAAACAAATGCTTACCCAGTGTCCGTATTCAAACATGTCTCTGTGCTTCTCCCTCTATCTTTCTCTTGCCGTTTTGGTTGCTTGGAGCAGTTGAACTGTGCAAACTGTCAAAAGTGTGCAGTGAGACCTTGTGACAAGACAAAAGAAAAGTTTGAGGAAAGTACTGTAGATGGGGAAATTTGTTTTCTCCCTTTTTAGACGCATCAAGGCTGCAGACAGGTAACAAGTAGCAATACGTGACCCTTACTTGTCCAGGCAATCCACGATGCTGAAAATTCAATGCAGGGTTTGGTGTTGGTGCACATCTTTCATTGATGTCCATTGCTTGTGCTGCGATAGTAAGCATTGTGTGTGTATTATCCGTCTGCCAGTTTCTGCAACTTAAACCAAAGAGGAAGACTCGCACAGATTCTGCACTCATGGATAGACTGAGGCAGTGCATCTATCGACAGCAGGGTTTATTTGAGCAGCATCTTCATTGCACAGTCAGTCACACTTGGCAGCTCTATATTGGGGTAGGATATATCAACGTACACTGGCTTAACATCCAGCAGGCATTAGCGAGCCAACAAAAACAACTGGGGTCACATGCTGGACTTCATTGATCAACATTTGTACAGCGCGAGAGTCGGTGGAAACGTACAGTCAAGATGGAACCTTTATATACCATTTTGCTGAATGCGGCATGGTGAAGGGCTTTGCCTGTCCAAGAGCGGTGACTCAACTTGCTAAGCTTACTCTTTTAGGAGGGCTGAAGTGCGTTCCCACCTGTCATTAATGGAGCCTTGAATTAGTATGATGTTTATATCCTGTACAAAGTGTAATTAAAAGTTTTATTTCTGGCAAAGATCGCATCGCACTGGTGTCACGGTGTCGGCATAATGGCTGCCTGGGCAGATTTTCTACCACGATTCTCAGTTTGCTGCCGAGAAGTTCAAGCAGGTTGTGCCTTATTCTGTGCTGCTGCATGATAAAGCTTGGAACACTGGCAGCTCAGCTTTTGTGCCTGGTTGGTTAACAATTGCAAGCGTAGTACTACCATGGCACGGGCTTTGTGGACATTGAATAAATCAAGAGCATGTGCATAGTGAAGCGAGAAGTTGCTGGTAGTTTGAACGCAAGTGACACAGCCACATGTAGGGACAAGGCAGCTTTAAGACCTGAAAAGAGCTGGAGCGTACACTGAACCATAGTTTCTAGGGATTTTATTTTTCACCTTGTTTTTGCCTGTTCTTACTCACTAAGAATAATATTAGGTGTATGCACGGCATAAGTGCCGATAACCTGTTTAAGGAAGTGGTTGGCTAGACAAACTTGTGGGACGGACGGAGTATTCTGGCATTTGTGAAAAACGTTCGATGATGCCTTAATGTTTTTTCTGTATATGCAAATAAACAGCTGTAGAAGGGCACAGGCCTCAGACAAGTGTTAGGAAAAGTAGGAATACATGTTCTTGCTTGTGTTCTCCATGATCCATTCGTTTGACTTGTGTGCAAATATAGTGGGTCACCATTTAGCTGGAATGTTTTCCATGGAGTGGTTATTTTAAACACTTTTCACATTTATCCTCTTGAATGCACTGGTAGAATAAAAAATGTAGCCCCAGTCTTCTGAGCAGAGCATAGAGTTTCTTTGTTTTTAAAAAAAGAAGTGACCTCTCTTTGCAATGCCAGGTTCGTACTTTATGACAAAGCGATATGACAGAGACTTGCAAAAATAATCCAATGCAAAGAAGTGCTATGCCTTCCTTTTTCTTTTTCTTATCTTCATTTGCTTTCAGAGCGTTGACTTTAGCATCAGCCTTGAACTTGAACAAAACTAGTGTTGAGGTTTCAGCGTACATTAAGGATCCCCTGGTAGCCTAAATTAATCTGGAGCCCTCCAATACAGTGCACCTTATAGTCCAGGTGCAGCTGAAGCGTGTGAAACCTTGAAAATTTTGAAAAGAAAGTGCAATGCCCCTTTTTCTTTATTTGGCAAAACACAAGGTTAATTTAAATATGGACAATCAACATTAATAGTTTTACCATAGTGAAAAGGGCTGTAAGTAGGCACCTTATAAATTGTAAACGTTTACAAAACAAAGACTCCTCTAGTTGCCAATGCTGGCAAGGCTAAATTTCATGGTCTCTATGAGCCACTGTTAGGCCGGTTGACTGTACGTTTAATTAGAAATGAGTGCACAGACAGCATTGCGTCGTTGTAGAATTTCAAATCTTGGACGGAAACGCAAGCAAACTAAGATGCTTGGCCAGTCTGAACAGTGTTGCTGTTGAAAATATCATTTTGTGGGAACTTAAGAAAGGATAGTGTCACATGCAACTCGCATTCCATTTACTTAAAAAAAAAAAAAAGGTGCTGCAGTATGTTCACTTTCTTAGCCAAAGCAGGCATTCTTTTTTTTCCCAAGCTCTCACAGTAGCTTGCTATTTAAAATATTTTTTGCCTCGAAGTTTAAAAATCTGGGAAGACATAACCTAATGCCATGCTTGATTTTATTATTTTATTTTTCTGTTTTTTTTTCTTGTTGTTGTTGTTGTTGGTTGGTTTGTTGAAGGACAGCAGAGTTATATAGTAGCCTTGACTGTTTTGTCTGTGTTCTGCGGAGAGAATGTGCGAACCCGAAGCATTCCAACCATATGCTGTTATAGCTGTGCCCAACAAATGTGTGCTTCCAAAAGCATCCGATGCTCATGATGAGAAGCTTGAACTGAGTGGAAATGCGCAGCTTGGCGTAAAAATAGAGACATTACTGTCCTGACTACTTGCTTGCACACCGCTCGTTGTTTGAAGCCTTTTGTCCACTGCCAGGGGCTAAAAAGTTGCTTGTGGCTTGCAACACCATAACCCTGACTGTTCATCACAGCCTTCCAATCTTTCACACGTTCTATGGCGAGGCATGAGGCCCTGAAAGCTATCATAAGATGAGAATTCTTCCACTGCAAAAAGCTTCGCAAGATAAAATGTTGCCCTCTGTCCGCTATTCTGTGCGCAGCATTCCAGAAGATATAGTGAGATAGGAGGTGTTTAAGGGGAAACCCTAGAAATAGATTGAAGAGGCCAGTGGTGCTGTCACCAGAAATTGACTCAAGCAATATAATAGTGCATGGTATAGCTACGTGAAACATTGTCTTTTTTTCTTTTTGAATAAGCTTGGAGTGCTTCGTACATGAAGGAAAGCATTTTGAATTTGAACACTTCTGAGATAAGCAAGAGCGGCAAATTGACTTCAGCTGAGGAAGTGTGTTGGCTGTGTGTTGGTGATGTAGAAACGGATGTCGAGTGCATAGCAAAATGATCCCTGATGGCCAACAATATGTAGCTTCTGTTTCTTGCTTCTCTAAGGCCACCTCACTTTCGTTTTGTTGCTGTGGAACCATTTTTTTTGGAATGGCAATAACTGCAGTGCGAGCGGTGCGCCACTAGCAATGGGCTGTCAGCGCTATATGAACATTATAGTACACACATGGTAGCATACATTTATCCTTCAAGCCTGCACTGACAAAAACCTAGATGTGAGACAACAACCAGGAACAATTGCACATCCACGGCAATATCCAACATTCAAGGCCAACAAATGACACAAAAAGTAACAAAAAGCACACACTGATGTGCATGTGTCATACACAGGTTGCAGGTAACACCGCCTTACGCTTGGGGCAGGACATGAACGATGTCTGTTTAACCACAGTTTCAACTTTGCAACACTAACAGGAGCCACTTTCCGATGAATTTCAGTGCGCTTTAGCTGTTGGTGCTGCAGTAAATCTATATTACAATTGTATGCAAGGAAACGGCAAGGTGGGGAATGGTGCCGTTTCTAAGCGGCTATTAAGGGAAACGGCCAGTCATGTAAAGGTGGTTTTGTCTTATAACTTCTTCTCATTAGCCCCATTGTGATCCAAGAACATTCCATTGCCACAGTGAAACCCCATCAACGTCGGGTTGTACATTACAATGGCTTGCCACTTTCCAACCATGGCAGTAATATTTTTTTTATTATTATTATATTGAAACGCAACTGTGAAAACATTATTATTTGTAGCGAACAATATCTTTTAAAACAGACACCTCAGGAGGTTTTCGGAAACAGGTTAAATTATGCCACGATAGCGGCTTTGTTTGCAGTAAATAAAAAATATTGAATTTGATGTGTTTCTTAATGAAGTGGCGGCTATTATAATTGACTTGTGGTCAGAAAGAGGAAAGGGGGGAGGCTACCAATAGAGACAATGTAGGAATGAGGGTGCAAACAAAAGTCTACTAAAATTGGAGTACATGTATCATTGCATATGATTGTGACGTCAACCCTCATTTCTGACGTCTGGAGGAGGTAGTTTGCTACTAACTGAGGGCTTTCAGTTGGATATTGAGTTTTAAAAGTTCTTCCTTTTGGCTGATTGGTGTTAAGTTTCCAGTCCGTCCTTCCCCACGAGCTTTAGATTTGAATGAGTAAAAATGCATGGGCAACTTGGAAGGTCATTGTGGCATTTGAAAAACCATCAGAGTTCACCAAAATTTGGAGTTGAGAGTGGACTTACTAAAATAATTTTCACTAAAGGGCCCATAATTGCAGAGCTCATTAATGACAACAAATTATGCTCATTGATCTTTGTTAACGTGTAGAAACCATGTCATTACTTGACCTCCAAAGACCAAAATCGTGAGCTTTGGCTCTTCCGTTTTTTTTTGTTGTTGTTTTGTTTTTATTTTCATTCACATTCCATTTGTCGAAAGTAGTTCATCAAGCTGATGTCGATAAACACCAGGACATGTCAGCGACAGCAGCAGGCGTTGGACGGCAAATGAATGAAAAGGTAAGTCACGCCGCAGCAGCAAGTCGGCCTGTGAATAAGTATAATGGCACTCAAGGCCATACAAGAAGAGAGCAGGTTGCATTGTTGTCTAGCAGTAACCAGTAATGGTGCTTGCAGTTTCAGCTTGTCTGTATGAAGGAAAGAGTACTCTTGTCTGATTAGTGTAGGTAGAAGGGAATTGGCTGCATCAGCTACTTCGCTGCAGATGTAGCTGAAGTGCTAGATCGCTTTTGGTTGCCGCTGGTATGTACCAGACGCCAAAGCTAAGCTCCGGCACTGTGATGGTCCTACTGTCTGCTACCCTCCTCAGTGGAGCAATGCTTGTGTGATGGCAAGGCATTATATGATGCATTGTGCATCCAGCTGACAGGTACACAGTGACTATTCCTGTGATCGAGTTTGCTTTGTAGAGAGCATCGACAGACTGACAAAACGTCGGGTGACTTTCCCGTGAGAAAGTGGACGAGCTCATGAACTGCGACGAGGAAGTTTGCCGTTTGAAGCAGCAAGTGCAACAGGAAAGAGGCACCTGGCATGTCGCATTCGCCAGCCTAGGTATTCGATAACCTTCTGAGATAATTGTTTTGTGACTGATGTGGCATGGTTTTGAGTCATAAAATTCAAACAGCTTTTTTCTCATAGGCCTTCTCTGCTGTAAACGTGCGTGTGCACACAAAATTTTTAAGACATGCTTCATTAAAAGGATTCCATGCTTTATGCATAAGCACGCTTGCCCGCGCACAGGAAATTGTGATTGTTATCTCGTAGCCCCCATTTCGTTATGATGTCTCTTAAAGTAGGCCACGGTACTGCAGTCGGGTGTAATATGCAGAAGCCAGTATGTACAGAAGCTCTGGCGGAGTACAACTGATCCATGCTATGTTGGTCATAACACAGACATTTCTGTCCTGTGTACATAATGTTTAGGTCTCCCTTAGCTCACAACTGAAAAACTACAGCAATGACATATGTTAAGTTCCTGTGAAAACACAATTTTATTACGTACTGTGTTTGCGTGCGAGTGTGGCGTGCAGCCAACAGTAATTGGGCAGGACTATTGCCCGAGCTGTTGGAATAGCCGCTATTACGTGCATTTATGCATTTAGCTCCACTTACAAATTGTTTATTTTGGCACCTGCTAAGCTGTGTTTCTGCTACCGAAACCGTATGCCACATATTGCATCATTCCCGGCGATACCTTTCAGGCATCTGTTGTCTTAAAGGCTAACTGCTTGTGCACCAAAACTTCACGCACAGGAGTGTCATTTTAGTTCCTTGTGTTTTCATTTTTTCCTGCTAAGAAAAATAATTTGTCCCCTTGCTCAGAAAGTTCAATTATTCAGAACTTCATGAAAAAGAAAGAGAGAGAAATAAACTTCAATCAGAGTTGAAGTGGGCATATTTGTGGTTGGGGTCTTCAGTGCAAGACTCCCCTGGTACGGCCGGCTGTCTTCACCTGTTCCACTAACAAAAGAACTTCGTGAACATGCAGAATAAATATAACAAGTAAATCCCGTGCCCGCCCCCCCCACCTTCCCAATTCAACGCTCTCTGTACGCACATATACGCACTATACATTCTTTCTGATTGTGAGTTTGCCAACATTTTTTCAGCCTAGGTGTGGTAAAACAGTACTGTTTTAGTGAAGGATATGACACGCGTTAAAACTTTATGTGAACCGTGGCAGTGGAGGAAGTCAATCATTTTTGGAGATTATCATAAAAATAAAGACAGCACCTGCCAAAGTGGCTGCTGAGGCCTCACACACAAGTTCAATCCCAGCTGTGGCAGCCGCTTTTTTGATGGAGACGAAAAACAAAAATGCCTGTGTATTGATATTTTGGCGCACGTTGAAGGTCCCCTGGTGGTCCAGATTAATCCGGATCCCTCCACTACAGTGTGTCTTGTAGTTCAAGCGTATTTATGATGTGTAAATCCCAAGACGGCAAATTTTGCGTTCAAATCGTGTGATGGCGATGTCGCCAGGATGCCCTAAAACATTCAGAGTCCTTTTGTAATGTCTATTTTGGCATGTCTGTTTCAGCAGAAATGATTACTTGATGCCCAGGATGGCTGAACGCTGCCCGGCGCAGATGACTAAAATAAGTGGTTGTACAACAACTTGCATTTCGCAGCTGAAAGGGAGAAAAACAGTTTGCATCCACAAATGTGGACATTGGACTTGGTGCCTGAATATAGGATAGTTGCTTGGTTCTGTAATTAAAATGCACACCAGCCTGTTATGAAAGCATGCAAAGCAGTGATGCTTATTGTGATGATGAGTGGTTTGTTGTGAATGGATCGAGGTTTTGTTTTCTCGTAAACAATTTACCTAGTGAGAGCCCCTTAACGATCTTGCAAGTGCTGACCATCTCGAATCCTCCTGAAAAGTTTTGTTTATTGTTTGGCCATGGGCATCTAAAGCCAAGTTACTAGGACCTATTCTGAATTCTTGATGCCGGACTTTGTGTCTGGCTGCGGGCATATAAGAGCATTTGCGAAAATCAAAGGTCGGAAGCCTTTTTTTTTTTTCTGTTTGCTACGTACCACTTTGTCCATGTTTCACTACTGCTGCATTTTTTTGCCTCATCCCATACCTCATAGGTACTCCTTGAAGTAATTAAAAATACATTTGTGTCATTGTTAAATTCTTGGCGTCTTCGAGGCTGTTTTCCCCCAAATACCGCTTCACATGGGGAAACCTTTCCCTTGTTTGGTCTTTCTCTGAGCGGTTATTTCGACATGTAACGTAAGTTGCAGTCATAAAGCTAACCGAAAGTGGTTGCCTTTAACATGGAACAGTTTCCGGCGTCGTTACATTTGGCTCATTATGCACAGTACAATCATGGCGGCTGGCAGCACAGAACCGATGCTGGCCTGATTTATACTTTCCAGTGACGCCAGCCTCGAGGCAGTGGGCGAGATTTCGTGGCGCTGGCTGTCATTTCCCGTGCTTAGCTTTCAGCGGTTAAAAAACGCGTAGCTGTTAGCTTTGACGCATGCGCTTTTCAAGCGCGTCTAGAGCCGCAAAGAGTGTTTTTTGCAGGGGCGTGCTTTGGAAGCCTCCTGGAAAAAAATGACCAGGGCCGGAACGCGCACTCATCCTGGTGCAAGCATATCTTCTACGCAAGCGCTCCGGCGTGCAGTCGCGGGCGAAGCGTGCGTCGGCGGTCGGGTGGAGTCACACCTCAGACTCCTTGCGGTGCAGCCTGGCCGCTGGCTGGTGGTCGGCACGGCCGCCGTCGGACTCTTCGTCCTCCGTGCGGTCCCCGGTTGCCGGGGTGGCGACGTGCTTGGCGGCCCTCCGGCGCCGCCTTTTGGGCTTGGCCAGCGGCAGCGCGGCGTCCGCCTTTGGGCCTTTCCAGCCCACGCAGTCGGCGCGCCACTTGATGCCGCTGTGGTTCTTGGGGTCCGGGCCGTTGCGCAGCGAGGGGTCCGGACCACGCCGGTTCTGCGGGTCTGGACCCTTGCACAGCACGGGTCGCTTGCTGCGAGCACCCACATCACGTGCGTGTATGAAGCGCGAGTATCTGTCGCATAAATTATGCACTCTGTATTTTAACACGCACGTTCTAGCATGGTTCGTCACTGTTCCAGACATACAGCACGACAATTTTTAAACCATGCGATGCTTCATTCGCCGTTTGGGGCTGGAAACTGGATGTTTTCAGTCGAAATGGTATGCTACATCTGCTTCACAAGTCGCGAAATTCTCTACAAGAGTGATTTTATCCCTGTCTTAGTACTATGGGATACCAGCAATACCGCAGCGTGGTACCGCAGTAGCCCTACCGGGAACCCACTGCCTGTAGCGACAAATAGTAGACAGCATCTTTGAAGAGCTGACGAACCATGCACTCAGAAAGTGTAAAATTTGCGCAAAATGAAATCAAACTCAACGTTCCAACCTGGCGCGCGCCAGCCCCTCCTCCTCCTTTTCCTGCCTCCCGGCTGGAGAAGCTAGGAAACCTACTCTATCTCTCAGTTTTGCTAGCCCCCACTCCTCCCACCGCCCACTCCTCAACCCTTTCCTGCATACTTTTGGTGTAAGCTTGTTGCAGTGAATAACTTTTGTTCGGGCAATTAAGTTTCAGCCGACTTCACGTATAGCTAAATCACGGCAATCATGCTTCGCCGCATAACGACTATTACCGCGGGGAAGCCAACAAAAGGGGTCCAAGGACGACGGAATCAGATTGAGGCGTACCCGCTTGCGCCCGTTTATGTGTGGCGCAGAAAGAAACTCTCCCGCTTCCCCGACTCAAACTAGGGGATAACGAAGGTCGCTGCAAGGCGAGCTGGTTTTAATTGCGGCCACGCGAAACATAAAAAAATAACCCCGGTCAATTCGAGAAAAATAAACTTTAGTGCCGCGTATGCAGGATGCATTTGTCGATTTTGCGCACATTCAGTAGCGGTGGTGAAATGGTGCATACATTGCCGCGTTAAATTAAATACAGTAAATATCGAATTTGTGAACAGTAGTTCACCGTAGTTTGCCACCGCTTGAGCGCCTTACTAGGGAGACTAGATAGTGTAGGAGAAGGCAACTAGACCGACGAGGTCCCGATGTTCCCAGTCCCCTCTTCCCGCCAGGCCATCTCGAGCAAACGACAAATTTATTTCGTGGATGGAAATATTGGTTACTTGGCGTACGGTAAGTAAGTAAAAGGTTGCGCACTGCTCGCTGTTCGACGTAGCAATGGTAGCCTCCTCAAGCTTCGTGCCGCCTCTCAGATCTTGCGCCCGTTGCATGGCTGAAGCGCGAATTACGCCTGCCTTCTTGTTTCACAGCTGTTAACTTTTTTTGTCTGCGGGTGCAACGTTTCCGGTAACAAGAAACGTGGCAGAGGAATCGGCATTTTTTTAATTCCCCGCCGTTTTTTTTTCTTTCTTCGGTAATGTTTCGTAAAACCCGGTTGGGTGGTCAGTTTTGTCCTGAAATCGTGATTATGGTACCACATTTTCGGCGCGCAAGTTCGTTTTTTTTTTTTCGATCCCAGAATATGATGGGTATATATTACTGGCTAGGGGCCCCATGTTTTCCAGTTCCCACATAAGTAGGTCACGGCAACCCCATTCATGACCGTAATCTCCTTGATCACTGGCTCCTCACTATATAGCCAGGAGGTGAATTGCTTTCCACTGACGCAGAATGATGGGTCTGATATAACGAGCCCGCTTTCCTTGGGGGGAGGAGAAGGCGAAGGTACGCCTCCCTTCATGAGGAGCACCAATGTGTGATCCAGCGGAATCCCTTTTCTCAAGCGCTGCAATGCGCGTGCGGGCGTGTGTGAGTGCGTGTGTGCGAATGCATCTACCACCTACTGTCGTATGTGTTCTTAACAATTCTATAGCAAATCAAAATGTCTCCCCCGTTTTTACACCAAAAATTCTGTCGGCGCGTCTTAGACGCGCCTTTTTATGCTTGCGGGTAATACAAATTTCTGACGATTCATTGTTAAAATGTGGCTGGGTGATTTGGCTCTCAAAGTTATAAGGCCTGCCCTGCCTTCGTTTACGCTATTTAGTTTATTCGAACATGGGGTACGCATTTCTTTCACACTTCACGCTCTCGTTTTCTCTCGTTAACCTTCTCCATCTTGATGCGTACAAGATTAACTACGATGACGTGATTATCTTGTAGGCAGTGACTGCGTCGACGACCCACAGAGATAGGTTGTTGGGCTTCTGCCAGAAGAAAGGCTTCGTCCCGACCGCAATAAAGGTGATTTTTTTAGCTCTCCTTCGGACATGCAAAACTAGTCTCCGGTGTCTTTCGTTTCCTGTTGGGGCGACAGCTAAGCATGTACCTTGACATGCTATGGGTTGTTGGCCGAACTCAAAGCACTGAGTTAGCTGGACGACAAGAAGGTGCGTTTCCTGGGCGTCGCGCAGCGCAAACTGCAGAGTTTCTGCGGGGGGATAACGTTGAACCGATCTTAGAAGCTAAAAAAACGTGGGGTCCTCCAAGCTCTTCTAAAGGATACACTGCGCCCATGTATGCTTTCCGGAACAGGGAAACTTCCCGAACAGGGAAGATTTCTTCTTTTTTTCAATTCGCCTGCCTGGTGGAAAAATCTTCAAAATTCTGGCGTTTTACGCGCCGAAGCTGCACCTAGGTTATTAGGCAATAGACGTCTATAGATTAGTTTGAAACACCCCGTGCCCTGAATTCTCCTTGCACCAAATTGTAGACACACAGGCACCTCCGTTTTCCATCTTCATGATAAAAAAATCACGCCATATCCACGGAATGAATGATGATAAGTGGGGCGAAGCGCGAGAGGGGGAGATCATCGGTAACCGTAACTCTCCCGTGAAAGTTCGCCCATTACATCATTAAAAAAGACGTAAGACTGTGTGCGTACATTGTACAAATCAACTTTTATTTTCGGAGTCAATGCTCCCAGGCCCAGACCTGGTGAAAGACCCCGCGCCATCGAGGACTACCCCGCACCTCCACCACAATTTGTCACGTAGGATGGGACACAACGGTAAAGAAAGAACTTGTGCCCGAACAAGACGAGAGGAAACGAGCAAAGGTCCTTGCGTCTCGTTCGATCTCCGAGAACGACTGCCTGCGTTCGTGGCGTGATCTCTTGCGTGATCTCCCCCTCGCAGTGCACGTGCGCTCGCGCCTCCGTTGGCGAACACAGACAAGCTCGCGCTCCCGGTGCCGAGTTTGCGCTGCCGGTTGCAGCCGGTTCTTGCGCGTGCAACGCGGCCCACTTTGCGACATCTCTGAAAGCATGCGGCGGTCACGTACCACGAGACACAAGGGATGGACAGACCCATGACTTAAGGAGCTTCGCCCCTAAAACAGATTAAAGCCGTATCTTGTGGTCTTTAAAATGTACGTGCCACCGACCAAGGCCAGTGATGGAGTCTGCTATACTCCCCAACCGAATGTCCGCAACGAATATCGATTGCATGCGTTAGATCCATTATCTCCATTGACACTGCCGCCCTTGTTTTCTGAAACATTCGCCGGTAGCTTCCGAATGCTGTAAAGGTAAAAGGTTAGTTCCGAGGCCCAAAAATCCGCTCTGGTGGCTCAGTGGATACGGCGTTGCGCTGCTAAGCGCGAGGACGCGGGTTAGATCCCGGCCATGGCGGTCAGTGCTTTTTTGATTGAGGTGGAAAATTGGTGCATCTTGCACTCGGGGTGCAAGGCGGGAGAAACAGCAGAGCTGGGGGTCGACGTAGCTCCTCCCCACACTGACAGTGGATCCAGGAGAGAGGGAGCAGCCGAACCCCAGCCGTGCAAAGCCGCTTTGGACGGCGCTGTAAAGCAAAGGCCATTAGAGTGTGTACAGTGTTTTATTTAGTAGCAATTGTCGTCATCTTCCGACAACACAACGGCGTAGGGCAAATCCTCTTGTAGCGCGTCCTCGTCTCGGTAGAGGTCCACTTCTTCGTCATCTGGTCCGGTGGCTGTCTCCGCGTGTGGATTGTGAAGGGATGGCTTGACACACTCGTCGACATCGCCTTCGGCGCGGCGGACCCGTAGCGCGCCGGTCGCTACCCGACGACAACGACAAAGGCCGGAGCTCCTCACGTGGCGTAAGCCCGCGCGCAAGCCTGGACGACGCCGGGCGGTCGCCGCGAAAGCGAGATTCACACGACGGAGAAACCCTCTCTTTTTGGCCCGCGGGACCCGCTCACGTGACCGGTTTTAGGCTCCGCCCCTCGGTGGGGATAGCCCGCGGTGGCTCCGCGAAAGAAAATGCCTCCGCATGTTTTCGCTCGACGGCGGTGGCCCTCGGCGGGGAATGGAACCTGTTCCTCGGCGCTGTCGTCTGCTAGTCACTCCGCGTAGCTCCGCACGTGTGGATGCGCCGCCAGGCCGGATAATCCGGTCACGTGCTTTTGACGTCACATATCCGTCCGCCTCCGTGAGAGGGTTTCTCCGTCGTGTGAATCCCGCTGAAGCACGCGCTCCCGTACGCTCGGGGTTTTCTGTCTACTCCGGACGGATTGGTGTCGGCCTAAACAACTCTGCTGTTAAAAACGAAAACGTCCGTGTGTCGAGATTCCCGCGCGCGTGGTCTGATCCGTAGTCCTACAGTAGTGCTGCTCCGGTGCGTAAAGCCCAAAAGTTTTGAACCATGACACATGTTCCTTGAAAGGCAGGATCATAAATACGGCAGTTCTCAACAACAAATGTTTGGCGATAGACGTCAGCGTTCTCGGACAATGTTGAACAAATAAAAGGAATGGAATCACTTCTTTGTGTTTAAGGTGAAAACCTAATTAGTGCCGCAGACGTCAGGACGTATACCTTAACGCTTGGCTTTGGGTACCTCTTGACCACGTCAGACCTCGCAGCGTGACGGCAGGCCATCGCATGCCCGCGTTTCTCCCTCCCTTTGTTACGCATCAACTTTTCGGCAAGCAAGTTGTCAACTGCAAAATACGGGAGACTTCAGGAAGCAGGATTCGCTAACGTTCCGCGAAACCGGCAGGGGCAGACTGATAAAAACTCCTCCCGGTGTCGGGCTGCTACAGTGGAGACCCGGCTTCAAATCCCATCTGATCCCGCGTGCGTTATTTATTTATTTGCTCATTGCAGCGGTGGCCATTTTCTTGACCGGACAACTGAAACAACAGCAAAGGTGCTTTTAACAGCGGAGCTGCTGTACAAGCCGCAGGTTTGCTGCTGCAGGAAAAAATACCAAGAAAATGGGAAGCGCTCGTGAGCTCGTTCCTCGCGGCGACCACCGAGCCCTCGGCTCGCGCAGGGGCTTTAGCAAAAAAAAAAAAAAATCCAGCGCTGTCGTCAAGCGCTACCGCGCATAAAAAAAAAATTGGCTCCAATCTACGCTGTGAAGGTGATTGGAAAGCAAAACTTTAACCCACAACAATTGCCCATGCGACGTCACTGGAATTCACACACGTGGTTCTGCAAAGAGTGAAACCAGAGATTCTGCCAGCCGCTACCTGTAATTCGCGGGGGCGGCGTCCCGAGCGCAGCAGCATGCAGCGTCGGCCACGGCCGGGCTAGAGCGGCGGACGCCGCCGCTGTAGCCCGGCTGTGCGTCGGCAGAAAGAAAACGGAGAGGAGCGTCTTTCGAAGAGTGAGACAGCGGAACCTAGCCATTCTGATGTGCTAGCTCGGGGCTACACCATCGCGCGACACAAGCGCAGACACCGAAACAATTCGGCATGCCAGCATAGTGATTCCCATTTATGCCGATTAAAACTATTTATCAGAACCAGTTGCTCCTTTCGCCTTTTGCAATACCTCTTAAAACACAACCGAATTGGTATTGAACAATTAAAAATATTAAAGCCGTTCCACTCAATGTGAAAGCTGTCTGAAGTGCAGAGCAGCGATTCGCCATAATGGGCTGCAGCACTGTTATCCGCTCACTGCTGCCACCCAATGCATTTCATATTTCCCGACTTCGCAGTGCTCGCGCACCTTCTTCCTGAAACTGCGCCAGCGGGAGTTCTGTTCTTTTTGTGCTTGCTTTAATTCCGTATGCTGGAGCTGCTTTGCGTCATTTCGAAAGCGCCATTTCGTTCTTGTGCGGCTGGAGCCTTTCTGCGTCATTTCAAACGCGCCATTTGTTTTTGTTTTTCTTGCGCGGCCGCTATCGTGAAAACCAACCCAACGAGCATTCCGAACTAAATGAACTCGCGGGATGCCGGTTATATACACACATTTTGCCTGAAATTTACGTGCAGTTTTTTTTTGTGCTAAACAACGGGGAGATGTATGACAAGGGCCAGCGGTTCACGAGGTTCGATCGACTTAAACCACAGGATTTTCGAAGCCTCAGAGTGACCCCCTGACGACAGTACAGAAGGGTCTACTTGGGTCCTTTCTTTTGCGTTGGTCTACGCGCTTTATAGTGGTCAGTAGCAACATATCCTGAGCGTTTCTCTAGTGCCGTACAGAGTTCAGTATAGCTCATGAACTCTTTCTTTGAACGCTGGTGAACTTTCTGTGACTTGATTTGTAGTAGCTTGTTGCCCACGCCAAACATTTTTGTGCAGTGTGTAGAATGACCATGTTACACAGCCCGAGCACGCACCCTCCGGGCACCGCACCAGTCGCTCCGTGACCCACAGCCTATCCAGCAGCAGTACCGTGCAGTTCTGCAACACTACCGCCTTGCAAGATGTGCCTGCCCACCACCGCACCAGAAGATCACCCGAGAGGAGGCTGTAGCCTGGCGGCAACTACAGACAAACACATACCCCCCACCTTAGCTTCCTGCACATCATACACCCCACAATATATCCACCAACATGCCCACACTGCAGCGAGCATCCAACACTGTACCACACCACGTGGGCTTGCCAAAACACACCAGCAGCCCCCATTATTCGTACCCCCACCCTCGAGTAGTGGGAGGCCGCGCTGTGCAGTTCGGACACTGAGGACCATGCGACAATTGGTGGACCGGACAGGCAGGACCGTAGCCGTCGCAGGGGCCCTGGACTGAGGGCTTCTCCCGCTTTCAATCGCGAACCTCTTTCACTTGAATAAATGTTTCACCACCATGAAAACTGATTGTATAATTTTCTTTTCTTAGGGCAGCGCTGTTATCACTAGTCGCTGCGCCCTGATATGGGGGTAGGGTTGCCACCTGCCCGGTTTTTGACCGACCCGACCGGTTTTTTGGCCATCATGCCACGATTGTTTATTTTTTTGGCATTTATAAGCGTTAATTCAGCAACTACGACGATAAATAGGTGTCGGCAAGCTGTGCAAAGACACGCGAGCAGAGAAAATATGCGGGCGAGCGCGGGCGAGATGCAAAGAAGAGCTTTTCATGGACGAAGTATGTGCGGTTACCTTTCAGTGCAGCGCATTCTGAGCAATAACCAAAATTTCAGTAACTTTCATTACAAACGTTATGTTGATTCCTCTCTAGGAAAACGGCTACAATGCGTATGACATTGCATGTCATAAAACATGGATTCTTTTTTTTTCACCACAAATTATGCCTTCTAAATACCACGCCCCCCCCCCCCTTCCCCCGACGGGCTGGTTTTTTTTTTCTGGAAAAGGTGGCAACCCTATATGTGGGTTATAATAAATTCCCTTTACCCCTCGCTGCGCTGCCTGATTCCGGCAGTCGCATCGACCGTTAGCGAGCTACGACGACCAGGTGAGCCCATAAAGTGCTCTGCACAAGGGAGTCCCATTTGTGGCAAGCAGTGCGCAAAAAGGTAGCGTTTCTCTAGCAGCCAGATGACTGTATGTTGTCTCTACATTTTGTTTTCCCGCCCTGCAAACCAATCGTTAACGTATCTTTGCTGTATGACTACTTAATTACGTCGGGTCCGGGTTGCCCAGGAGGTACTGCAAGTTAATCAAGCCGTGGGAAGGAAGCGCGCAATGGACACGAAGCTGCGCCATAACAGGCCCAAAACAACCGTCCCTAAAGCAGACGGCAAAGCCGTACCGCCGACGCGCCCGCCGGCGAGCAGGCACCTCCGCGCGGGGAACGCTGGGTAAATTCGCCGCGCCATCTACAGCGTGCTCCGTGAGTGAAACCCTCAGCCGCCGCCTCCGCCGCGTTGGGAGTTTATTGTCCCGCACGCCGCAAAAGATCCGTTGGCTGGTAGAGGTAGAAAGCTTTGCTTTAAAAAGAGAACTCCAGCGCTAATTCTAAAGTCTAAAAGACACCCTGCTTGGGAGAGGTCACCGCGGCCGCGGCATTCTCTAGAAGACATTATGGATAATTGGAGACATGATTACGAGTGTGCCACTCCTTCCCGATGTGCCTTGCAGATCCCGCCACCGCTGCCTTGAGTCGATGACGAAGAGCTGGGGGAAGTCCACAATGCTGAGTATGACTTTGCATCCACCACTCCCCGCGAAGAAGACGACGACCTCTGTGATGCATATGACGACGATTACTAGCACTTAACTACGTGTCTGGCAATTCTCACATACAACAGCTCCGCCATTCAAGTCTTGCGCGTGAGT
This sequence comes from Haemaphysalis longicornis, assembly GCF_048455015.1. Classification (NCBI taxonomy): domain Eukaryota; kingdom Metazoa; phylum Arthropoda; class Arachnida; order Ixodida; family Ixodidae; genus Haemaphysalis; species Haemaphysalis longicornis. Next base: position 255,101,379 of record NW_027526203.1, read on the forward strand.
GCAAGCTTACGTGAATTTTGTACGCAGTGTGGGGCACTTAGACGTACGCCTTAATAGTGCTTCCGCACTAATAAAATGCGTGTGCGTTCATCTGACTTTGGTATTTAAAGGAGTGGCAACCAACCGAAGCCGGTTGGCTGCTGAAAGGTGGTGTACTGCTGCGTTGCCTAACAGCGGTTGGCCGTCAGAACACCGAAGGCCCGCATCACCACTTGAACTGGCGGGCCAGAAAGAAAATTTATTAATAGCCGACACAAAGACCCGCTGTGCTAAATACTACACGGGTCGCCTAAACCATACACACTGCATGTATCACTTCACAACTCTATCACACCACTCACTACACACACAGTTCACTCTACAGTTCTCCACAGTTCACTAGTACACACACTACTAGAACCACTATTACACCGAAAGATCACTGTAGATCACATCCTCGACAGTTCACGAGACACTGCACGTATCACTTCACAACACTATCACACCACTCACTACACACACCGTTCACTCTACAGTTCTCCACAGTTCACTAGTGCACACACTACTAGAACCACTATTACTCTGAAAGATCACATCCTCGACAGTTCACGACAACACGTCACCATCAATACAACAGTCAATAGGGTAGAATAGACACTTCTATTTGCTTGTTTACCACACGGATAAACCGAGTGGACCACCGCTGAAGGAACTGCTCTTCCCCCAGTGCGGCGAGCTCAGCCTCCAGATGATCGAATAGACGCGAGCGCATTTTTCGTAGCATTAGAAACATGCACTTATGCGGCCGCGCACTGAGCGCCGCAAAGCCGCGCCTTTTCCAGATGATCTGGGCACGAACGCACAGTAAAAACATAACAAATGCGTCGCGCGATTTTGTGCGTGCGTCGAGTTTGTGTCCAAACATCCGCGCTAACAATTTCCAGTAGGTCTTTGCAACCTGGCAATCGAACATCGCATGCTGCAGGGTTTCACGCAGCCCGCACTGTGGGCACCTGTTGGAAGGTGCCACACCCCATGCTGCGATGCGGTCTGCCGTGGGCAGGACCCCCCAGCCGCGTTGCCAGCTGAAATCTCGGACGTCGGCCGGTAAAAATGAGCCCGTCAGCTGCTTCCACCTTACCGCCCTGCTCTTTCGGAGCCGGTCCTCAGTGAGCTGCGTCACTAGGGTTTCGTAAATTTTAGTCGGTGGTGTGTTGAGGACGTCCATGTCAGGGAGTTGCGTTCTGAAATTTCTGAACGACTTTATGACGTGCTTATAAAAAGGGGGTGGCTGCTCGGCTGAGGGTCCTACCCGCACGCCATCGAAAAACAATGCTCGGTCAGTGCCAAGGAAGAACTCACAGAGCTTTCGCCCCGCGTATTCCTCATCACGCGCTAGGTTGAACAAGTTCCTTATTGCGAGGAGACTACTCATAGTTTTTAAACAGGGGATACTGAAACCGTGCACCCATGCTGCTTGGAAGTCGCAAGCAAGTGCGGGCCACTTTTTCAGTTTTCCCACCTCAGAAAAAAAAAAGGGGGGGGGGGGTGAAGAGAATTTATTGTAACCCGCATATCAGGGCGCAGCGACTAGTGATAACAGCGCTTCCCTAAGAACAGAGAATTATCCAGTCAGTTTTCATGTAACATGGTCATTATACACACTGCACAAAAATGTTTGGCGTGGACAACAAGCTACTACAAATCAAGTCACACAAAGTTCACCAGCGTTCAATGAAAGAGTTCATAAACTATACCGAACTCAGTACGGCACTATAGAAATGCTCAGGATATGTTGCTCCTCACCACTATAAAACGCGCAGACCAACGCAAAAGGAAGGCTTCTTCTCCTAGAGCTGTCAACTCGTGTTCCAAATGACTCATGAGAATCGACCGGACACGTCACAACAGTGGGTACATTGCCCGTTATGGCTGGGCTAGAAGACATGCAGCACCACGCTTTCTCCACAAAACGAAAGCACCAGCACACATCAGAAAATTCACCAACACATCATTTGAACGAGTGTTCATTCGAAGTGCGAGTCCGAACATCTTGCTTTTTACAGTCCAGAACGTTGCCGCTACACGACAGTGAAACAAGGCATGTTCTAATGTTTCAGTGTGGACGCAGTGCGAACACCATGCGGAACGCACAACGCCGAATCTCGCCTGACGGTCACACGTCGGAAGAACTTTCAGCCACGTAAACAGCCAAAATCCCGAACATCAGCCGGAAGTGCCGCCGAAGTCAGCTGATGCCAACGGACACCGCGTGACCTTCCTATCTGTTGGCTGTCTAATTGGGTTATGGCCAATTTTTCGCACACTTCACTTGCCGTACTTTCCCTTAAACTTAGGCTTGGCAAGGAAAAACTGGAGATTTCGCAATGGCCGAGGGGGGCTGGGGGGGGGGGGGGGGGTAAAGAGAATTTATTATAACCCACATATCAGGGCGCAGCGACTAGTGATAACAGCGCTGCCCTAAGTACCGAAAATTATCCAATCAGTTTTGATGTGACGAGGATGAGCGTGAGGGTCGATGGCGATGGGGTTGCACGGAATGTGCTCGGGAAAACAATGAAGTGCCAGCGCAGCACATACACAGCGCCCACTCGGTGAAATTTAGCGTCCGCAAATATTACGGCATTGCGCACGCGTGACAGTTAATTTTCATCGGTAATTTATAATATTGGCAACATCCATGGGCTCTCGAAAGTTCTTAACAGCACACGCCTTGTGGTTCCCTCGAGGAGAAAAATCCAGCGTTGTGAGCAGCGGATGCAACCTTTTGCTACATTAGAAGCATCATCAACTGTCCCCTATGCGCCGGACTTAGGGAGCTCAGGCCTAGCGTTCCGCTTTGAGAGCTTAGTTCCCCACACCCGGCCCAATACCTCATATTGGCTTGCAGCATTCGGAACTACGCCCAAAAGTGTAATATCGCGTTTAATTGACAGATTGACCGAGTTACCGAGTAATACACCGTATACGCGGCAAACGGCCATGACGAACCAAAGCGCCTTTTTGCAACACCGTGCACAGTAACTTTACTAATCTATTTATTCAGACGAAAGCTTCATTAAGTGCCCATCTTCCGAAAAGCGCCGTCCTCGTTTTTGCTGTAGTTGTCCGGCCAATAAAGTGGCCGCCGCTGCAGAGTGTAAATGAAGAAAGAGATGTGTGATGCGATGGGATTTGAAGACGGGTCTGCATATATATAGTAGCGACCAACTGTGCGACTTCGACATGGTGCCAGCGCAGAGCAAAAGTTGTTGCTGTTCCTTTCTTCGTGGCACATGCGTGCTAGGGGGATCGGCCAGGAACCGGGAGCTTTGAGGGCGTGCCCGCTTCACAAAATTTAAAAAGCAGGAATCGGAAACGTTAGGTCGCAGAAAAGCATGCGTGCCGCATGCTGAGCATGATGGCACGTGAGTAGAACGGGTGCACGCCAGCCACGCAGAACGCAGATTGCGGGGAATATGTGGCGTGTGACAGTGTTCGCTGACGTAATTCGTGCCGTAATACGAAGAAAGGAAAGCGGAGGGAGAGACGCAGACACAGTGCAGCAGAAAAGAAGCCGGTGGAAGTAACTCGCGCTGCAGAAGACAATGAAACGAAAGCGAAGAATGAGACGCAAGTATGATGTAGAATAAGTTGTTCATAATAATTATAACCAGGCTTTCGCCTTCAAATCACGTAAGCAAACTTAACTGCCCCGAGGATCTTAACTGCGAAGCAGTATACCTCTAACCAGCCATGGAGATATTCGTGTCCGCGTCAGCAGAAAACTCCCAGGCTACTACTGGCTACACAAACACGCATCCCAGGCTACTACTGGCTACTGGCTACACCCTGGCTATACAAATAAACATCTGACAACGCCATGGATCAAACCTGGGCCCGCGTAGAGAAGAGGAGCGAGAGCCCGTCGTCTTGCCGACTAAGCTACGCCCAGACGTGTAGAAGGAGACAGACGGTTGTTTGGATTCAGTGTTCGTGGAGGGGCCGGGAGGGCGCTCTTTGGCGACGACGCATGAAACAAGAGGGAGGGGGAACCAGTGAGGGAGATGACGCCAAAGACGCGGTGTCGCCCCCTCCTCCTCACCCTTCGAAAGACCCTAAGGGTCTATTCGTTTCACCTGCACACGTGAACCAGTTCAGGCGGTGCAGTACTTCGCCGTTCGTTTCAGTGGGGCAGCTCGCGGCACCTGAACCGCACCGTTCGATTCACCGGTGGTGCCCACGGGGGCAGGACGAGTTCACGGCTTTGCCTGCACTCCCTGCCGAGGAGGTGCAGAAGCAGACGAAAAAAGTGCACGGCTGGTTCCGCCATTTTTCACCGCCTTGAAGTGGTTCCAGAGGTGCAGGCTGAATAGAATAGACAGACCCTAAATGTGGCCGCCAGAAACGGCGCGTTCCAAACTGCGCAGTAAGGTGCCGGCACGTGCGACATGAAAGCAAGCAAAAAAAAGAACAGAACTCCCGCTCGCGCTGTTCAGGCAGGGGGCGCGCGAGCACTGCGAAGGCGGTAAATTTTAATTGCTTTGGACAAACGTCCGTTTAATTCACCAAGAAAGGAGTGATACGGGGAGGCGAAGAGCGTGATGGGTGGTAGCAGTGAGCGGATGCCACGTGTGTGAATTCAAGTGACGCCGCATGGGTAATCGTTGTGGGTGTCGTGTACAGCTTCGCAGTTCCACCACCTCCACAGCGTGGGTTGGAGTTTTTTTTTTTTTTTTTTTTTTTTGTAAAGGCGAAAACCTTAAATTCTCCGTTATGCGAAAAACCGGCGTCCGGCGTCGGCGTGACCGACACATTGTCCTAAAAATGGCCAACAATGCAAGGAGGATAGAATTAATGGAGAGAAAATTTGGCCAGAATGCGAGTCTAGCACGCGTGCTCTGTATATGCACCACAACCGATCCTCGGCGCAGCTGACACAAGGGGAGCCAGTCCATGCATCGTGGACTTCGATTTAGGGACATATATGTGGTAGGAACAGGTGCCGAGGCCTTCAGGAATAACATGTACACGCTAGTTAATCAAGCAAGAAGGCATGTTACGCAAATGGCGTAGGGCGAACAAGGGCGATTGGTAATGCACATCATTGCTTTAGCAAAGAGTGGAAAACGACTCCAAGGGATCAGGACGATGATCATGAGAAAACACAACCGGTTTTGTGTCCACTGCAATGAACTGGTGCCACTTTATGATTGCATCAAGTGACCATACTTGAACCATCGAGGAGGGGGAGGAGTAAACATTTATTGGGCAAAAGGACGGGAGTGAGTGGTGGTGGTCAGCTTCCTACGTCCAGAAGGCCGCGAGCCTTTGCTGATTCCAGAGCTCGTTGCACCAGGGCTTTTTGGCGCTCCGGTGCCGAGCTGGTCAGCGCAGACTCCCACTGCTCAGGGGAAGGGGAGAGGACGGGGTCAGGGTTGCGTGGGCCGGAGTAGACGAGGTGATAGGTTGTGAGAGGAGTGTCGCAGTGCGGGCAGTTGTAGGGGTATGTGGATGGAGATATGTGTGCGAGGATGGTGTGGTTGTAAAAGGTGTCAGTTTGTAGTCTGCGATAGATATAGGCCTCGTAGTTAGATAACGTGTGGTGGGGGGAGGATTTGTTCTTCTCGTGTGGGTGTAATGCGACGAGAGTGAGTTGTAGCTGTTGTCGAGGGGTGCCAGGTGGGTAGCTCCACTGTCCGTGCCCCTCAGGGTAGCTTGCGTTGGGGATGGGAATGCCCGGGAGTGGAGTTCTCAGGCGGAAGCGTGCACCGCTTCGTTCCCAGCAAGACCCGAGTGGCCACCTAGGAGTCCAGACAATGGCTACTTCTATGCCTTCAGGCAATCGCTGTAGGATTGGGGTGGCCTGGGGTGGTGCCAGCCCAGCTTGGTACATTCGGCAGGCTTCCTGACAGTCCGAGAGGATGGTAAGATAGGGTTGATTGTGGTGAGTGGCTATAGCTAGAGCTTCTGCCGATCTTGTGGATAAGTCAAAGTACGTTGCTGCAGTGGCAATTTCTCCTTTGGAATCGAGCATGACCAGGGTGGTGCCAAGTATCTTGGGATTCTGAGCGCTATCCGTGTATCGGGTATGACAGTCGTCTGCATATTTCTTCGTAAGCTGAAGGACCCTTGCCTCACGGCGGCCTCGATTAAGGCTGGGTGCATATGCTTGGGAACGGTAGCAACCTTGAGTTTCTTGCGTATGTGGAGCGGGATTCATTGAGGTGAGTCGTTGGTGTTTGGGCTTGGTCTTCCGATGTTATGAAGCACTTTCCTCCCTGTAGGAGTAAGTGTGAGGCGATGAAGTTGTGAATTTCGCTGGGCTTCAATTAGCTCTTAAAGAGTGTTGTGTAACCCCAACCGGAGTAGTTTTTCATTGGAAGTGTAAGTGGGGAGGCCGTTTTGTATGTTTTCCGTATGAAGACGTCCAGCTTGCTGATCTCTTGAGGTTTGAGTTCAATAAAGGTAGCCGCATATGTTATCCGGCTAAGTAGAAGGGCTTGTACCAATCGGCATGTGTCAGTTTCGGTGAGACCGTGCTTTTGGCCTTGTATTCGGCGTGTGAAGTGGGTAAGTTGCGTCACGGTTCTGTGAAGTTGCGGTAAGAGGGCCGAACCCGAACCATCGTGGTGGAAAGGCACGCCAAGAATTCTAAGTGTTCGCACTTTGGGAACGGGCTGCCCGAAAATTGTGACGTCTGGGTCCGGAGTGCGAGGGGGTGGGCGTCCTCGCGTTCTTTCCCTGAGGATGAGGAGTGCTGATTTAGAAGGCTCACATGTTAGTCCCCTTGGTTGAAGGTATGAGATGGTTTCACGGTGAAGCGTCCACCGTGAACAATCGAGATGATTAAAATAAAATGCGATGCTTTCGCATCACAACACATAAAATAAGCAGTCTTACGTGTCTGACTTTTTTTTCGTAAAATTTTGGTAAGTTTTTCTGTCCATATCGTGATGTTTTTGAGCCTCTGCAATGAGAACAGCCCTGAAGCCGCGAACCATGCTTTATGTCTGTTGTTTTCAGCGTCTGGTCCCGCCCGCCCGAAAACACGCGCTTGGAAGCGAAGCGCGTGTTTTCTTCCCTTTCCTTTGTATGCCGCGCAGGCTGTCGTATTTTATAGGGAGACTGTTTCACCCTGTCGTCAATAGAGTGTTTTCTGATCGCCAGTGTTCTCGATCTGATTCGATGGCTCCAGAAAGATCGATGCGCAAAGATAAATGCTATCTGCAGGGCAAACGCCGCGGCATTTGATTCGCCGACACCCGTCTGTGCACGACACTTTGCTGACTGCTCGTTCGCCGCTCGTGTAGTCTTTGGGTTCTTGAGCTTTTGAGCCCTCGAGTCTTTGAGTTCCAAACGCACCAAGGGGCTTGTCAATAACATTTTCCGCGACAGTTGTAATAAAAAGGCCTATCGTTCGAGGAATTAGAGGGCATTAAATGGGATGTAATAGTGCTTAGTGAGGTTAGAAGGACGGGTGAAGCCTTTACGGTGCTGAAAAATGGACACGTCCTATGTTGACGTGGTCTACTGAACAGAAGATAACTGGGAGTAGGATTTCTAGTCAATAAAAGCATAGCTGGCAACATAGACAAATACTATAGCATTAACGAAAGGGCAGCCGGTCTTGTGATTCGGCTTAATAAAAGGTACAAACTCAAGGTGGTACAGAGCTACGCGCCTACATCGAGCCACGACGAGCAGCCAGTTTAACGCTTTTATGAAGATGTGGAAGCGGCAATGGCTAAAGTAAAAACACAGTATACCGTAGTTATGGGAGACTTAAATGCTAAAGTCGGCAAGAATCAGGCTGGAGACAAGGTAGTTGGAACTATGGTCTGGGCTGTAGAAATAGCAGGGGGGACCTACTAGTCGAGTTCGCAGAACGGAATAATCTACGCATCATGAACACCTGCAAACGGTAAAGCCGGAAGTGGACGTGGAGGAGCCCGAATGGGGAGCATAAAAATGAAATAGACTTCATATTATGCCTTAACAAAACTAGTTGAGCTAGTTCGTTCATGCTTATTGGAAAGAATAAAAGAATGGCAGGCCTGTATGTGGTGTGTGTTTCTACTTCGTCTTCGTCTGCTTAGTGCCCCTTTTATTCTTTCATATTATGAGATAACCCTTGCGTCGTGTAGGATGTGGAAGTGCTCGGAAGGGTACGGTGTAGTGACCACCGTATGGTAGATCTCGAATTAGGCTCTATTTGAGGAGGGACCGTAACAAGCTAGTACGAAAGAAGCCGATCAATGAGCTAACAGTAAGACGTGAAGTTGAAGAATTCAGGATCGCGCCGCAAAACCGACATTCAGCTCGACACAGGAAGCCAGCGACAATCTTACACGCATATCACGGAGTGTGCAGTAGAAGTCGGGGGCACGATGGCTAGACAGGATAATGGTAAACTTTCCCAGGAGACGAAAGATTTAATTAGGAAACGGCAAACCATGACAATCTCCACCCCAGCTGACAGAATAGAACTAGCGGAGCTTTCAAAGTTAATCAATAAGCGTAAGAGAGCTGACGTACGGAAGTATAATATGGAGAGGATCGAATGTGCTGTAAAGAACGGAGGCAGCCTGAAAGCAGTGAAGAGGTGTCTAGGCGTGGGGAAAAATCAGATGTATGCACTTAAAGACAAGCAAGGCAATGTCATCACAAATAGGGATAAAATAGTCATAGTAGCCGAGGAGTTCTATAGAAATCTGTACAGTAGCTGGGAAATCTAGGATAATGCCTAGTGACAAAGTTGTTCAGAGGAGATAGACATCCCACCAGTAACGACAGAAGAAGTAAGGAAGGCTTTTAAAGAAATGAAAGGGGGCAAAGCTTCTGGGGAAGATCAGGTAACAGCAGACCTCTTGAAGTACAGCGGGCACATTGTACTAGTAAAACTGGCAAACCTATACACGCAATGCCTAATGACCGCGAGTGCACCGAAATCTTGGAAGAACGCGAACATCATCCTAAACCATAAGAAAGGTGACATGAAGGACTTGAAACATTACAGGCCGATCAGCTTACTGTCAGTCGTCTACATGGTACTTACCAATGTAATCGCTAATAGATTTTCTGCCCCCTTAGATTTCAGTCAATCTAAAGAACAAGCGTGGTTTCGTAAAGGCTATTCAACAATGAACCATATTCACACGATCAATCAGGTGATAGAGAAGTGCGCGGAGTATACTGAACACCTATATATAGCCTTCAGAGATTATGAGAAAGCATTTGACTCGGTCGAAACCTCAGCAGTCATTCAGGCATTACGGAACCAGGCTGTAGACGAGCATGTAAGAATACTAGAGGATTTACAATGGGTCCGCAGCTACCGTCATCCTCCATAAGGAGGGCAGTAAAATACCTATACGAAAGGACGTCAGACAAGGAGACACAATCTCTCCAATGTTATTGACAGCATGTTTACAAGAAGTATTTAGAACATTTGATTGGGAACAGGTGGGAGTAAGGGTTAATGGAGAATACCTCAGTAATCTCAGATTTGCTGATGACGTTGCCTTGCTATGTAACTCGGGGGACGAATTGCAAAGCGTGCTTACCGCACTGGACAAACAGAGTAGAACCGTGTGCCTGAAAATTAATATGCAGAAAACTAAAGTAATGATCAATAATTTAGGGACAGCACACCGGTTTGAGATAGGTGGCTAGGCATTGAAAGTGGTAAGCGAATATATCTACTTAAGCCAAGTTGTGACTCCGGATCCCAACCTCGAGGCAGAGATAATTAGAAGGATAAGAATGGGGTGGAGTGCATTCTGCAGGCATTCTCAGATAATGAATGGCAGCCTACCATTGCCCCTGAAGAAGAAAGTGAATGACAGCTGCATCTTATTGGTACTCACCTACGGGGCAGAAACTTCGAGGCTCACTAAGAGGGTTCAACATAAATTTATGGCAACTCAGCGAGCAATGGAACGGAAGATGATAGGTGTAACATTAAGGGACAAGAAGAGAGCGGAATGGGACAGGGAACAAACGCGTGTTAAGGATGTATTAGTCGAAATTAAGAAGAATTGGGCGTGGGCAGGGCACGTAATGCAAAGGACAAATAACCGTTGGTCATTAAGGGTAACAGAGTGGATCCCTAGAGAAGGCAAGCGTGGTAGGAGGCGGCAGAAAGTTAGATGGGCAGATGAGATCAAGAAGTTTGCGGGGATAAATTGGTCGCAGTTAGCACAGGACCGGGATAATTGGAGATTAATGGGAGAGGCCTTTGCCCTGCATTGGGCGTAGAAAGGCTGGTGATGATGATGTAAAGGTGCCACTTTACGTAGGTGCGAAAGGTATTAAAACGTGACGAAGCAGAGCCAAAAACAGGCCGTCGACCTTAGTGGCACAAACACAGCGCTGTGTTTTTCGGCAGAGGCGACTTTGTCGGCACAGGTGGACAGTTTAAAAGTGAAGCGCGATTTATACAATGGTGGGACTTAAAGAAATGCAAATAGTATACTCTACAATAAATCGAGCGGATAAGTTTCGGGGCAGTCAAAATCTGCCCACCAAATTTTGAAATATGTAAATTCAGGAATTGTAAAATTGGGGTTCAGCTTTACCCCACTGAAGCTATTGGTTGGCGGATAAGAAAACAGTCGGTGTAACAAAAAGGAGTAACCACCCATTATTTGTTCATGCATATTTGAAACACATTTTATGGTGTGCTACAACGGGTACTTAATGTCGACAAAGTCCAAGGAGACCGGCTGATTAGGAATACGGGTCCACACGGTTGCCCGCAGGGGCACCAATAGGGATTGCCCTCACCTCTGCCCCATCCACCTCTATACCCCCTCCTCTCCTAAGAAATTAGGCGCTTCAGCGCTTCTTACGAGCCGTGATTAATGCGAAATCACTGACGTCCAATCGAACGCCGCCGGGCGTTGTGCGGCGAGCCGAGCCCCCGGCTCTCTGGTGACTCTTAACTAATCACAGCGCGACAGACAAGACTGACAGAATAGTAACCGCAGGACAAGGCTGTCCTGTTGTGATTAGTTATGAACACCTACCAACTCGCCCAACTTGCAACTCTCTGGTGACTACTGCGCGGCTAGGCGAGAGGAGCATGCATATGCGGCCAGAGCCACCAAATAAAAAATTGGCCGCGTATCTGCTCCTTTCGTTGCAAATGCCGTCAAAAGACGATAGTCTTTATCGGCTTTTGCGAAGTAAATGCCTCCCTTCGCTTTCCCGCTCACCTCTCATGTTGTTCCGTACGCTTTTGTGTTTGTGACGTCAAGAAAGTTGTGAACGGCGAGAGCTCATTGGATAAGCATCTACAGATGGTTTTCTGAAATGAACAGTTCCTAAGTGATTGGGCAGGAGAAATAAACGTAAATCAAAGCTTTCCGACAGCTCATCGTATCGAAAAAACCCAGACTACAGCTTTTATACGCTGCGAGGCAGGCTGCTTCCCTAACTATTCAGTCAGCCGCCATGCTTTCGGTTTCGTTTTCGAAAAGCATTGGTGCGCAGTTAGCGAAGTCAATAACCTACGACATTGAGTGCCCGAGCTTCTGCGAGAAATATGCCCGGCAGGAAGCAGCTTAAGTCCCTTCATTAGAAGCGGCAAAAGGAACAAGATGCGCTGCAGGTGGTTAAGCGACCCGCCCGAGCTTCCAATCTCCCGTTCTCCGCGCGCGCATATTGCTAACGGTAAAGAATTATTCGAATATTCGAACCTGCTTCGAACATTCGAACGCCCGTGGATTCGAACGCTCGGTTCGAAGGCCCGTGAAATTAACTTACTGCGGGGGGTTAGCTGACCGATCTGCCCTTGCGATTTTCCGTTCACCTCGATCCGCTGTTGATAATCCGCAAAGCGCGGGTCACTCTACCCTTGTTATGTCTGAGCCACGGGGAGCGCGGGCAACCTACGACTGCTCGATACGGCTACCGCAAAGAGTATTTATTTCACGCCAGCTCCGCGCCACGCGAGTGAACATAATATAAGATGGCTGTGACCACCAGAAGAGGTAAAATGAAGGCGCCGTCCCGAACGCCACCAGCCGGGAGCCCGGGACGCCGCGCTTGATGTTCGAAACCACGCCTGTTGCTTCTAAAGAGGCCTGGCTCGTAGCGGCTGGATGGGGTCTGGGAATCAGTAGTAAGAGGGCGGACTGACCACTCGAGCATATAAAAGCGTTTGCATTCCGTCGGTGCAAAATCATGAAAGTCCAAGCCAGCCTTCTCGGACAGAGAAACGTTGCCGCAGTCGGCCGTGACTCGGAGACGTAAAAGCTATCGTTGCCAGTGTTTACACTCTAGACAGCACAAGTGCTTCCGGTGCTTCGCTCCTAGTTTATGACGCAATGGCTAAGTCGCAAAAAAATGAAAGGAACGCGGGTGAGAGAAAAGCCAGCTTTGTTTGCTTATTTCTCAGCGAATAACGCATGGTTGCTTGTCGAACAAAAGCCGAGAGAGCTACGAAACGTATGATCTTTTAGTTAAAACAAAACTTAATTCAGTCTTTAGTGTCCCTTTAGTGCTTTCGTACTAAAGCCCTGACGGAGGTTCAAGGTGAAAGCCCGGCCGGAAGCTCGAAACAAAACTGACGTAATGCCCTTCGATGACGCTATCGCCTGCTAGGCGCATTTGATACATCGGTTCGCAACTGAAGAACGGCCGACGCGTAGGCTGCAACACGGTTTAAACTGCCACATTGTATGCCTCATATTTGCATTCAGCTTTGTTACTAGCCGTGCCGGCTAGTCCAACGTGCCTTGATGATACGCCAGAGCATTCTAGCGGACTCTATCAACATTCGACAAGAAGCGGCAAAATTAAGTGCCCCAAGTAGCCTGAGAGACAGCAAAGGAAAAAAAAAACGCTTAGATAACGTATTTCATTCGTGCCCTAGACGAGCCATCCTCCCCCCCCCCCTCCTGCACACGCGCACACACGCATACACGCGTAGTACACGGGCTCTTTCGAAATACCCGTCCTCCGTCTGTGCCACTTCAAGCTTCACGGCAATCACACTTCACCGCAATAGGATCGCTACTGAGGGGAAGCCACAGCTGGTTGTAGGGTAACAGTGCCTACACGCACATGGCGGCCAACTTAGAAGGACACTTCAAGCTTCTAGGGGCAAAGTTCGTGACAATTGTTAATGAGAAATTACAGTATCTAATGCACTATTTGTTTTGCGTAATTGAGTAATTAGCTAATTCTAAAGAGGTCCATACACAATGAAAATTTAGATTTTTAAAATTACAATGTTGTAGAGCATTCAGAGAAACGCAAGACATGGTGGCCCCCGCTGAATTCCTATTCTTGTAGAAGATTTTTAAGCGCTTTAAATGAGACGCGCTCCATTCAAGCTTATCCTAGAATGAGTGTCCCGTACAAAGGGTCTTACCGAATATTAGGTATTTTCTTTTTTCTATACTCACCAATTGGGCAATGAGTTGATCGAATAGTTAATCCTAGCTCAAAGTAAAGGGTACACGAAATAAGAATAATCACCACGAACGATTATCGTTTACCATATTGCAAGGAACTTGAAATTTTCAATTTCCTATCTTGACCCTATCTAAGAGGGAGTCACGCCAAGTATGGGGACGGTAGCGGCTGTAAACTTACAAAACCAAATCAGGTTTTGCAGAGCGGGACAAGCCTACTTTATTTGTAGCTCAGTATGGGCCAGTAAATAAAAAAAAATTACAAAGTAGAAAGCAAGAACATTAGGGGCATGCTTCAATCAAACCTGACCAGACGACCTTCAACAATTACACAGTAGCCGGCCGTAAATTGTAGTCGCTTCAAGCCTAGGTAATTACTTCTGCAACGCTTAGGTTGCCAGTTGTTCCAGCTACCGTCTATTAACCCACCTTTTCTGAGTTTCCCCAAGTACAATGTAAGGAGTCTGCACAGCTATACTTTGACAGTCACGCGTTGCATCTTCCTTTACCAACGAGCAGAGCAACGTGTGTATACTCACGAAAGGTTTGCTAGGCTGGGGCCTTTTCTCAACGAAGCGTCGGGCCCCTTCGGGTAGGGCCAGAACACGGAAAGCTGGTACATGATGTCCTCGTCTTCAGTTGAGAAGGATTCATCGCTGCGGCTGCGAGACAATATGCGAGCAAGCTGCTTTCAACGAGGCGACCGGGGCGGCCAACTTCGCTATCGCGCGCGCCTACTGTGGAGGGTGGGCCTGGAGGCCACCAAATCTTATTGCCCGCGAGTCTCCACTGCAAGCGCAGCTGTTCGTACCAAATACCTCGGGACACGCTCTTCCGCCGAGGTCTCGGATGATGTCGCGTATATTCACCGTACACGCACAGGAACACTCAACAGGCAGCACTTTCAACCATTGTGCTCTAAAACTGCACGACAAGCTCAAAGCTAGACGAGCGAAAAGTAGATTTTTCGAAAGCTTAAAAATTTGTGTTGTAGTTCGCCTTTGTTGATTGTTAAATTAAAAGTGATATCATGCGCACGTCTACCTGTGTTGACAACGCAGAGCTCACTCTCTAGTCACTTGTGCATTCGTTGAGTTACTCTTCGAAGTCCTCTTCTTTCCTTGTTCTTTAATAGGTTGAAGGTCCCTTTACAAAAAAAAAATATAGGTCGAACTGGCCAATTTAGGTGCCGAGATATGCATGAAACAAACACTTAGCGAGGCGGCATGCGAAGCTGTCTTTCGGGATAGACCTCCTATCAACCGTACTGTGTCAACGCCCAGCAGTGTTCTGTCTGACCGTCTCTAGCACGACTCGAACTAAGCCAGCGCTTTTCAGCGACGCGTGCGGCCAGTTATTAAAGGGGCAAAATGGGTAATAGACCGTTCACGTCGGTCAATTGCGGCGCACTTTCCCCAGCGAGCCTTCCCGATGCTGGACGCAGCGCGCTGCGCTCGCAGCCCTTCCGGCCCCGTAAAAAGATACCGCGTCTGCCCTGCCCCGGGGGGATTTACCTGAGGCTGTCGCCTTCCGAGTACTCGCTTGATGACATGTCTCGTCGATGGTGTCTCCCGTTCACGTTGCCGCAACTGCTAATGATTTAGCCCGTGCAGCGGCGGCAAAACGCGACTGCCATGGCAACCACGCGGCGGCCATCTTCAGGAGAGACCGAGCGCCGGGGGCGCCCTTTTCCCTCCGTTCCCCAGTGGGGCCAAGACCGCGCGACTCGCAACCGATCAGCTCCGGACTCGCTGCTGCCCAACGTTCCTCCCGACCGCCACGCCATCTGTCCTACACGAATGCGGTTACCCACGACCCGCGCACTGGGTCAGAATGATCGAAGGGGTCAACTTGTTCGTAACCCTTTGTAAGTGGAGTGGAAAGAAGGTGGGATAAATAGTGTCTGCTTAAGACTTCCTCCATTCGTCTTCGTGGTAGTGGGTCTCAGCTAACGAAGAAGTTCAACCACGCAACAGAGCAATTAAGCTGTCATATGCAGGACAGACTGCATGTGACCATAGCATAACAGCCTGTGTGCGGTGCGAACTCAAGGAAGAACATCGATCTGCTTAAGTGTGAAACAGAGCTAGAAGGAGAGTGTTCTTTTCGTGTTAGTTACCAAAACAGTGCGCCGGGGGAGAAAGGGGGCGGGGATGGACGCACGGTGGCCACCCCATGGCAACCTTTGGAAATAGATATCATATGAACTTTGGCAATTTAAGGGTAATGCGGATTGTATTCGTTTTTTCCTTTATAGTGGCATTTAAGTGTGTGTGTGTGCCTTTCCTATTATTAAAAGTTAATGAATTCTTGGCTGATACATGTTTGATTCCCCCTCCCCAGGTCTTCGGCTCCCCCAACATGCGGTACCAATGGCAAAAATCCCACAGGTATCATGGTGCAATATTGTAGACAAAGCGTGGGCAAAATCATGAATACGCGCGTGACGTTCGCTTGACCTTGAGACGTACAGGGTGCCATGTTGCGCGCAACTTTTTTTGCAACGGCTTAAGTGCCCCATTCTGCGAAGATGCGTCGTTGTTGTTGTTGTTCGGTACAGAAAATTGCCGCCGCTGTAAAGCGTGCAGGTAAACCTGGATATAACGAAGTTCACAAAAATTCCAAATGTTTCGTTACATGCAGGTTTTCGTTACATGCAGGTTTCGAGTTAAGGCTCGCGTAAATGAAGCAGAAACGAAACCAAGATGCTATACATAAGTAATCGTGAACTCACCATTAAATTATTTATTTCACTGTAAAGAACTGCGTAATTTGCGTCAGCTGCTTTCCCACGAACTTAGTCACTCCTCGGCACTCTAAAGAAGCAAGGTCACTCACCCCCGTATGCACAAGCGTAGCTTAAGTATAACTTTTGCCCTTTGACACTTTTCGGTGCCCTAATTTAACCCGTTTCAAGGACCAAACTGATGCTTAAAGGGCGCCTTTTCGCGAACTTGATGCTTTTGGCCCCCTCAAAATTGTTGAAAGGGGGCTAGTTAAGATACTGCACAGGGCGGCAACGTTCTTCGTTCTCGCCGGCGGAGACGGCATTTAAAATTGTGAGCTTGTCTTGAAAAGATAAAACTTTCCATTTTCTGGCTGCAGAACTCATCACCGACGAACCGACACCACAGATGGCAGTGGAAACGCGCGACTACACGACGACAGGCAGGCCTACACCGACACCGCACTTACACGTGGTTGAAACGCGCGGTAGTTTGCGGTGCGGACGAAGTTCACTAAGTTGGTGAATTTCTCCAGCCGATTTTTCAGGAAAAGCGCGAAAAACAATGGCTCATCAGAGTAGCAAATTCGTTACATCAAGGTTAACCGTCGCAACGCCGTTACATAGAGGTCGCAAATACATAGGTTTCAATGGGGCTGGAAATGGGGAATTGAAAAACTTCTTTAAATCTAGGAGCTCGTTCGTTAGATCCAGGTTTAACTGTATATAAAGAACACATTTGAGCGCGTATAGGGATTGAACCAGGGTCTCCAGAGTATCCTGTGCGTTACCACCAACCTAACACAGCACGCTGCCTGGTTGAGCAAAAGATAGCCAAATGCGTGTGGATCCAACGCACATCGCATGACATGTGAACGTGATGGCACGTGAGCAGAGCAGGTGCGCGCCAGCCACGGAGAGCTCTGAGCCTGGGGAAGCTGTGACGTGAATTAAGTGTCGCTGGTCTGCCTGTCGAAGCGATCGCGCCAAAAGACGATGAAGCGAAAGCTTAGAAAGAGCAGAAACGGGGGAGGCCATATGCTACTTTCGCCTTCAAAGCACGTAAGCAGACGTACGTGCCTTGGAGAATTGTCTTTTCTCTGTAAATGTCTCTTGCTTTCACGCGTACACAGAGAAGGTCACATTCGGACAGATATTTAGAAAAGGTACGGCAGCCGGAGCTGTCAAAAAATGTTTGTTTCCTTGTTGTCAGCATGTTCGCCTCGCTTCCATTGAATTCCGCGTCGCAAGGGGCCCGTCTCGTCGTGTTGTAACAAATGCAAAACAGATGGCGCCTCAATTCGTAAAGTTCGGAGGATGGGAGAGACAGAATCGCCCGCATTTGGGGCGCGAAGTTGCGGGGAAATTTGCGTCACTTATGGATCTTTTGACCCGTTCAACCAGGTGCGCATTGGCACGTGCGATGGTGAACGCGAAATTAAAACGGTTTTAGCGGAAGGATGAAGTACCTAGTCATTGTTCTTCTTAAGAAAATAGTTTTAGGATACGAAACTACGCTTCCACAACGCGCTCGAGTCCGTTGGTTCCGATCGATTTGGAATCTCTCTCTCTCTCTCTCTCTCTCTCTCTCTCTCTCTCTCTCTCTCTCTCTCTCTCTCTCTCTCTCTCTCTCTCTCTCTCTCTCTCTCTCTCTCTCTCTCTCTCTCTCTCCTCTCTCTCTCTCTCTCTCTCTCTCTCTCTCTCTCGCTCGCTCGCTCCGCCTCTGCCCTCTGTTTCTCTCTACCGTTTTTTTTGCCCCGCCCCCTCAGGGGGATTGTATCTCTTTGAATGCTTAACGTGGTTGCTCAATATTAGTTCTGGTGTAGCCACGGGGCAGCCATTGTGCCGCTACTAACGCCTAACATTTAGCCAGAAACAGCTGGCGGCGATCGATTGTTTTGCCGCACGTGCTGCTACAGGTGCGCGAAGTTTTTCTTGTATTGCCGTACGCGACACGGATGAGCGGCATATTTTTTTGTGGAGGGCCAAGCGTGATTCCCTTTTCCGACAAAGACTCTTTTTGACTATGCTGGACAATTGAATGATTGAAAACAGCACATGCTGCGCTGCGCCCAAGCAATAAAGCTCGTTTCATATGAAGCAGCAAACTTTTCATTGTTTTAACGAGCTGATGGCCGTATATTACAGTACAGCAAAAATATAATTGCGCAAAAAAAAGGGGAGACACGGACGAAATAAAGAACGGACACACACGGCGCAGGGTGTGTCCGTGAGTGTCCGCGCGTGTTTCATATTTTTGGTATGGAGTACCAACATGCCCAGGATGGTACCCGTATTATATTACAGTATCTCTTCTTTTTTTTATAATTCAAACCAAATTAGTAATAACCTAACTGACCCCTGTTTCCCCCCGTGGTTATCGTACAATACAGCAGCCACGCCTTCACACCTGCCCTCTTTAGGTAAAAAAAAAAAAAAATCACGTTTCAGTATCCTTTCCTTGCCCGTACAATCGTGGACTGGGACAAACTAGATATGTGGTTGAAGGATCTCTTGGTAAGTTCAGGTCACCAAAAGAACAGTGACCTTTATCCTAATGCTTGTCATGCATTGGATACACCGTCTGTTTTTCGTTAACTTATTCCATTAGTTTTTTTTTTTTTTTGCTTTCTTTCTTTAAGTTTTGTTCTCTCCGCTGTACACCTTTCTGCAACAACCTCATATTAAAGTAAGCCGTGTTCTGTTATAAATAAATAAATAAATAAATAAATAAATAAATAAATAAATAAATAAATAAATAAATAAATAAATAAATAAATAAATAAATAAATAAATAAATAAATAAATAAATAAATAAATAAATAAATAAATAAATGAAGAAGAAGCATCACAAACTTAACGTCGCGAAGACTGATGAAACAGCAGAACAGTTTGAGCTCCTTTCGCCTAACCAATCCCATCTCGACAGTGGACCAGATACCGACGCCGCCGGCACACGAATCGCCTCTCTTCCAGACAGCACCTGCACGTCGGAGCTTACGTCACCGCCAGGTACAGCCAATCCCAAGCGACGTGCCTCCTCTCCACGGCAGCTGCACCGCGCCGCGCGCATTTTGATTGATTGATTGCTAATGGTACGCCGGGGTAATGACATGTCATATAACCAAAGAAACTAACATAGCTATGTTGTATACTCTTCGTTTAATTCTAGCGCTGCTCTTAGGGCAGGTTCAAAATACTTTTTTTTTGTATTACAGGCGGTAGCTGTCCTAGGCTGTCCCTCTCTGCTTTTCGTCCACCAGCATTTTCAATATTCTTATCGTCGCCTCGACAGTCCTGAAGTTAACTCTCTCTGTGTGCTACTCTTAAATTCTAGGGCTTCTCGAGGCCGAATACTTCCCTCGTGCATATTTGGATGGATAGTCTCGCATTCTAACTCTATGTACCGCAACGTTTCTGTTTCTTTTCCGCAGACTACGCATACCCCATCATTTTGTGTATAGGAAGGAAAGAATAGTACAGGAAAGGCAGGGAGGTTAACCAGAATACTGTCCGGTTGGCTACCCTACTCAGGGGGGAGGGGATACGGGAAATGAAAGGGAAAGAAAGGACAGCGGTACATATTAAAGGAGAAAATGAGAGAAAGAAAAGTAGAAAAAACACAAGGCGTGACCAGGCAACTATAAAGGCGGTAAAAACAACGCACACAACCAGAAAATGCACAAAACTAATACGGTCCACTAATAAAATGGGCGAACTAAGGTCAGCGCACTATAGTAATGTCCCTACAATCGTTCAGACAGGCCCGTGTCCTTCAAAAAGAGCAGTAGGGCTTTTATAGCCTTTTCGGCCTGTGTCGGACAACGCCTATGGCACAAAATTGTCTGCGCTGTAAAGGGGAGGTCGTCGAGTCGGCGAAGTGTAGTGGAGAGCTGTTGCCTCGGCGTTATGAAGCGGTCACAATGGCACAGAAGGTGTTCAATCGTCTCGTCGGTGGCGCACGCATCACAAGCAGGGCTGTTGGCCATTCCAATGGTGTAGGAGTAAGCACCGGTGAAGGCAACACCTAGCCACAGGCGACAAAGTAAGGTGACGTCCGAGCGTGGCACGTTATTAGGTAGGTGGCGCTGCAAATCTGGGTCGAGCGAGTAAAGACGATCGTTAGAGAACTCGGGTGTATTCCACTTAGCGAGAGTGATTTCCCGGGCAATGGACCGCAGCGAC